>NC_056557.1:27704854-27867090 GCF_013358625.1 Macadamia integrifolia | reverse complement strand
CAAGGAAGGATTAACATGTTAAACTTTTAGACTTGGAGAATATTTGATTCTAGAGGGAAGAAGTTAGCCAAAACCTTGATGGGGCCATCCTCTCTCCCAAATTCTCAATTTTTTTCTTCTCTTTTTGGAAGAGAGGAAGGGCTAAAATCCTACTAGCACATAAGATTCTAGGGTAATCTGCTAGCATACCTATCCCTTTCCCAAAAAAGAATAGACCAAGTAAGTATACAATAAAATAGTATAAACAATGTCAAAACTACTTATTTTGCAATTTATTTCTTTAATATTTCTTCTTTTTTTTTTTTATATTTATAGTGATCCTAAAATGCACATTTGATGTAACTGTAGCATCCACACTTTGACTATACATTGGAGATTGAACGTGATCTAAAGTACTCATCTTTCAGCCAAAAAACAAATCAAACGGGTTGGTTTTCTTCCGTTTGAAAAACCAACCCGTTTGATAAGTTTTCTAACCTTCCTTGAACAAGAAGGCTAAAAAATTTATCTGTGCAAAAGTGACCCAAGAATCTAGTGACTAATAAATTTGGATATGAATTTTTTTTCACCCACGATCAAGGAAGAACCTTTGGGCCATTTTTTTTTTAAAGATATGTCAGATTAGAATTATTAAATCTAAGCCATTGGATAACACACATGTACTTTTATAATATACAATTTAATTATACTTATTGCAATGTAGAGAGAGGAAGAAAACCACGAACGTTCATAGAAATAGTAGGTTTGTCTAAAAGACTATAGTGCTATCAAAAATTTCAAGCTCATCTTTCCTGCTTATATGAATTGGAGTTGGATGTATGTGGCTTTGATTTGTGGTGGCTGTGTACCCACTAAAAAAATAAAAAATAAAAAATAAAAAATAAAAAATAATAATAAAAATAAAAATAAAAATAAAAAGTCCATTTTTGCAGAAGCTACAGCTTTTTACAAAATTTCTCCGATTTTATTTTTGTGGTTGGTTTGTTCTTGGTTCATAAAGCTATAGTTACATCGTCTCTGATCATCTGTGATTGGGAAGAAGAATCTAGCCTGGTAGATTTTTCAATAAATAAAGATATACGAAGTACAAAATCCATGCAATTTTGAGGTGGAAGCAGAAATTGTGGAAAGTGGGACGCTTGAACCATTTTCAATGGTTGGTGAGAGGGCAAATGTTCATAACTCAAAAGAGGGTAAGTCAAATTCTGATGTGGTGGATAGATATTAGTAGTATAGCCCATTGAATTTGAATGAAGGAGTGCTATTGGAGGAAAGAGAGATTGAAGGAGGTAATGTAGGAATGATGGTTGGGGACCACTCTGGTTCGGCCAAAGGGGAGAAGGCACTTCTCCATATGAAGAATATTCCATATTTTATGGATGACTCTATTATGTATCGCACTATGGACATTTATGCAAGGAAGGAAGATTATTGGGAGAAAGTATATTCTTCTCCACTTCTTAAAAATCTAAGAATCGATTAGTTCTTTATGGGGAGTCAAGTAAGAGAGATAAGATGGAAGTCACGGTTAGGGTTGCTGAGGTGGACATTGGTTTGACTACTTAAATCCTTCACTATACATTGGACCCCGAAGCTGATAATTCATCTATCGCTTCTTTTGAGGAGCTTTTAGAGCCTGCGGATAATACTCCCATTCCTCATGGAGTCAGTTTGGAAATTAATGAGGGAAAATCATTCCTTCATATCTCATAGTGGAATGAGCAAGAGCAAGAGGAAGAGCATGAAAAAGAAGAGCCTCATTGTGAAGACACTCAAGTCTCTGAGGTTAGATTGAACCATAATAAGGACGTGACCAATCAAGATGATAATGTAGAGGGTAAACATTTGGATTCTTCAGAGGAAGCAACAGAGTCGAATGACAACGATGGTCATGCAATCTTTAGAAACTTAAACCATCCAATAGTGAGAAGTTTTCTGTGGAAGAGTCATCGCATGAAAAGTGCCCCGTACTTTCTTTGTTCCCGCGATTGGGCTTCTTAACTCTTTCATAGCATCTTTTCACATTTTTTATGGCTTTTCTTTTCTATATTTCATGAAATGGGCTGCAGGGTCTGTCTTGCTTGATTTAGAGACCTCTCTTCCTTTATTTTGGTATGCCCAAAGAAGGTTGTAGTAGTTGTCTTTTTTTGAATTTTTTATTTCCTTACTACTTTTATTTTTTTTTCCCTAAAAGATGATTTTATTGAAAAATTATGAAAAAGGGAATATCATACAGAGCAAAGAAATGTAGAAAAACCTCATTCTCCAACCCCCCACCTTGGGCAATGCCATCAACAGGGGGAAGGGGAAACGCATTAACATAATCTATAATTAGGCCTACCATTAGTGTCTCTGCTAAGGAGGTCCACAATATGAGCAAGAAATAAAAATATTTGATTCCGAGATGCCAGAATTTGCTACGTCTCTAGCTAAGTAATCAACGACTATGTTTGCCTCTCTGAAATTGTGAGATATTTTCTAGGTGATACCATCCAAGTATGATTTCTAAAATGACAATCTCTGAGCAGCAAACCATGGGACCTTCTTTTGATGCACCAGTGTCACCACCGCATTAGAGTCAGACTCCACCCATAGTTGATTAATGCCCATATCTCTAGCGCATAAGGCCTTCCATTAGCCCTTCCATCTCAGCTTTAAATACTTCCGAAATCCCCATAAAAATTTTATGGGATCCCAACACACTTCCCATATGATCTCTAAAAATACCACCTGCACCCTCTCGACCCGGATTGCCCATTGAGCTTCCATCAAAATTCAACTTGACCCAATTTATATGAGGCTTTCATCAAAGTTCAACTTGACCCAATTTATGAGGCCTACACCAAAAGACCTCTAAAATCTATCTGGAGCACGCGTCCTGAATACTCAAGCCCAATCTTCTACATCACATAATATCAGCTACAGTTCTAACAGCCCCTTTAGTACTAGGCTTGTTATTCTTTAACTCATCAATGATCATTTGGAAAATGTACTTGGGATGCCTCAATCTATCATCATGCCGCCTCGCATTCCTCTCCCTCCAAATCTTGTTAGCCACGATGACCAACCCCATCTCCCAAGCTTCTTTGCAGCAAACATGAATAAGCATTCTTTTCCACCATTGGAAGAGCAAGGGCATGGAATGAGGGTTCGTCCACCCAACATTGAAGCAACCACAAAAGAATCTCCATAATTCCACAGAGTAGGGGCAGTAAAGGAAAATATGGTCTACAGATTTTTCTTCCACACCACATAGGTTGCACTTTGAAACAAGAGCAATCCCTCTCTTACTGACCACATCATCCGAAGGCAACTTCCCGTGGACCAGACGCCATCCAAAGGTGGACATTCTAGGCTACAACTTTTTACACCAAACTAGAGAAGCCCAAAGAACTTTAGGATTACGTATCCTAATATTCTCCCAAGCAAACTTTGAGTTAAAAGAACCATCCGGTTGCACTTCCAAAAGCAAATATCCTCATATTCATACTTTGGAATTTTGATATTTTTAATCACATTAAAAATATCATTCAGCATAGAGGACTGTACTTGAGGCAAATTCCACTGATAATTGTCGATAAAACTGGCAATCTTCCCCATAGAAGGCCGATTAGCAATCTCCCCCACCTCCGCAAGCTCATGAACTGAGAAACTACTAACCCATTTATCAGACCAGAAGTTAATCTTCCTACCATTTCCAACCATCTATCTTTCATTTGACAAGATGAAGCTCCACATTTTCCTGATGCCAGGCCATATAAAAGATGACCTGTAGCCAGACCTTAAGGAACCGTCCCCCTTTAAGAATCTAGCCCTCAAGAACTTAAATGCTAGCAAGTCATCATGCTTGATTCTCCATGCCATGCTGTTAAGCAGAGATTTATTCAGGTCTCTTAGTCTTCTTAACCCCAAACCACCTTCCTCTTTCATCCTACAACACATCTCCCATTTGACAGATTTTTTTGGAAGAGTCAATCTCGCCAGTCCAAATAAAATTCCCCATCCACCTCTCCATAATAGAAATTAGTGACTGCGAAGCTATGATTAGGCATACCCAAAATAACGGAGCGCACGAGCTCCACTCTCTCAGCCATAGATAGAAATTTCCCCTTCCATCCTGAAAGATGGCCTTTTACCTTGTCCAGGATCGGGCTCAAAGACTCCTTCTTCACTCTTCCTTTGAATATCTCCACACCCAGCTACCGGTTAGGGAAGTGACACACAAGAATGCCAAGCTCACCAATAATAGCCTGTTTTCTCTGTGCAGGAAGGGAGCCAAGGAACAGCTTGCTCTTCTCAAGATTTATCTATTGCCCAGAGAAAGCCTCATATCTAGAAAGAAAGATTTTTAAGTTCTTGATTGAAGCATTGGAGAAAACAAAAATATCATCCGCGAACAAGATGTGAGTAGGGGTGATAACACCATGCAACCCATTTAGAGCTTTCATCTTCTTCTTGGCTACAAGATCAAAGAGACTTCTATAGAGCACCACCTCTGCAATAATAAGGAGCATAGGAAAGAGAGGATCCCCTTGACGCAAGCCCCTTTCTACCCCAAAATATCCCACCGATCCACCATTAAGCAGAACCAAAATTTTTGCAGTCTGAAAGAGCTGATGAATCCTGGAAATCCATCTGTCAGAGAAGCCAAACCTTCGTAGAACATGAAACAAAAAATTCCAGGAGATGGTGTCAAATGCATTATGAATATCAATTTTCAAACCCAATCCTCCCCCCTCTCGTGGAAGTGAACGTCATGTTTGCCAATTTTGAGGCCAGACTGATGTTGGAGTGGATAAAAGTTACCTATCAAAAAAAAATCCATGCAATTTTGTTGCCGTCCTGCTAGAATTTGAATGCAAAGAGGTTCCATGGAATAGAATTTAAATTTTTTTTAAATAATTCCTGATTCTCTTAAATATATAAGCCCGTCTTCTCTAATTAGTTAGTGCTCCTTATGTTAGTTAGTTGAGGAAAGTATTTTTCATATTTTTTTTTAGTGTAGTTTTAGCATGGAAATTTGGAAGAGTTTTTTGAAGTGTTTTAGTGTGTCTTGGATCTTCCCCGCTACTGTTCTTGATCTAGCTATTTGGAGAAAAGGAAAGCGCAGAGGTTTGGCTGCTAAAGATCCTTAGTTGGATGGGTTTATCTTAATTTTAGACAACATCTAGAAAGAGAGGAATTGCGGGCGCTATGAAGAAAGAATGAGATTTCCTCCTCTGATTTTTAAATTAGTAAAAAGAGATCTCCAAGAGGTGGATCTAAACTTGTCAGGGTTAGCAATTTAGATTCTTATATTGAGGCCGAGTCTTCTGTGCTGACGGCAATACCGAAGATGGAGCTTGGTTGGCTGGCTTTGTGTATTGGCTTAATTCTTTTCCCTTCTTTATAATAAAGTTTTTCGAAAACTTTAGCATATATATATATATATATATATCATTTTCATTTAGCCCGAAAAATTGAATTGACATAAAGTATTATGAAACTTCCTTTGCAGTTGAAAGTATTTTGAATCTTCACACAATTTTATGAATTAATTAAATTACAAGAAGACATTTTACTTGGTCCCTAGCTAATTAATCATTTAGCAGCTTAATTTCTCTTCAAGCATTTATTAAAATGAAAAGGAAAGATACAACCTAATTGGTTTGGGTGGTGGCCTAATCCCACAAAAGCCTACAAAAGAAAAGGATGTCCACCCAATACCGAAAGTACATGGAAGCAAAAGCGAAATTATTTAAGCAAACTACAGGAAATCTAGAAAATCATCAAACAAGACAAATTCTTCAATTACAAAGAATCCCGATTTATTTTTTGAATATTTGAATATTTTCAGTATGAAGCATATCGCAAGGCAAAAGATGGCTTCAAGACGATAGCTTTTCAATCACATAGTGCATGTCAGGCCGATATTGTGGATTTGTGGCTAAACATGAGATTGCTAGACTGGTAACAGCTAAGAGTTCTTCAACCATCTCAATTGTGGGAGGGGAGAGCCATTTGTCTAACACATCTCTTAATAGTATCATTTGCTTTGTTGATGGCAGTAATGAGTACGATGATAATACTGTAGAGATGAGTTCACTTGGATGCCTTCCCATCAGCACTTCTAATGTTAGTACCCCAAATCTGTAAATGTCACATTTTTGTGTCGCCTTCATTGTGTAGGCAAGCTCTAGAAGGAATGGAAGTTCAACAAATGTTTAATTACGTTTAATTAGATTCTCAAAACAATAAAGCTAATAGTTCATTAACTCATAAATGGTAAGGAACGTGCAGAAAATTCAAAATTTATTTACTAGGAGTGGTAACTTAATTTTGAAGTTCATGATAAAGGAAAAATGTTCTGAACATTTAATAATGATGGCTTATCTATGAAGTCTCACCACGTAAAATATTAAATAGGAAAAAAATGAAGAATTTGTTGCATGATATTAGAAAAAAAAATTATACTTCATGCACGTACGATCTCTAAATATCTTTTTTTATAATGAGGAAAATGATGAATTTATTACCTAAAGCAACATATCCACACGTACCAGCCTGGGAAGCCCAATTGGATGAATCACGCTTTAGAAGTCCAGCAATGCCAAAGTCAGACACATGCTTCATATTCTTCATCAAGCAAAACATTGTTGCTTGAAATGTCGTGGTGAATAGTCGGTGGTGAACGATCATGGTGCATGTAAAATAAAGCATTTGCTACACCTTTAATAAATTTAACCCTTCTTATCCAATACATTTCCAATGAAAATTCACAGTTGTTGAGGATCTTGGCCAAACTTCCTCTCTCAAAATACTCATAAACTAAAAAGGAGTGTTGTGTAGATGAACAAAAACCATATAGCTTCACGATGTTTCTGTGTCATAGTTTTGTCAATGCACATATCTCATTTATGAATGTTTGTATGTAGGCATTCTCACACTCATCCCGCAATGATTGGTGAGGCTTTTTGATAGCTACCACTTGATCCATTGATAGCTTTGCTATGTATACACTTCCATATCCTCCCATCCCAATGCAATACTTGGCATCAAAATCCTTGGTTGCTTCAATAATTTCTTGATTTACTATTCTTCCGTTGTAATTCCTATTAGTGTAGGATGTCTTGTATTCCGTCGTAGTTTAATCCAGGGAGTACTGGTGCAGCACCTAGACAGGCAGGACGGCGGTCCCGCTAGCCGGTTAGCTAGCCGTGGGGATTGCAAGGGGGTAGGAGGCCCCCCTGCATAGCAGGGGGTGTAGGGGGTGTAGCCCGCCCTCTCGAATTTTTTATTTGAGGGCAATTGTGTACTTTTTGGATTAGGGTTTTTTCGCTATATATTTGTAGCGAGGGTTTCTTTCTTTGTAATGCAAGCAATACTGAGAGGTGTGAGAACGAGCGCTGTAACCCTATTCTCCATTGATAATGAAGTAGGATCTCATCTCACCAGGGACGTTGGCAACTTTGCCGAACCTCGTAAAATCCGTGTGCATTGTTTGTTTTGTTTTTTCATTATCTTCTGCATCGTTTTAAGGTTACGTTTCTACAAATTGGTATCAGAGCTATAGGTTCTCGTTTTCTAGGGTTTACTATCACGATGGCAGGGAAGGGATCAAATGTCAAGTATGATATCGAGAGGTTTAATGGGAAGAACAATTTCACCCTCTGGCGTCAAAGGATGAAGGATCTTCTGATACAATAGGGTTTGGCAAAAATGTTGTTGGGAAAGTTGAAGAAATCTGTAAAAATTACTGACAAATATTAGGAAGAGATGGAAAAAAAGGCGGTAAGTGCTATTTAATTAAATCTTTCTGATGATACCCTACAATATGTTGTGGGTATCAAATCTGCACCACAGTTATGGGCGAAACTTGAAAGCATCTACACGACGAAGTCCTTAACGAATAAGTTGTTCGTGAAAAAGCAATTGTATTCTCTACAGATGGAGGAAGGTACAGATCTATTGGAGCATCTTAACATGTTCAATCAGATCGTAAGTAAACTTGTAAACCTGGAGGTTAAGATCGAGGATGAAGACAAGGCGTTACTATTGCTGTCGTCGCATCATATGATCACCTAGTAACGACTCTCTTGTATGGGAAGGAGACCCTTGAGATGGATGAAGTCGCAGTTGCCCTCATGTCCAATGAAACAAGGAAGAAGGCCAGTAGTACGAAATCTCAAGGAGAAGGTTTTTTCGGAGGTGACAAGGAGCAAGAAAGAGAGAGATCAAATCAGAAGGGATCTGGGAAGAGTCGATCGAAATCGAAAGGGGCAAAGACAAAAGTCTCTTTTTACTATTACAAGAAGGAAGGTCATTTGAAGAGAGAATGCTTGAAGAGGAAGGCGGACTTAAAGAAGAAAGGTGTAGATAAGGCATCTGAGGAAGCTAGCGTGGCTGACAGTTCAGATGGAGATGATGGAGATGTACTCTCTATATCATCAGGTAAGAATCAACCTTCTGATTCTTGGATTTTAGATTCTGGATGTTCATATCACATGTGTCCACATAAGGATTGGTTTGATACATATCAACCATATAATGGTGGGTCTGTCCTAATGGGGAATGATGCCGTATGCAAGACCATTGGGATAGGCACTATCAAAATCAAGATGTTTGATGGGATAGTAAGAACCTTAGCAGATGTGAGACATGTACTAGAATTAAGGAAAAACTTAATATCTTTGGGGGCACTTGACTCAAATGGCTGCAAGTACATAGCTGAAGGTGGAGTTCTCAAAGTTATTAAGGGTGTAATGGTTGTCATGAAGGGACAGCTAGCAGGAAACCTATACAGACTCATAGGGAGCACAGTTATAGGTGGAGCATCTGTGACTACAGATGCAGTATTTGATACAGATGATACCTATCTGTGGCATATGCGGTTAGGGCATATGGGAGAAAGAGGATTGATGGAGCTTCATAAAAGGAAAATGTTGAAGGGAGTAAAAACTTGTAAACTGAACTTCTGCAAGTATTGTGTGTTCGGAAAACAGTGCAAGGTTAGTTTCAAAACTGCAAAACATAAGAGTAAAGGGGTGCTTGATTATGTACACAGTGATGTATGGGGTCCTTCAACAATAAAATCTAAAGGTGGGGCAGAATACTTCGTGACCTTTGTTGATGATTACTCAAGGAAAGTCTGGATCTACTTCGTGAAACATAAAAGTGAGGTGTTCATTAAATTTAAGGAATGGAAGGCTGAGGTAGAAAGGAAGATAGGAAAGAAAATTAAATACTTGAGAACAGATAATGGAGGAGAGTACACATGCAAGCCGTTTCTAGAATTGTGCAAAGCTGAAGGGATTGCACGTCACTTCACAGTTCCAAAGACACCACAGCAAAATGGTGTAGCTGAAAGGATGAACATAACACTTCTAGAAAGAGCTCGGAGTATGAGGTTGAATGCATGGTTGAGCAAGAGATTTTGGGCAGAAGCAGTGAACATGGCATGTTTCCTCATCAATAGGTCTCCATCAAAGGCGATTGATTGTAAAATTCCTGAAGAGGTATGGACAGGAAAACCAGTAGATTATTCTATTCTAAAAATATTTGGTTGTCCAGCCTATGCGCATGTTGAGAGTGAGCATCGTTCCAAGTTAGACTCAAAGTCTAAGCAATGTATCTTTCTTGGTTTTAAGAAAGATGTAAAGTGATTCAAGTTGTGGGATCCAATTTCACAGAAAGTTGTGGTTAGCAGAGACATTGTGTTTGATGAGTCTCATATAGTGAAGTCAAATTACAATTCACAAGCAGTTGATGAAAATAAAGAAGGTTCTACTGTGCAGGTGGAGTTAGGTGAGTTAGAAACAACAAGAGAATGAGTCATCAAGTGACTTACCAGGACAACAGGAAGCAGTAGAAGTTCCCTATACTGTGGCAAAGGGTAAAGGGAAGCGTACTCACAAAGCACCTATGAGATACGGGTTTGAGGACATGGTTGCCTATGCCTCTCACTGTAGGTACAGGTGATCCATCTTCCTACCATGATGCTTTGAGTGATGCACAGCATGATAAATGGATGACAGCTATGATGGAGGAAATGGAATCTCTACAGAAGAACAAGACTTGGGAGATTGTGGAAAAACCCAAGGGAAGAAAAATCATTGGGTGTAAATGGGTCTTTCGTAAGAAAGAGGCAGCATCTGAGAAGGAGCGTGAAAGGTATAAGGCCAGACTTGTAGCCAAAGGCTATGCACAGAAGGAGGGGATAGACTACAATGAAATATTCTCTCCAGTGGTGAAACACACTTCGATCAGGGTACTACTTGCTTTGGTGGCCATGTATGATTTAGAGCTTGAACAACTTGATGTGAAAACTGCATTTCTTCATGGTGACTTGGAGGAACAGATTTACATGGAGCAGCCTGAAGGTTTCAAGGTGCAGGGAAAGGAAGACCATGTTTGTCTGCTTAAGAGGTCGCTTTATGGCCTTAAGCAATCTCCTAGGCAGTGGTACAAGCGCTTTGATTCTCACATGATGAAGATTGGCTACACAAGAAGTGAGTATGATAGTTGTGTTTATTATAAAGTGTCAAATGATAATTCCATTATTTTGTTGATGCTTTATATTGATGACATGCTCATTACTGCAAAGAACAAACATGATATAGTCTCTTTGAAGTCTTTGTTGAGTGCTGAATTTGAGATGAAGGATCTTGGTGCCGCTAAGAAGATCCTTGGCATGGAAATCCTTAGAGATAGAAATGCAGGTAAACTTTGGGTAACTCAGAAGAGGTATATTGAAAAGGTGCTAGAGCGTTTCAATATGGAAAAGGCTAAGCCGGTTAGCACTCCGTTAGCTGGCCACTTCAAGTTATCTGAAAGGGAATGCCCTACAACACATGAGGAGGTAGAGCAGATGTCTCAAGTCCCTTATGCTAGCGCAGTTGGGAGTCTCATGTATGCTATGGTTTGTAGCAGGCCGGATTTGTCTCATGCAGTCAGTGTTGTTAGCAGATACATGAGTAATCCAGGGAAGGAGCATTGGAATGCAATTAAGTGGATCTTCAGATATTTGAGCAAGACTAAAGATATAGGTGTTATGTTCAGTGGCAAGGGAAGCTCTACAGAATTGGCAGGTTATGTTGATTCTGACTATGCTGGTGATTTAGACAAGAGGAGGTCTACTACAGGGTATGTGTTTACATTGGCTGGTGGACCTATATCATGGAGAGCGATGCTTCAGTCTACAATTGCATTGTCCACTACAGAGGCAGAGTACATGGCAGCAGTTGAGGCTGCCAAGGAAGGAGTCTGGTTGGTTGGACTGGTTCGTGAGTTGGGGTTGGAGCAAGGAGGTACAGTGTTACATTGTGACAGTCAGAGTGTCATACATCTTGCAAAGAATCAGGTGTTTCATGCAAGGACAAAGCATATTGATGTGAGATTTCACAAGATCAGGGAGCTTGTGTTAGAAGGCAGTATTCACCTGATAAATTGTTTGTTTTGTTTTTTCCATTATCTTCTGCATCGTTTTAGGGTTGTGTTTCTACATAATCTGCATGAATGTTGTTACATGGATATGTATGTTATATTGTTAATATGACAGTAAGAGTAAGGTTGATGTAGGATAGTTTCAAGAAGAACAACTCCTTTTGCTGTGGCCTAAAATAAAATATATAGGGTATCATGTGAGAGTCCTTTAATGTTTGAACTTCCCAGTCAGGGATGTAGAATTTATCAAGGGAAAGGTATAAAATCAAAGAAGGAAGTCCTGGGAAAAAAAATAAAAGATTGAGATTTAGTGACAAAAAAAGGGAAGTAGAAGTAATGAATTTGAGTTTGGATGACGTTTGAAATGAAGAGGCTGGAAAAATATAGAGTTCTAGTTTTATTTCCTGTGTTAAGGGGCCTAATGTTGTAATACTAGCTGTGCTGTTCCTTATCACTAAATTGTTACTAATCAAGAAAACAAGGGGCAAAGTTCAGTTCTTGAACAAAATGTACAGTTTACAGCAAGAAAAGTTGTATAACCAATTTGTTGGTATGGAATGCACCCAAAAAAAAAGCACCTGAAGTTAAGACATAAAAAATCAGATTTGTATCCGTAGTTAATAAAAATGTATTTGTAGATGAAAAAAAAAAAAGAAGGAAAAAAAAAAAAAAAGAAAGAAAGAAGGAAAGAGGCCGTGACTAGTGCACGAGGCTCCCGCCACTGCGGGGTCTGGGGAAGGTCATAATGTACGCAGCCTTGCCCCTGCTTTGCTTAGAGGCTGTTTCCTGACTTGAACCCATGAGCACTTGGTCTCATTGGAGCAACCTTACACCGTTGCACCAAGGTCCACCCTCTAGATGATAATAAATCAGCAGTTGTAAAAATAGTGTATTTTTGTTTCTCTATGCTGTTGCATTTTAGATGTTCAGTTGGGTGGGGCCAAACTGAAGTCAAATCCTTAACCCTAAACCAGCAGAGTCTGGCAGTGGGCTTGCATTTCTCAACCTAACTCAATCCCTGATTGGAAACCCTAGCCAGAAGCTGAGATGGGGTTGGGCCCCATTCCACTTTATTTGGTTCAATCCAAGTCGCACCCCATGATTAAAAATTTTCACCATTACATTCACAACTGGACTGAATCTTTGCAAAGTGAAATATCAGAAATTTCAACACCCACTACCTAAAGGATAAAAAAAGAATAAAATTCTTTCTTTAAATCCAATAGTACAAGGGCTGTAGCCAACTACTAGCCATCAACATTTACTTCTAAATCACAACCATACTAATTAAATGGCTTGATTTTGTTTAGAAGGTTGGTTGATGAGATCCTACAAGTAGCAAATTGTAAAGGAAGGTGTTTTGAGTTGGAAGATAGAGATTTTCGTACAAAGGCTCTCAGCATATACATTTACACAGCATCTTACTAATGAAGGTCTATTTATTAAATTTCTTGATTTTGTTAAATTGATTAATTAGATTCTACTAATAAGGCATACCTTTGTTTTAATGTTTTTCTACCTTTGTTGTAATGTTTTTCCTAAGAATGGGTAAGAAAACCAATACGTAGTACCAAGTAATGTTTTCGTGTCTTTCCTATGCAAATATTGGGTTTTACAGGAAATCTCAGATACCGAAGTAATTTTGTGTTAGTAATAAATTCTGGAGGGAAGTGTTTTGAGGCTAGATATTTGAAACAAGGGCGTAGCTATCGCCATATTCTTTTACTATACAATCCTTCTAAATGAAACCCTAATCATGTAATAATGTAAGGGTATTGAGGGAACAATAACCCCCAAGAATAATCCCAGAACTCCAATCAAATAAATCCCCACAAACAAGAGAAATAATCATGTAATAATGTAAGGGTATTGAGGGAACAATAACCCCCAAGAATAATCCCAGAACTCCAATCAAATAAATCCCCACAAACAAGAGAAACCAAGAAACCAGATTTAGAACAAAACCCAAAACAGGGCTGAAAAGGGGATAACCTGCTGTTGGCTGTAGGAACCTCTGATGTGGCCCAAAATTGGATTGACGGGGCCTGCTGTGATGCTGATCAAAACCCTAAAAGGATTCTTGAATCAAATTTCAGGTTGAGGGGATCTAGAAGTTCTTGATTTTTGTAGCAAAAATGCAAAATAGGACACTTCTATGATTTCCAAGTACCAGTTGTGACTACTTCTGTTGACTTTCATCTCTTGGTCGAGTGACTCCCTTGGGGTGGTAATCAAACCCCCAAAATCTGGAGTAGATCTGGTCAAGGGTTGTGGAAATCTGATTGCTTGATTCCTGCCCAGAAAATTCTCCAGATTTGACTGTTGCAGAGCTTCTCAGATTCTGTAATAGCAGCACCTATGGGTTGGTTTGGATCTTTGTACCAAACCCAACAACCTCTTAACAACCTCAACAACTCAACATTTAAAACAAAAATAAAAGAAAGAAAAGATAATAGGAGGAAAGGAAAGAAGAGAAGAATGGGGGTTGGGGAATAACTATCTCAGCCTGGGTCTCTCACCCTCAGCTCTCACAGCTGATGAACATAACCTATCTCAGGAAAATCTTTGCAAACAGCTAGAGAAAATTTCAGTGAACAATAATAATCCAAGTTACAACTGATGAGCCATATATATAGGCTGTAACCTTGCTGAACAATTAGGAAAGACTTGTCATAACCCAAATAGGAAAGTAACTACAGGACTGTTATTATAAATGGAAATCATAACTCTACTATGACTGACTCACTAATTAACAAGCAAGTTTCCAAAAATAACTCAAGCAAGTTTCCAAAAATAGCACAACCTGAATACTGACTCAAATAAAGCTACTGCTGTCCCAATCAGATTGGGTCTTCTGGCCCAAAAAAATTCAAAATAGGCCAGTTCGATGACCATTAATGCTCATTAATGCTGGCTCTGAATCTTCCTCCTCCTGTAGGTAATGCCAAAATTCTAGGGCCATATCTACATCATGTAATGCCCTTCTTTTCTTAAAATTTAGATTGATGAGATCCTACTGTGAGGTGTCATCTCAGCACAGTTCTACCACATTGAATGACTTCACTTTGTTGAATAGATTGATCGATAAGATCTTA
The DNA here is from genome assembly GCF_013358625.1 of Macadamia integrifolia. Lineage (NCBI taxonomy): Eukaryota > Viridiplantae > Streptophyta > Magnoliopsida > Proteales > Proteaceae > Macadamia > Macadamia integrifolia. The sequence goes on along the minus strand of NC_056557.1, from coordinate 27,852,574 downwards.
TTAGTAGCAGATGCTAGCAGCCTTTATTTCACGTCCGTCCTATGTCGGTAATCCACTCTAAGGGGAGTTGATCAAGTTTTTTTTAACCAATATATGGTACCAAACTTTTATTTATTGGATGTCTTGATAAAATGGATTGATTGATTATATCCTACTAGTAATAAATGATAATTTCAAAACCTATGTTAGTGCTGGTAGGACCCTATGCTTAGGGTGTTTGATATGTTTAATGGAGTTATCTCAATTGTCGATATTCTATTGTGGATCCAGGCACTCCTGCTGCGAGGATGAAGAAAGTTCCAAGTAATGTAGTTAAGAATCGGAGTCGTGAATTAACGTCTGTTTTTGAATCATTCTCTCCTTATCAAGGAATGGAAGGCCGAGTGGAGAAGATTTGGATTACTGAAATTGCCACTGATGGAGTTCACTTGGTAAGACAACTGTTTAAATTGAACTTCATGGCCTATAGGTTTTAGGTTGACCATTATGCTGCAATACAGTCTTCATTGTGTTTTTCCCTCACTCAGTTTTGGACTTCTCCAAGGAGTGCTTAGTCTGTCCAGAATAGCCGCCAGAAGTGCTTTTCCAGTTTATTTCGGTGAATTTGGCCAAGGAGTGCCTCAGTTTACACTCCAGTGGAGTGAAAAAGATTTGTTAGTTTATTACAGATCCAAGCAAGATGTGCATGTTAACTCATGAAGTGATGTTGCAATAATCTTAAGTTGATTCAAGTGTTGTCAGTTTTCTAGGGATCTGGATTTTGTTCTTACCCCATAGTATGCTCTGATGATTTTTTCCTCTATTCCCCCCCCCCCTCTTTTCTTTTCCTCTGTTGTGGCGCAAGGTGGGCCATACCAAGGGATATGTGCAGGTGCTTGTTGCTGCTCCTGAAAGCATGCTGGGGACTTCAACTGATGTGAAGATCACATCCGTTGGAAGGTGGTCAGTGTTTGCTGAGGTTATTCAGACTCCTGATCGAAGAAAAGAGGATACTAAGTCCATTGGAAACGAATCCATTCCCAATAAATGTTTTCCAAGCTCAGAATTAGAAGAGACTTGTTCTTGTGCGGTGCAAAGCTGTGAAAGAGAAGATACTTTGTGCAAAAGCACTATCCAACTGGACAACTCTAGGCTGGAAGATCACAACAGAAGAAATGTCATTGGGTGGTTTCTGAGGAAGCGAAAAGTCCATGGAGCAGCAAAGATGAAGGGACATCTCTTAGAATCGAAGGTGAAGCAACAAACAGAGGGTAGAAGCATCGGTAATTTAGGTTTTACTGATTGGGCTCTGTTAGGTGGGATGCTTTTAAGTTCCCTAACAATTGTAGCTCTACTGTTACTTCTGGGTTTCCGGACACTATCATCAAAATGAAGAGCCATGTTAGTGTATTGTAACATCAACCCAGGCAATTTTGAGTTGGATTACTTTTATATGAAGCTGCAATTTTTGAACCTAGTATTGTAGTAGTTGCCAAGTGTAAAATTGCTTTTATTTTTATTTTGATATTATTAAATTCATATTGATGCTCGTATTTAATTTTGTAAGTGATGGACCCCTTGAATGCGTATAGAGTTGTAGTGTTGTGAACATCTGAGTCTACCCTTTGTCTATCGGTTTCTCTTTTTTTTGTGACTAATTTTCTAAAGATGGAGGGCAAGAACTGATCAAAACAATTGTCAAATTTGGCTCATCCAGATGAACCTGGTGGTTTGCTCTGAACCACTCTGGTTGATTCCCAAAAGAACTGGCCACAGTGAGGTTATTTTCCAGTCACTTTTGTGACAAATTTTTAGTTGGGTCTTCCTTACTGCTAACTAACAAACTACTGAAAATTCTGAGAATGAGCCAAAAAGAAGAATTGGTTTCATTGGTAAAAGAGAAAAGAAAAGGATGTGCATATTAAGGAAATGTTGAAATTCCTCTCTTGAGTGGGAGAGTTGGTTGTAAAGGCTCTTTGTCCTTGTTATTAAACTTAAAATGAGTGGCTGATGGCTGGAGACTGGAGAATTAACTACCTAATTGTAACTTGTTTGCAAACAAGTCTTATTCTCAGAGAAGCATGTCTGTCTTGGCAGGTAACCTCTTGTAGAAATTGAAAGGTACAGAGGGCATCTTGCCCCTGAACCTGGGATGCCGTAACAGGTAGAGCCCCGCTAGCACCGCAACGACCTGAAAAGGCGTAACATACAGAAAAATTGCCCAAACCAATGCAATGAAGATGAAGATTGCCGTCGCTCTCGGATCACGCCAGCTTAGTAAAGCATGAGCTCTCTCACCCTGTGTTGCCAGGTCCCCAACCACAGTCTGCACCCTCCCTGCCACACTCTTCAACCGATCATACCTCCGCCTCACGATGTCCCCCGGCCGTGACGATGGGAATGAGTCGAATTCCTCGTCCAGCTCATCTGGCTGAGCTCGCTCCGCATGTGATAGGCGAGCATCCATATAGGGTGGATGCCTCGGCCTGAATCGATAATTCCATATCCCGATCCCAAACAGATAGAGGAAGATAGTTGGCAGAATCAGTTCTGGGTAGCAGACCAGAATCAGGAACAACACATGAACTAGAATTGTTGTCACAGGGTTCTTCCAATTACAGATTTCAGCAAACCATATGCCGACTCCCATTAGCCCGGAGAACAGTGACATTATGCGATTGAAGTTGGCCTTGCTTCTTCTGAGACTCCACATGTTGTAGTCCACATCAAGCATATACTCCACAGCCTCCCTCCGGAGAGGTGGCTCGGCACGTGCAAGCCGTGCTGCCACAATCTGCATTGCCTGGTGACGGAGCCAATCGATGTGGCGGACTGGAATAGGTTGAACATAGTGCATCTTAGGTAGCAATGGCCTTGAATAGAGGCTTACCATATTCACCCATGCAGTGCAGGTAAAGCGAATTGCCAAGTGAAGTTCCCCCGTCTTTTTAAGACCGGAGGGCTGGAGGACTAACAGAGGGTAGAAGTGAGTGTATATGCGATCAGTTTCCAATGTCGACAATCGAATTCTCACCTTTCCAATTCTTTGATCCCTGGCTTCATCTATGCTTCCATTGATGTGGCAATTGTCAAAAACACCGATGGTGATGACTGTGCATGGATCGTAGACCTCCCAGGTGTACTGCTCGTTCCACCGAGGATGCAGAGTGTCGAGAAGAGTACGAGTCCTAATCCACTTGTTCCCATACTTGGCAACACAGTAAGCATCCGTCGTCCTCCCATTCTTGGTCTTCATTGGTAGCAGGTTTTTAGCACTTAAGATGCCTAGTTCCAAAAGTCCAATGCTTGGCTTCCTGAGGTATTTTGCTGATGGCTGAAGATCACTACTAAAATGTGTGGACTCATCGAGGACATGATAACCAGTATCTAAGCAGAGCCTGAGTTGAATTTTGCTTGAGAATTTTGGTTCTTTCTTCTTCTCAGCAACAGCAATGGCTTCTTCAGTAGGAGAAGGCTTTTCAAGATTGAACCAACGAGCACTGGGAAGCTTATGGGGGTCTAATCTCTGGCCAGCAACTGAAACAGGAAGAATTAGTCTCCCTAAGATCTCATCTTTTTCAGGTCCAATTTTATCATCAATTGTGATGATCATGAACTCATCCAATGGCTCTGAAACTACAAACATGAGCTCATCATTCCATACTGGATTCATAGACCGCATCGGTGAAGGCCTAGTGATTCTAATTTGGTTCCCCAATTGTATCTTCACATAAGTATCAGGAACCCTACCTTTATCAGAAGGTACAAGGTCCTGAGCTTCAATAACATTGACACGAAGGTAACAGAGCTTGGGTGAGAAGTAAACCTGTGACCGAGTGGTAGAGAGGTTCTCAGGATTGAGGGAATGAGCATCAGAGTGCCAAGCTTCAGGGAATGCCTCATCAGCCTGTGTACCCATCCACACCGCAAGCATGACCTCTCCTCTGGCCTTCTTCCCCTTCTTGTCTTCCAATTTATACCATTGTGGCGCCAATGGACTGTCCGGCGGGACTCGAAGGGGAACCTCCAAAAGATCGAAGAAGACTCTGCCCACGAAATCATCCTTCCCAATATCCTTATCCTTCACCACAATCTCAAGCAAATTAGACTGCAACCTATCCTTTGAGAAAGCAAAGACTTGCCTCCACACTGGATTCTGGTTCTTCTCTAGGTGTTTGGTTATTGCTTTGTAATTCCCAAGCTTCACTTCGACATATGGATCAAGACTCCCGGTTACATCCATGGAAGGGAGATCTTTAGCCTTGACTACATTGACATACAAGTAGTGCATCTGCTCAACGAGATCATACGTGCCCATAGTCCTGTCGCCACCCTTGTATCGCAATCGGGCTGCAACCGGTGGCCTAGTCTCCACTATGTTGAATTCAGGATTCTGTCTAGGAAATTGCATATGCATTACAGTAGCTTGAGAAGCAGGTTGAGCTGCACGACCATAATCAGTCCTGGTTTCCACTGGTTTGTCCTTCATTTGTTGTGAATCAATCCCAAAGGCAGAGAACAATGGCGGAGGACCAGGAGGTGGAGGAGCACCAGTTCCAATGGAGTAGAATGATCTTGTCTCTGTCTCCTTCTCCTTCTCCTTCTTCTTCTTCTTCTTCTCATTGGACTTGACATCTTCGCCGCCTGGCTTATCAGTGTGGAATCCCTGGAGGGGATTAGGCTCTCCAGTAGCATGGGCTTGTGGTGGCAATGAGGAGTTGTCATAAGCAGCATAGATTTTAAGAGCAATGTCGCCGCGAATGTTGGAGAAAAGGCCCCTCTTGTCAAGTGGGTAACGTTGGATTGATGCTTCTGATTCAGAATTGGGGACAGAGACACCATATATCCTGACTCTGCCAAGGAAATTCTTGTGGCCTTTGCGGTCATTGTAGACTACTATATCAATGGTCTTGTTGGGAAGGTCTCTTGGGTTTGACACATTGAACACAAGCTTCTCATTCCATGATGGGTTGAGATCTTTCACCTTAGTCTGTGTACGGTGACGTTGGTCATCGAATTCGACCTCGACGAATGGACTTGCTGATCCCTGCCCATCTTTGGGCATGAGGTCAGTGGCATCAAGAACCTCCACCACCAGGTTTGTCATGGCAGGATAATTTGGCTCACCTTACCTGAATTCTGAGAACAGAAAATGGATATTGATAAAGAAGTGATAGAAGTGAGTGTGGTGTGGAAGTGGAAGTAAACAAAACAGAATATGGCGGAAGAACAGTGGGGATGGGAAGAAGAGTATTCGGTGGATGGCATTGTATGAGGAGGGAAGGAAATGTCGTTTGGTAGAGTGATATGGGTCCCTATCTGGTGGAGAGAGAGAGAGAGAGAGAGAGAGAGAGAGAGAGAGAGAGAGAGATTCATTGGTTTTGATTAGTTTCCTTTGAGATTATGATGTGAGGTAGTGTGATCATCTTTTGATGAAGGAAAGGAAGGTTAAGTAAGTTGGAATTAAGGAATCATCACTATAAAGAAATCTTTTAAGACAATCCTAGTCTTATGACAGTACCGTTTCTTTCATTGTAAGAGTGTTAGGCAAATCGCTAGGTAATGAATGAGTTTGGTGTAAGTGGAGTCATTTTCTAAACCCCAAAAAGGTCAGAAAAGAGAAAGGCCAAAAAAGCAGAAAAGAAAAAGTCAAATGGATATTCTTATGACGTAAAAAGTCTGTTATTTCGAATTCACATCCTCTATACCGGGTGATGAGGTGCGGTGTGTATTGGACGAGTGAAAGCATCTGGGCATGCACTCCAAGGAGTGCCCAACTACCCGATGCTCACTATACCGGTGTAACAACTGCATACGATTTTCATACTGTTATTTCAGCTGAGTCAATTCTTGGATCGCAATTAATTTAGGATTGAAGGGTCTCTACACTCTAGACTGTGACTCTATGCATATGGCAAGTGTTCAAGTAGGGACTCCCTTTGCCATATATATAAAAATAAAATAGAGACTCCTTTATGGGTTTATATATATATATATATATATTTATATTAGTAGCAGGGTTTAAATATTCTTACCCATTAACAAGGGAATTGCTTTTTTCTTATTCATAAAAAATCTTACTTAAATAAAAATACATTTGTTAGTATGTTTTGGAATCCATAGAATCATATGTTACCAAAATTATACTTAAGACATCTCTCAAAGAGTCCATAAGAACCATATTGCACCAAATCATAACCAAAGTAGAAACTCTCTCTCTCTCTCTCTCTCTCTCTCTCTCTCTCTCTCTCTCTCTCTATGTTGATAGCATATTCATGGGAGGCTAAGAAACTTTTGGACAAATAGGACAAGAAGTCCCCACTTTTTTAAAAAGTTGGCTCTTTAATAAAAGGTGATAATATATATATATATATATTTTTTTTTTTTTTTTTTGCAAAACCCACAATCAGCATCTAGGAGGAGAGACTCAAGAGAGGTCAACAAGGATGCCACTAAGTCACACTTAATACTAACTACGAACCCTCAATGCAGATCACTTCAATGCATATCTCCATCAAAGGTTCATCAAACAATGGTCCCAGGTCCCAAGTCCCAAAAGCAAGATGGAGTCTATAGGCAAAACACTAAGGAAAAAAGTTTCTTTAATCAATAAGAAAGCCACTTATTTCTACCGTACGGAGAACATGATATGGCATCTCTTTGATGTCCATGCATGGATGCATTACAACTTCTCTCTCTCTCTCTCTTCAATGCTTTCTTTTGATAATCAATTGACACCATTTAAGCTAAAATTTGACATGTAAACATAGACATGTGATCGTGATTTAGGCATCTCCAATTGATATATTGATACCTAATCAATATCGGATCGATGAATGATACAGACAAAGGGCATGATTGTCAAAATATAATCATGTATCAATATCTTTAGGACAGAACCTTTCGATACGACAGATATAGATATGGATAACCATATGATAGGATATCAATATCGATACCAATATCAATACCGATCCAGCCGACATCCAATCCTAAAACAATGCATGTGATCCACCTATCAGCAAGATTACAGTCATGTCTGACCAACCACATGGTAGAACCAAGCCCCCGTTTGGAGCCAGCAACTTCTTTAAGTTCTTGCAGCCGAGGACACTAATTGTAAAGACAAGTAAGGGTAATTATGTAACTTCATCTTATGGTTTCCCTTTTGGAAGGGGGTGGGGAGTGCCTATGGTCCCAAATTCCCATTAGCCATTTTTTTTTTTTTGGTAACTAAAATCCAATAGCCACTCACCAGCGAAGGAATACGCCTTGGGGGAGAGAGAGAGAGAATGAGAGAGAGCTTCTGATTGATTGGCGACGTTGACGCTTCGAAGAAGAGGGAGAGCTGACAGTTGGGGATTACCTCATCATGTTTAGTTAGGCATGGGTTATAAGTATAACAACAAAGCTGAAAAAGTACAGCTTTTTTTCCGGTAAAAGGCTGAGGCACATTCCCTAGTTTCCATGCTCATCTACCAATCTTAAGTTTTAATTAACTAAGGCATCGTCTGGCAACGTTCGTTTTTATCGTTTTTATATTTTTTTATTTTTAAAAATAGAGAAACAATTTAAAAAAAATTTGATAAAGTTATTCCATTTCACTTATTTTTAGAAACATAAATCAAAATTTATGTTTATTTACAATTCTAGAAATGACTTTGGCGAAACAAATCAAACTTGTTTCATCGTTTCTAGAAACAAATTTGAGAGAAATAAAGAAAAAAAAAAAGCTATTATGCCTGATAAATCTCTCAACTATTTAAACCTAAAAAGAGGCAACCGAACTCTCTCTCCATTTTAGGCATCTAATGATATTATTGGGTTTTTTAGTGGCATTAAGTCTGTAAAAAACATTTCGAGAAACAGGTTTATCAAACACTAAAAAATCCGTTTTTATTTCTGAAAACATAAAAATCTGTTTTTATTTCTGAAAACATAAAAATCTGTTTCTGCTATTTCTAAACACAGAAACAGTAGAAACTTATCAAACGGTGCCTAAGAGTATTAATAGTTTCGATTTCAATTTGGTTTAAGATGTGAAGAGTAGAAATTGGAACCATGGTTCTAAAACTCGGATTGGAATGACATTAGTTTCACCCGATCTTCGATCTTGACCTTTTCAATCTTGATACACATATATGGTCTAACGGTAAAATCGTAGTACATTTCATAAAAAAAAAAGAAGGTAAAATCGTAGTGCAAATTGATTTAAAAAAGAAAAAAGGGTGGATTTATTTGCTATAGTCCGATTAGGTCAATCTTGGATTGGTATCAACCTTGACCGATCTTGTGATCATTCTCAAGTTTTAGAACCTCAATTAGAACTTTTATCGTTCATTAAATGATTCTAATACGTCAAATCAAAATCAATTAATAAATGAGTTACGATTAAATATTTCTAATTAAAGAGTTTATATTTGTTTTAATGTTCTTACTTTTCGAGTTATCAGCCAAACTCAAGCTCTTTAGAGATGGATAGGATTCCTCTCCATAGAGCCCATGGACCATAGCGTCATCTCAAAGCTGGGTGACCTCGAGACGTGTGCCCAGGTCCTCTCAGCAGTGTGATCACTCTATGATCTATGGGCTCTATGGAGAGGATCTAGATTCCTTTAGAGACATGGGGAGCTTTAATATTGCCGTGGGTTTGAGACTTTTGAGTGGATTCATCCACCTTGTTGGCTCGTCTTCCCGTCACTCTATTCTCTTCAATGATGTCTTCCACTTTAAACAGTCCATGTTGAAGATCCTAACATCCAGTACGGGAAGACTCAACAAACCCATGATCACTGCCATCAAAACCATTACGCTTCATTTTGTTGCATGGAGAGTTAAAGGGATGAGAATTGAGCTATTCAAACTTCCAGAAATTTTTGTAATTATTACCTCATGTCATTCTACCACTAGCTTCAAATCATTCCATATTTGATTATTAAATTTTACTTTGCTTTGTATCTAAAACTCTTTTTTATAAAACGTAAATAAAAAGATACATGTAAAATGTATCATTACTGAACATGGTAAAAAATTTGGTGAAATATGGTAAAAAAAACTAAGTAGTTTATACAATCTCATATAGTCACATTTGCCCCTCCTAGACCCCGGAGTGGTGAGAGCATCGTGTATTTGGTTGTTTTATTTTTTATTTTTTAATTTTAAATATACAATCGTATATAGTCACATGGGGTATTGATTACCAAAATGTTTTCTTTAAGTTCGAAATTTTCACTTCTCTTCCATTTGTATTTCCTTCGCAACCAAACATAGCCTGAGCAATGAAGTAGCTTCTTGGCCCTATTTTATCATTAAACCATTTGGTTAGTCCATGAATAACCAAATTTTTTTTTAATAGGTAGGCCCCAAGGTGAGTTGAACTCGTGATATTGTAAGGTAGGGGTGTCAATTCGTGGCCCGACCCGACTAAACCGATCGGGACCGACCGTTTATAGACTGGCCCGGCCCGGACCGTTTATTAAACGTGTCGGGCTTGAGCCCGACCCGTTTATAAATGGTCAGTCTCGGTTTTGCTACTTGGACCATCGGGTGCCCGACCGAGACCGACCGAATAACTCTCGACCGAGACCGGCCTATTGTGCATCGATTTGGCCCGACCCTTTAATGATTGTAAAATACATATTTTACCCCCAAATTAAAGAATAAAAACTAAAAAGTAAAGACATGTTCACATTTTAAATAATGGTTATATTTGGTATCACTTATTGATTTATTGTCATTTTTTTGGGCTTGCATGAGTGGGCCGGAATATAATAGCACATTTTTAAGAGGGCCCATTTAAAAACCGGTTAAAACCCGTTTAACATTAAACATGTCCGTAGCCAGGTTAAGGCCCGACTAAAGCCCGATTAAGGTAGCCTGATTATAGCCCGAGACCGACTGAGCGAATATAAAGTGTACCATGCCCTCAATAACTAAGCCCGATTAGTTAAATGGGCCGACACGGTGTAGCCTTTGAAAGTCTTCAAGCCCGATTAAGCCCGACCGAAACCGAACCGGCCCGACCGGTTGACACCCCTATTGTAAGGTGTTGGTCATTGCTAACTAAGCAATCCCATTGAGATTCATAACCAATTCTAAAAAATCCACCATCTCTCCCTCTATAATTATAACCTTTCATTCCCTTCTTGTTTTCTAAATTTTTCATTGTGAGACTGAAAATGAATTTATTCTCTTTGGAGATTTTTTTTTAATTTATTCCACAATGAAAACTTAAGAGAAGGAATTGAGAATGCAATGTTTATTGATATACCTAGAATCACCTCACAAAAATGGTCGAGAGTTGCGTGTTAGAGAACCAATCTAAACATGCACCAAGGCCTAACATCACTATCAAGTTGTTAAGATATTATTTCTTACATAGCCACAAACCAGTGATTCTATTGCACATTCATGAGCGAAGGCATAACATTCAGTTAAAGTTCAGCTCCAACATGGAAAGAACATCTCTCACTTCCTATAAATAGGTGGAAGACACTCGGGTAATGGGATCTTTTCCACTATCCTCCTCTTCTTCAATTATCAACTTTCCTCTTTGTTGCTTACAGCACTAACTTAGGCATCAAAGAGTCCCCCCCCCCCAGGAAGTCTATCTCCGACCATCATCTCTTGTTTATTTCTTAAATCCTTGTGTCTAAGTTAACGAGGAAGAGTGATTTTCTACCAGCAATACTTATAAATAAAGCTATCTATCTATCTATCTATCTATATATATATATATATATAGGGAAAAAGGACTTTGTCAGGGAGTGTGGCCCCTACACCCAGACTCAGGATAGGGTGAAATGGCCACCCAACTCCAATGAAAGGCAGAAATCCCTCCATTGTTGATGCTTCCACGTAGGCTCCTATTGGCTCCCGTGCTGGCGTAGGAACCACGGTCCCTGATAAAAAAAATTCTCCCCCATATATTCATTCGTACGTATGTACATATATATATATATATAAAAGGTAGGATCAGCCCGGCTCAACCCAAGGCCGTGGCCTGGACCTGTTGTTCGAGTTGAAAAGCCCTGTCTATGCCCTGTCAGATTCAGGGTGGGTTAGGGTAAGCTTGAAACAAATGGAGTGAATGACTTTCTCTGTAGAAAATTCCTTGTAAGTAAAAGAGGGGAACCATTTCTTATTATTCTTGAAAATCATATCCCCAGAAGTCTAATCAGTTTTAATGGATTCAAAATGACCACTTATCAGTTCAAAATCAAACTACACTGTTCAGTAAATGGTTTCAACTTTTTTATATCAGATCTCTTGGATTTTATAAGTTGAATAAGTTTTTCTTTTTTTGTAAAAATCTTATAATATTTCTTTCTTAAATGAGGGAGATAGAAATACTGAGTTTTCATGCTAAGGCCTCTAGTAAGTTAAATGAGGGTGTTGATAAGGTTTATGATTTCCCTGCCATTCCTAATATATTAGCTAAACACCTTGGTTCTATTTTATCGCCTCCAATCCTCTTGATCCAGCTTTTATTGAGAATCTTTTTACCCTATCATCTCTGAGGCTGACAATAAAATCCTAATTGCTCTTCCTTCAAACTTAGCACACTGTGTTTAGTAGTAGTGAATGGATCGGGTTCACGTACAAGAATGTTCTCGTACACTCCTGATCCGTGGATATAGAATCTATTAAATGAAGAGAGAGAAAATTGATTCTATATCCACGGATCAAGATCGTTTTCGTACATTCTCGTACGTGAACCTGAACCGCTATCGTGCTTAGTATTGATACTCTTAAAATCCTTGGTCATAATGGGGTGCAAAATATTTCCCTTAAAAAACGTTGGGACTTTGATAAAAAAAAAGGACATATTTGACTTTGTCCGTGATTTCTTTATTAATTTCATATCTCCTTTGGCACTAATCATACTATTTTATCTCTTATCCCTAAAATGAATTTGTTGATCATGTGGATGAGTTTTGGGCTATTAATTTATGTACTATTGTGTCAAATATTATTACTAAGTTGTTTGCTAAAAGACTTAAACAGATTTTAGATAAGATCATCTTTCCTATCTAGACCACTTTTTGTCAAGGATCCCCTCTCATCTCTAGTAACATTATCACAGCCCATGAGATTTTTGAATTCCTTAAGTGTCATGATGGTAAACGAAATTGAAAGTCTTTCAAGCTCGACATATCTAAGGCCTATGACAGACTTGAATAGTCATCTTCTTTCCACTTCCTCTTAATCACTTAGGTTGCAGGGTAGTTGTTTTATTTTCATTGAGCTACTTAGGGGTATTCGCCAATGATGTCCTTTTATTCCATATTTATTCTTGCTATGGAGGAATTTTGGAATAGGACTGCTATTTATATTTGAAATGATCTGTGGGTTCCTACTCTTAGGAATTTCACAATTCCTTTAAACTAACGTGGTTGCGAAAGGATAGCAACTGAGAGTAAAGATTTGGGTAGAGAATGCCATTTCGCTACATATGGCCTAAGAAAGGGATTCAGGTTGAATGGCCTTGGAAGTATTTCAGATTCTAATGATATTCCTTTTTTTGGAAGATGGATGTAACTTTCATTTTTAAGGATAAATAATTATTTTGTATCAATAGCTAGTAGGGTAGCCCATAAGGTTAGAATGGCTACGCTAACTTGTATTTTAGATGATGATGTAGCTAATTCTTCTTTTTTTTTTTTCTTTTTCTTAAAGACTTGAAAATTAAAGTCATTTCACAAAGATGGGGTCAGTATGATTATAACCTATACAACCGAACTTTACTATCATGTCTTATAGGATGAGGAAACTGAAAATGACTGAGGTAGGTAGGCGGTGGCAAGTAGGCCCATTGACATGCAACAAACCCTTTTCATGAACAAGAACAACAGCTTATTATAGTGTCTTTTGTTTTTTTTTGCTAATGACAAGTATTCAGGCTTTCGGCCTGATTAGTCCTGTGATTTCATATTGATCCCACATCGTATGGATCGGCCATCCGTGTGAGTGATCCAAGGTATGCCTAGTGGAAGTTAAATTTAAGACGTCTGAGTTTACGACTCGTACCAAGTTCGTTCAGCTTATTATAATGTCAACCAAAAGCAACCACTAAGATAAGTACTAATAACAAGAAAATCCCAATTGCTAGGTACCTAGGAAAGCATCTCCCTGTGAGAGCTTAATTATCAGTTCAAAAGAGTTAACTGTTGGCGTACGATGTCTTGTATTTCATCACAGTTTAATCCAGGAAGTACTGGTGCAACACCTCGACAAGCAGGATGACGGTCCCGCTATCTGGTTAGTGGGCCATGGGGGTTGCAAGACACCCCTACATAGCGGGGGTGTAGGGGGGGCTCGAATTTTTTATTTGAAGGTAGTTTTGTACTTTTCGGATTAGGGTTTTTTGCTATATATTCATAGCGAGAGTTTCTTTTTCTGTAATGCAAGCAATATTGAGAGGTGTGAGGGACGAGCACTATAACCCTATTCTCCATTGATAGTGAAGAAGGATCTCATCTCACTAAGAACGTAGGCAACCTTGCCGAACCTTGTAAATCTGTGTACATTATTTGTTCTATTTTTTTATTATCTTCTACATCATTTTAGGGTTGTGTTTTCTACATTAACATGTTTGTTATTTCATATATCTGTGCCTAAAAGCATTTGGAAGCCTTGATGGAGGTCTAAATTTCTATTTTTATTAAAATTTAACACATGGTAGCCACACAGGCAATGTAATACAAAACAAAGATTCTTTAAATCATATATCCCTCGAAAATTTTCTTAAAAGTCCACTTTTTTTTTTTTGGGGGGGGGGGGGGAAATCCCATATGTTTACCCCTATAGGATGGATCACGAACCTTCTTGCACCCAGTTCTGAGTTTTAAAACCTTTGGACTTACCTCTCCATATATCAGGAAATAGAAGTTACAACAAAAAACTGTTTTCTTAGCAAACCCTTTGGTGCATGGGAAATCTTTATTTAACCCAAAAAAAAAAACTTTCCTAAAAATTTATTTGGGTCATCAAGAATCTCAAACTTTTTTCTAAAGACTAAGTTTTTCTAAAGCCAAGGTGAATGGGAATTCATTCACCACCAACGGGGCCTTTGAATGCATGTATGGTATAGAAAGGATATTTTGGGAAGGTTATAAACCCTAGGATTAGATGCTGAACTTCATCGTACAGTGGAGGAAAACTTTCCCCTTTTTTTCTGAGGTGTGTTGGGGGCCGATGAGGGTGGAGAAATAACTCATTGCTCCAATTTAATTAAACTGATCAATAATAAAATTGAAAGCAAATACCTCCACCAAAAATTTTTGAGTTTTAATTTTAAAGAAACCCACGAATTATCTTGGCTGGGGAGAAAAAATCTGATTCAATAGCTCAAGCTTACAATCATCCTAAATTATGAATTACTACCATTTGACTCCAAAAGAACTTCCATATAATCAGATTCCCAATCTAGATTTTAAGTGACAATTTGTAAAAACCTTTCCCAAATAGCAAAATAATTATTATGATGACTTGAACACCATCAACCATCAGAAGATATAAATAAATGGATAAAAGATAGTTATTCGTAAGCGTGGCTCCTATGCATGTAATTTTGTGTCTTTTTTTTTCTCTCATCAAAAAACCTCCCACCCCCCCCCCCTTATAATTGTACCAAAAGGAGAATGTTGATTGAATCTTGTACAGATATAAGAACCGCACTCCAAGAAAGAGAACACTTTCCTTAAATAAATATTCGAAAATATGGATGGAATCAGGATAGGGAGATGGTGTGTTGCCTTTTCTTTAAGTTTTTGGATTCTGGTGTGTAGTGGAATATTGCTTCTTCTTTTTACTTTTTGTTTGTTGCATCAAACCCCACATGCAACTCAGCACATGCCAGCTTTTGGCTTCTTTTTTCATATTCATTCACCAAAGATTGTGACTTCCTCCCTAAGCATGAACAAGAAAAAGGGCATGCAAAAACAAAAAAAACAGGACAAAGTAATTAATTAAGGACATTCCTTAAGTAGAGTGTAAGGCCCAACCAATCCTTCAACCTCATATATGGAGGGGCACCTTTTATTGGGACCCAATTTAATAATAATGTTCATATCTTGAACTAGTTTTTTTTTTCTTTTTTGTTAATGACGGATATCTAGGTCTTTAGCCTGACTAGTCCCGTAGGTCCATACTAACCTCACAATTGTATGGGCCAGATCATACCGATGTTGAATAAGAATCATTCAACTTTCACTGAAAATAGTGAAGATCATTAAACACCCCGTGTGAGTGGTCCCCTTACCTAGTTAAAACATGTTTAAACAAAGACATCTTATTGATTCTTAATGAGGATGTTTTACTTCATCCTTAAGCAGGCTTGTCATTTCATTAATCAATTTATTTTTTTATTGGTTTTTGGGTATTTGTCATTTCATTACTAATAACTAATCGAAAAGAGTGATGTGCCTATAATATTGTATGCTTCTCAAAGGCCTTATATTCTAGAGGTACGGAAAAACACTGAGAGGAGGGTAGCCTTATGTACACTGTAGCAGCCTTTGTTTGTACGGTAATGTCTACAGTAAGAAAGAACAAAACAAATATAGCTAGGTCACTTAGATGAACAAAGAGCTAAAAGATATGCTTTTTTTTTTTCTTTAATCGAGATTCAGGGTGAAAGTTTTCGGTCCAGGTGTGTGGTTGTTGCACCAGCACCCTGGCCAATGAGAGAACATGCTTGGACATCGATCAAGAAAGACGTGATGATTTCGTAACCCTATGTTTGGGTATATAGATGCACACGTCCCTTTTTATTACATAGATTGGGTAAACCCTAGCCCATGTAAGACCCTGCAACTCACAAGAATCAGGATAAAACTCACGAGGTGGCCAACAATGATTGATTGGGGGAAGAACCCCAAATTAAATTATGGGAAAAATATTGCTACAATGCCCCATTTCAAGCTTAAATGTTTAGAACATAGTTGTAGGAACAGGTTCCAGTTCTATAATAACCTATAGGACAGAAAAAACCTTATCAGTTTTGTACAGGAATCGCCAAACATGCTAGCCAATGAGAGCACAGGTGAGAGTATCTTCAGAGCGCAAATGGGGGCAGCACTGTCATTTCGTGTCTGTCTGTGTCTAGACGTATCCTATGCCAGACCGACGGAGTTCTTTTTCCCTAACTTATATATTTATTTTCATTGGAATGATGATCAACCTGGGAACCATTTTAGACTAATGAGAGAACATAGTTTTAGAAACAAGCAGCTTCATGCTATAATAATTAACCGGTTTATTAATTTTTTGGAAAGGAAAATCAAACCAGGAAAAAGTTTGATCCAATAGTCCGATCCGGTTTCAGTACATGTTTCAGATTGTGGTACTCGTCTTTCCTCATTTTCAAAATTCAACTGACGTCTGCATGGCAATCATTGACCCCCGCGTTGAATAAGGATCGCTAGAGATACAATGTTTTATATTCCATCACATGGACCTGTATAAGGTTGATTTCCAAGGGCACGAGGTCTGGAGAAATCAGCCCAGTTTACTTGTTATCTTGTTTTGGGGCCGTGACAAACTGATGGATCCTTAGCACGGGTTCATGAGGAGTAGCCTCCGAAGAATTTTTAGGCTACATGGATATTTAAGTAAATTGTATCTATATAATGTTGCTATGTATTATAGCAAGTTCATTCTCTGTGATATAAGAGAGGTTTGAGGACAAATGACTATAACCCTATTCTCAATTGAAAGTGAAGAAAATCTTATTTCATTGTAGATGTAAGAAATCTTGTCGAATCACGAAAATTCTTACATTGTGTAATTGTTTATGTGGGATTTCCATTTCTTTTACATATTTTTTTAGGTTTCCATTTTTACTAGGATTAGGTTGGCTTTAAGCTCCAAATACCATGACATATATAATGTAAGGCAAGAGATTGCAATTTGGTACACTAACATGGGAGCCCATAAAAGTATACACAAGAGTATCAACAAGGATGAAATTTTGTGATTTTACATGAAGCAGACGATAATTTCGCATCCTCTTATGTCTGAAAACAAAGTCCACGCGATGAGGTAGCATTCTTAAAGTTCATAGCATTCTTCTAAGGACTAGGTTGGTTGGTGAAAGATTATTGAGTGAGTAGATAGATGGTTCTGGTGGCTAGGGGATGAACAATTGTTGCATATATGCAGAATGGCTGGTGGTATCTACCATTCGCAGTTACTTAGATTGGCTGTCTACGTACTTTGGAAACTGCATGCATGGTCCCGCACTCTCTTTTCTTTTAGAAAAGAAAAATATAAAAGGGAATGGTACTCACGTGATCGTTTCACTGATTGATTTGTCTATTTCTATCTCTTTCCCCCACATCTGTAACACCCTCTTGCCTATCTCGTGCTCTTTCATCTTTATTCATAACTTCCTTAATTTCAGTCGAGCGTGCTACTGAGCCTGGCTGGCTAGGATTTTTTTTGGTTCCGCTTAGCTCATACTAGGCGTAGCTTGATCCAAGTTCCTTCTGAGTTATCTCAGTCTAGACCTAATTCTATCGGGCTCAATTTAATCGTGAAAACCGAGATTGAACAAGCAAGTTGGCGAGACTAGCCCAACTGACTACACTGGTTACCCTTTTTATTTTGCAATTTTCTATCCTTGTTTACACAATAAAATCTAATTATGTAAATTTTAATAAGTTAGATGCATATAATTTCACTTTATATTAAATATTAAATCAATGTACATTAATACAACTTGATACTTAATCAATGTCTTTCATCTTAGGATACATTATATATTATACATTTATATAGACATGTCTACTAATCTCTATGTGTATTTATTCATCTAAAAAAAAAAAAATCTCTATGTGTCTTAAGATACAATATATATAGTAATATATACATCTGGGCCCGGACTCAGACCGAAGCCTCAGCCCTGCAGGCCCGAGCTTTAGCCTCAAAATATCAATCATGGCCTCTAAGCTCGCGGGCTGAAAAGCCAGGCCTCAGCCCTAACTTTTTTGTGTTGGCTTTGGCCGGGCTCTGGCTTGGCAGGCCAAACTCGCACCCCTAATCCCAACCTACCGCCTTGATGATCCTAATCATCTGCAGAAAAACAGAAAATTGATGGGTTTTCTCTGAAAATGGGCTGTCCAATGCAATGTTTTCACGGCCCATTGGGCTGGACAGTCACCTCACTATGGGTTTAAATCAGCCCGGCCTGGTCAGTAATTGGCCAGTTCAGCCTGGACTGAACCAAACTGAACTCTTATAGGGTAGTCAACAAAATCGAAAAAAACCAACTCAATAACAGACCGTTAATCCAACCTGATACAAACCCGAAACCAAACTGACTGGAACCAACCTTTTCTTAGTGGGCCACTTTCTATTTGGCCCAATTGAGACCAAAGATCTGTTAGTGTTGTGGCCAAACCGGCCAATTGACACCCAAAATAGTCCAATGACTGCAACCGAGTTGGTCTGCATTCAACAAATTCAAATACTTGGGCTATGAATCGACCTAGTCCATATAAGCCAATGCCCCATTTACCCCCTCGTAGTTTAGTACTAAGAGATTTGGGCAAAAACATCCTTTGCAGCAAGTGTAGTGGTGCGGTGAGCATCGGATGGTTGAGAGGACCTCAGGCACGTGTCCGGATGCTTTCAACCATCCGATGATCACCGCACCGCCGCATTCACTACAGATAATAATCACTTGAGATTTGGAACCATGTTGGACCTGATTCCGTAAAACAAAAGATCTAAGTAGCCTTTATGATGCACATTAATACCATGATCCCCATGAAACAATAAACATTAATTAAGGGTATTAATCGGTTCGATTTTGATTTGGTACAAAATGTGCAGGGTAAAATCGAAATGATATATATAATAGTTTCAATATTCCAAATCAAATCAATTAATAAATAGTTCAAGTTAAAACTATTTTAAAACAATTTTGATTAAATGATTTTATCGGTTTAGTTTTTGTTGTCAATTTATGTTAGCAGTTTTGGGCTCGAATGGGAATGAATCTATTTTTAAGCCCAATAAAGAAATTTAATGCTGTCGGGCTTGAACCACACCACTTAGGCTCAAATTGGGACATAAGAAGTAACAACAATTTAAAATAATTTACATGGTTTTTTTTTTTGTTAACCAAAGGTTTCCATGCCAGCTTACGCCCTTCGGGGAGACAGAATAAATAAGAAAACACACACACACACACACAATGTGTACGACAGGGTTCGATCCCACGACCTCCTCCCTTGGGTGCCAGCTCTGCAAGCCGAAGCTACCACCACTAGACTATACATGGTTTAAATCAATTACAAAACATTAGAGAGTGTTTATAGAATGCCAGACTAAACAGCTTTTTTAAAATCAGTTTATTATGTATAATCAATTCAATAGCATATCGATTCTAATCGGTTCAAAATCGTCAGTTTAAACAGTTTCACTTCTTGATACCTAAATTGAACTGATTAATAAATGATTTATCAATTCTAGTTTAAATAGAACACGATTTTGGTAAAAGATTTCGATTCATAAATCACACCCTTTGCATTGGTATGGTCAAATGGAAAGGCCATACCCTTGCGTCCTTGACCCAACATGATTGATGAGTATTAGAAAGATCACTTGAAGGATATTTTGGTCTAAATAAAATTGGCTTTCTATTTAACCACAAACAATATCATAATTGCATATGTGAACCATAGTTGGAAAATTGGGTTTTGACTAGGGTGAGTCATCTGAGTCAAGTAAAAATTTGTGAAAACTTGGACAAGAGTTGTGTAGACTAGGCTGAGGTAAAAACGACAAGAATCAGTTATAATCCACCTGAGTCAAATGAGACTTGGTCTTTTTACCCTAGTCACAACAAAATCGACTGGTCTGTCATTGTTTTAAATCCCATTAACTTGTTCCATTTGAGTTGAGTAAAATGGAAACCTCAAGTCCTCTTGTATGATAGTTCGTTGAGAGAAAATGAAACCTTAAGTTCCTTTGCAACTTCTCGATGGCTAACAACAGTGAAGCTTCCATCTCTTCTTTATAGTTTGTCAAATTATTCCTAAGTTCGACTCCCACTAGGCACACCTTGGGCCACTCACACGGGGGGTGTTTAGTGTACTTCACTGCTTTTCAATGAAAGTTGAATGGTTCTCATTCAACCCCGGTATGACCAGGTCCATACACTTGTAGGGTCAATATGGGCCCACGAGACTAGTCAAGCCGAAGACCTAGATGCCCGTCACTAGCAAAAAATCAATAAAATGATGAACATGTATAAAATCTATACTACAAGAATAATACATGTCTATTTAATCACTCACATTGATCCTCATGAATGAACTCCCTCCCTTTTTATTTGGGGGGGGGTAGTAATGAGGGGAAAGGAATCCATGCCTAAACTGAATAGAAAAAAATTGGATGAATGTTGAATTTGTAACATATACAATAGAAGCTTCAATAAATTTCTACAAAACTTTCAATGAAGAAAAACAAAATCATAAAGTGTTTATATATATAATATAAGAAAAATGCAACTCGTCTTGACTAGGTTTGACCAAGCTGAGTCACCAAGATTTTTGAAAGGCAAGTCGATTAAGAAAATCTAATTTTCCAACTAAAATGTGAACATGCAAGGAGAATCAATATATGACATTTTTGGGCCTTTAGTAAGTTCCTCTACTAGCTATAGTGTGTTATTGGATAAAATCCCCACTTTTAACAAGACTAACTATGTTTTGGTGGGTGTTGCTGTAAGAAATCACTTCAAGGTTGTCCTTAGACGATCTGTACACAGGGAGAATGGTCAAGGGAGAGCCGGGTTGTTCCAGTGAGGAAATCTAATGCCTAAGTCAGATCTCTGTGAACCATATAATTTCAGCGAAAAGTGTCAAATCCCCCCATTTGGGGGGGGAAGAACCTATGTATTTATAGACTATGAGTGAAGGTTGAGGCAGCTGTGGTGAGCCCCAGATGGTAAGTCGTCAAATTTTAGTAGGAAATCCATTGGGAGAGCCTTGTTGGTTAAGTTTTATCCCATTTAATTAGTATCTATGTCAAAGTCAATCTCTTAGAGAGATTGTCTACATGTGCTTTAAGTGGTAATATTTATTGAGTTAGTACCCAAGGAATCTTGGGATTGCACTGTGAGTTCAAGGTAGTAACAAAGTATTGGAACTCTGATCGGGGCGAAGTTGACCTAGCATCCTAGGACCAAGGCACTGACTGAGCTATGGGCGACCATCGAGGTGGCCTTTTAAACCGACCATAAGATTGAGGTTGGTCACTCTTGGTAGGCGTAATGGATTTTCTAAAGTTATAGATCAGTTAGGGAGTCCTCCTAGGTTAAGGATCGGTCTTGGAGTAAGTCGGGCTTTTATCGATTTTGCATTCCATGCACACATGTCATGCCATATGTCTCAACTTGATTGGCAAGCAACGTTTTTATCTTCAGTAGGGGGGATACATGGTTCTCCCAACCATTGAATGGAATTCGGTTATACTATTATACATATTACCGACAGGGCCTTCCTTGTATTAGTGATACAGTCAAATTAGTCACCCAGTAAAGCAAGGACATGTGGCATCCAAGGGAAGGACATGTGGCACCCAACCGAGGGATACCCCACTATGATCATGACTCTGGAGCTTAGAAGGAGGGGGAGACTGGAGTTCTCCTCAACTAATAGAGGCCACGAGGACTCTAACTACGTGAGGAGGAGGAGATACCCGGGTAAGAAATATTCCCCTCGAAGGTAGGAAGACGTATCCTAGTAGGACTCGAAAAAAGGATAATCCTATAAGAAGGAACCCTTAAAGACAGATGCTTACACCATTACTCCTATGAAAACACTATGTTGCAGGTCTCTAACTTAGGCGTTGGAGGACTAACCCCGGAGCCACCTTCAGGCCTCTGCCTTCTGTGCTTATGCAGAATC
The DNA here is from genome assembly GCF_013358625.1 of Macadamia integrifolia. Lineage (NCBI taxonomy): Eukaryota > Viridiplantae > Streptophyta > Magnoliopsida > Proteales > Proteaceae > Macadamia > Macadamia integrifolia. Next base: position 27,830,675 of record NC_056557.1, on the reverse strand, counting down.
GACGCTCAGCTTCATACAAATTCTCGACAGCAATAATTAGCAACTTTGTTGATCTTATCCAGAATATATGCTCAAACATTGGATACAAGTCCTTTTTGCTTTCAAAAACGATCTTCATAACTCTCTAAATGATAGTGGGTTAGACCTATGTCCAACACTAAGTGTATGTGCAACATGCACATAATGCAACATAATCGGACTCGAATTTAATAGGAGGGAGGAGATGGGTTTTTTTTGGGGGGGAGGGAGTGTTTCAAGAGGGAAGAGTGGTCTATGACACATTTTTTGTTACAACAAACAAAATTAGAACTCAATTACAAAAATTCTCTACACAGTGCAACGTGGGAGTCGAGGGAATCTCTGCATCCACACTCAATGGTAATATATTATTGCCTAAGAAGAGCAAATTTTTGGACTTGACCTATAGATGAGAATATAATGATGACCCAATAATCCAATTGCATAGTCACACCACCCATGGAGAAAAGAGATGATAGACTTGAACGTACAAAAAGAATCAAATCAAACTCCACATGGAACCATTTGGGTCTTTGGGGATGTAACGAAACAAAGCACTCAAAAATAAATAAATAAATATAACTCATTAATCCCTAGAATGGTCTGAGTTCACAATATATATCAGTCAGTTCAAAATCGAGACCAAATCAATACGTATCAATCGTGTTTGCTTATATCAAGCACATACCAATTCAATTGTCTATCAAATCCACTTTTAAACCTTGGTAGGGACGAGTTCAGATCATCAGCTCCCCATGTGAGGATGAATGGGGATAGACTTGGACCCTCCATGGTGGGTGGGTTCCATATGTTTAGAGGTTGGTCCCACACCCCATGGAGTCCAGATCTATCCTAGTTCATCCTCATGTGGGGATAGACCAAACCTTGTTAACATAGCAGCTTTTGATTTTGAACTCTTTGCTGGATAAGTTTGGCTCTGATCTCCAAAACTCCATTGATAGAGGTGAGAAAAAGTAGAGTCCAATGGGCTTTACTATGGGCCATGCAATTAGGCTTAGAGTGCAAGGATGAAATTTTGAAACATGGCCAAAGATATAACAATCCACCTTAACGAAGCCGTTGGAAAAGTGGAGCAAGCTGAGAAAAAGGCAAAAGACACTGTGGACAAGGTGAAGACTCATGGTCATCAGGTTAAAGAGAATTTGAAGGAGATTCTCTAGCGAGGCTACAAGGTAGTTTTTGAAGCCATGAGATGTAGAGTGTTTCCAGAGAATTGAAAAGGCAGAAGATGTTGGTTTTAATTGAATAAGTATTGTAGAATCATGAAAAATCCCACGTCGTCCAAGAAATATGTGTGTGCATATATGATGCAACCTTCTTTACATGGATCGACATTTATTAAAATCATGAGACTTATCTATTAAAGTGGACAATATCGTGCCATTGATGTGTTGGGCTGGTTGTATGGCACATCAAATACAAGTTACAACGGAATGCTCAATTACTTTATCATTGATTGATTAATTTTGTACAGGTAATTGGTGAGAGGATGAATATAGAAAAGAAGAAGGGAGGCGGAGGGATGACGCAGACATTGTGATCAACACACCACTGAAATCGACATAGCCGGGGGTTGCCAGCACTGCAACCAATATCAATGGCACCACTGACAAGGGGTACAAAGATGTTAAAGGAATGGAATCGGTGCTGGATCCACTACGGGAGGGGTTATTGTTGGGTCGGCTGGGAGAATGAAAAAAGTGGAGACTAAGGTGAAGTTGTTGTAAAGAGGTTCAATAATCATTTGTCGTTCCTTAATGTCTTGACTCTGATAACCCTTACATGGCACCTTATTGACTTCAGTCAACGCTGTTATGTGCTGATATGGGAAGTGAACTCTATGTCTACTATATATATGGATTATATTGTATTTAATATTTACAGAAAAAAATAAAAAAAGTAGTGTATATGGTTGTACTTTATGTAAGTATAACATATATAATAGGTGTCCATATTATGGGCCTATCCATGTTTGATTTGTATTCATATTTGATATGTTTACATCTCTAATTTGAATGGTTTTGGCTAGGAATCAATCGAATTCAATGTGGAAGCCCTTGCTCTTGTTCATGCTCAATGGTTGTAAAAACAATAGATGTGTGTTATACAAAGACTACCTATTTGATAACGCTGAGGTAATCTGCTATTTGGTACCAAGAGAAATGTATGCCCAATGGATGTATATCCATATCCTGTAGCTCATTGTAACCATGTAAGTTATATATAGTTCCTTATTCTTAAGTAATACATGCTTATGCTTTCTATTAGAAAAAAAAAATGTTATTTATCAATTACCTAGATCTAGAACTTGATCGAACACTCTGCTTAAGATTCTTTCTATAAAAATGCAAAGGGGAGGGTTTCTTATGATACCAATGTAGAAAAGAATCTATACACCATACCAGTGAGGGTTTGGAGAATTGAATCATCTATGGGGTTATGTGGGTCCATGCTTATTATAAGATGGGTATACTAAAATCAAGAGAAGGGCCACACATGTTTCTTTTTCCTATAACTTAAAATCCCTCTAAATCTTCACAAAAGAAATCCCTTTTTAAATGTCAGAAACAATTAGTTAAGTCTCTCTACTTAACAATATCGTAATAAAATGGATCTATAGATATGGATAAAATATTCATAAATTTTAATTTGTTGAAACTGCTTATTTAGAGAATCTCAACCATAGAATATCCTAAAATTTATGTAAAATATTTTTCAGATATAATTATTAAATAACAATAGGGTAAGAGATCACGGTCTAGTCGCGTGGACCCTGCACCAATGTCGCGACCAATGAGAACATGTGTAAGAGGGACATCAACCATTATAGGATTCTTCTATTTCATAAAGGGTGGGGTAGTAATTTTGCACACCCCTGTGTCTATGCGCAAGGGCCATATGACCAGGAAGCTTTCTTTTTCTCGTAATAATAATGATGATGATGTACTTACAATACTACCACTGGCCTTGGAATTTCGTTCAATTGTTCTCAAATAATTCTCCCAAGTTATTCACTTTATTCGGAAAATGGATTCCATGTTGACCATCTCTTTCATTCACAAGGAAATATTGTGAATTTAGTGTTTTGATATATAGCCAATATATGAATCAACCTTTGGTGCACTAAAACACACAAAATCCAACTGTACGACCTCTCAGTTATGTGAACTAAAATAATTATTGAAGAAAGTTTTGTCATTAAAAAAAAATAATGTGAGACAATCCTATGAATAGAATACCTAATTCCATTCTTAGTTATGAATATCTTAACACCTTAGGACAACTAATCACAATAAAATGATGATGATGCAAATTAATTTAAGAGAGAGGGTTCCCTAAAAGCCTATGTGGCCCTTGCACCAGTTTAAGGACCAATGGTAGCATCAACAAATAGTGAGATTTTCGTTTTTCATGGGGGTGAGGTGATCATTACCTCCTTCCTTACATCTGGGTGTAAAGGTAATGCTAACTTCTAGGCTTCTTTTTCCCTTAATTTAATTTAAGCATTTTAAATTGTGTTTGATGAACACATGAGACAATCCATCGCTGATGTTATCTCCATAGTTACATTTTCTTTTTAAACAATCAATTGTCACTATTATATACTCCCATAGCCATTGGCTCAGGGCTACATGATTGTGGAATAGGGAGGTACATATCTCACCCTTCCCTCATCTACATCACTCTCATTCCTAAACAATTGAAGTTGAGTTTAGAGTTCAAAGAAGCTCATGCAACAGTTATAGAGAAATATCCAAGTCCATGATAGCCCTTTGAATTTGTATGTATTAGAGATTATTGATTGAAAATTTACTCTGACAAATATTCATTTTTTCACTCATGATCAAAATACGAATACTAGGATAGCCTAGTGGTGCCAACTTTGGCTTGAAAAGCATTCAAGCCGAAGCCCAAGGGAGGAGATCATGGGATCGAACCCTATCGTACGCCTTGTGTGTGTGGGTGTGTGTGTATGAGTAGGTGGCCATTGGCCTTACTAATGCCCAGTAGGTTGACCATTGACTAACGGTGCTTAGTAGAATAGAGTAGCAAAAAAAAACAAAAAACAAAAAACTCGTGAATAATTCAATCATAGCTTCAACTCCCAACACTTAGGCTTATTAACTAAACTTTAAGAATACATACTCTCATATCTTAAAATGTTTGTAGTAATAGATTACAAAAATAGGAAAATTTTATGGGCAAAAGAATGTTTTCTGGTCATGCAGCCCCTACATGCACCCAAACATAGAGAAGGGGAGGGGGAGGGGAAATGATGCCCCCATTATTATAAAATATAAAAACCCCACCCCTTATTGATGCTAATGTGCGTCCCTCATTAGCCTCTATGCTGGTGTAGAGGCTGCACGACTAGAGAACATTTTTTTTCCTAAATTTTATTTACATAGTCCATCAAGGAAGTCTTAATTAAGCCTTGACAATTTGCCTTTTTAAGTCACATGGGCCCTAATCCATCTCACCCAATGTAGGCTTTATTTTTCGCATATAGCCAATCTGATATAAATCGTGTAACTACATAATTTTGGAAAAATGTGTTCCAAAAGGCATTAATATTCCATTAATTTGAAAAAAAAAAAAAAAGTCTTTTACTTTATGCTTCCACGTTTATCATGGTTTTTCAATAGGGTAAGAGATTAGTGTCTGGTCGTGTGGCCAATCAGAGCGTACACAAGGGCATCAACGTCAATGAGATTTTTTATTTCACAAGGTGTGGGGTAGTAATTTCACGTGCCCCTGTATCTACGCAAGATCGACATGATCAGACAATTTTGTTTTTCTCTTTTTTCAATATTTATTTTATATTATGCCAAAGTTTTTTTTTTAATTTTTTTTTATCTAAAATTATTTTTGGTATTTCTCTAGATTGGATGTGATTGTTCTCTCTCTCTCTCTCTCTCTCACACACACACACACATATGCATGCGTCCTAAACCGTAAGGCACCATGAAACCTTGAAGCTGAAGTTTTGAAAATTTAATCTTCTTCCCCAATAATTTTATAGAAAATAGTTGTTGTAAAAAATTAATCTTTTTCTTCTCAATAACTCTATAGAAAATGGTTGTCAAACCTCAAATCATGAGCGTGAAACCTTAAACTAGGAAATCTAACCTATAACAAACTTTAAACCTATATACTTCAACTAGGAAATCTAACCTATAACAAACTGGTTACTTGAGATGATAACTCTTGACATGAAAAATGTCACTAAAAGGTTGCGGACATCAAATTGAGGAGTCACACTGGGGTTGAGGCACTAAGATCCAAGATGTGTAGGGATCAAAGAAATGAAAGGATGCCAGGATATATAGGGATCAAAGAAGTGAAAAGGACATTTATAAAGTGGAGTAGTTTGAGATGGTGACTTTCAGATTATTTTGACAATAACATAACAAACTCAACCCAAATGACTCAACCCAACCCAGGATTCATATCTCAAAACCTAGCCTAAAAAATCTAGCCCAGTCCACATTCTAAGTATCTCTAGGGGGTGAAAGTTTGGCCTAGCAAATCCGAAATTGCCCAAAGCCTTCCATGAACTTGGCAGGGCTCATGTTAGGATTTTCAGCTTATAGGATGGGTCATGTTGAGATTCCTAAGCCCAAGTTGGGCCTGGGCTGAGGTCTTGGATTGAGCCCATGTCATCCCTGTATATATTTATACATTTTTATATATAAATCAATAATAAAGAAATAATGTAAGTGGCAATTTCGATGAGTAACCACCGATGTCTGCTGTTCTCATCATTCCAAGGAACCTTGAGTTGCTCTTGGGATGTATATCTTTGTTTATAGGCATCACATTTTCTATGCCTTGTCTTAAAGTTTTCAATGTGGGACGAAAACAAAAGTTCTTTTTCTCCAAGCATGGAGAAAAGACTAAGAATGCATTAATTCTTTTTGTCTCATGTTGAAAATTTAAGAGAAGAAGAAGAGAAGAATGGAATAAGAGTATATAAATAAGTGACAGAGATGATGGAAATTTTCAAAAGGAGAAAGTTTTCCTACACTTGTAGTGTAGGATTCAATCACTATTCTAGGTCCCTAAAACACCCTTTATTCGTCAAAGTGGATAATATCCTTCCAAGTTGTGCGATACCCTCTCTGACCCAAGTTTGAGAAGACGAAATTGGGGTTGGGATTGATCAAGGCCGATATTGATTTAATCCTGATATGGATCGTATTGTATAAGCCAATAATCAGGATCAATCAAGGCCAATACTTATCTGATTCCTCAATCCATGTTCACACTGATCCAAATACTCTGTTATTCTTGGATCTATTATTCTTGTGTTAGTCTAGGTGCAGAAGATGACACGTGACGAAGGACAGGTGGATTAAGTGAGAGAAGGATGTGCCATTAAAATCGGTTTTAACGAGGAAACCGGTTCTAAGTTCCTGATTTGGTTCTTTCACCTAAAAGGATTCAAACAAGCTACATATCTCTCTCCCTCTTAAACCTCTTCTTCGTTCTTTCTTCTCTCCCATCTCGCCATTACTCTTCAACTTGCGACTTCTCTTTGTTGATCTTGGATCTGAGTTTCTTTGTTACAACAACAAATGCCCGAAAGCTCGGGGAAGATGATTTTAGATCTTGGATCTGATTTTCTTTGTTAATCAGGTGACCTTTTCACCAGAGCTAATATTGTCAGTTTTCTCCAAAGGTTTGATAGATTTTTTCGATCGTTGAAATTCTGGAAGTTCTTAGAGTGACTCTTTCTCACCACTTGTCAAACATTCAATCTTAAGTCTTATCATATTCGATCTGTAGATCTAAAATATATAGATCTTAGTAATTTCTATGGAAAATGATTTATTAGAAGTAATAGAGACTGAAGAAGAGAGACAAAAATGAAGGATCTGAAATTGTCTTCTGAAGCTCTCTCTTCTCTCTCCCACTAATGAACATAAATCTCTACGCACGCCCAACCCACCAACAAAATCAGTGGCCAGATGACCCAACAAAATGTAATTCAAACTCCTGAATGAAACCCATAATCCAGTTTCAGCTCTTTCTTCCACGGAAAAGATCAGAAAGAAACCTTCAAAATCACAAGGCTTGACTAACTTAAAGAGCTTGAAGAGTTAATCGATTAGAAATTCGACATGATCAAACGATTCGAGCATCAAATTCAACGAAAGAAAAACAGTCCAATCAGTGAAAATAGAAGAAAAGAAAACCCTAGATGAAATCTAGGGTTTTAAATCCGATGATGGTTTAGGAAGAAAAATAAATGAAAAGCAAATAAGAAATAATGTCGGTTTGATTTGGTTCATGGCAAACCGGTTTGAGTGTTGCTCTTTTCGGTCCAAATTGTTTCTCTGATTTGCATCTTCTCTCTCTTCATCATAGCCGTTCACGTCAACCATGCCACGTGTCATCTTCTGCACCTAGAATAACATGATTAAGAATAACAAAGGATTTGGATCCATGTTCACACCCATCTGAAAGCTGTAGTCAAGGGATTCTCTTTCACCGTAGCTTATGAAGAACTAGATCCTTTTCAAACTTGATCATTAACTATAAGGGGAAGGCAGAGCTTAGCTGGAAAAGACCAACACTTCACAATTACGAAATCATGGTTTCAACTCTCCCTGAGAACTCCTTATAAAAAAAAAAAAGTTTGTCACTATTAGACATATGTTGTCTATCGATAAAAACCTAGCCAAACCTAGCTTGCCTTTAGCCCAACCTAAGGTTTGGATTGAGCTTGAGCTGAGCTTTGGGGAACCTAGATTCTTTGTGGGATTTAACCCATTCCATCCCCGTCCCCATCCCGATCCCGGTCCTATTGCACCCATCCTTCCTCTATTGCCCTGGTCTATTAACCATTCACATGATTCAATCTCTGTTGACACGACAAGTGTCCATATGCTTACTTTTTTTTTTTCTTTTCTGACAGAAGTCCAAATGCTTACGCAGTTGTGCGATTTACTAGTAGTAGTCCTGAATCCTGATATTTTCAATTCATAAAGAAACGGAAACGACCATAGATATAGTCTAAAAAAAATAAAAATCTAGGCTTAACCGATAGACGGACAGGGACGGAACCAAAATTCGGATAAATGAAAACGAAACCACTAGTACAGCAAAGCACTTGCCCTCAACAATCTGGTCGGCTCTCTCTCTCTCTCTCTTCTTTTATTTAAAATTTTGCTTCTTTTTAAAGCCTGAGGAGATCAATGGCGGTGCGAAATTGCCATTCTTACTGTTATCATGAACTCCCAATAATAATATAAACCCAAACTCCGATCCATTTCTCTCTCTCTCTCTAAATCAAACCAAAGCAGCCTCTTCTTCACTACTTTTGCTGCAAAAAGAAAGAGAAGCACAGTCGATAATTGATATATAGATTTAGAGAGAGAGAGAGAGAGAGAGAGAGACTCTGGAAAAGCAAAGCCTGCCTTCGTTTGCCTCCCCAGAGTAAGAACCGAAAGTTCCGAGCTTTTCCTTTTCCTGGAAATGCTGTAGCTTCGTGGGTTCCCTTATTACTGATCTTCGTATCCTTTCCTGGGTTTTCTCGCACTATTCTTCAATTGATCTTTTCAGGTTCGTACGCCGATTTGCTTTTTCTCACTGTTTGCACTCTTTTGAGTTCAGTTTCAATGGAGTTTGATTCGGAAAGATCGATCGATCTTTGTCAATTCACTGGTTTTGCTTCTGGAATTTGCTACTGTCTGCTTTTTTTTTTATTGGCTTCAAACTGGTCGTTTTCTTCTGATCTTTTGTTTGAAATATGTTCCTTTTGGTTTGTGGTATGGGATGATATGGTTTTGTCTCTGGCATTTGGTTTGATCTCTGTTGATATTTAGTGGGCAATGCATAAGTTTGTGTAAATCTATGTGATTCGTATTCGTTGAGTTGGGAAATCTGGAGGGAACTAGATCAAAATGGAAATCGTATTGGGTAATTGAGCGACATGGAAGCTTATTGGGAGCCCATTGACGTGTAAAAAGATATTATAGTGGGAAGAAGTTGTAAACGTTATGGAGTTGAGGGAGGGGGGTGGGGGGAAGAATAGGAAATAACCTCCCCTGCTATTTTTCAGCCAATTTATCTCCTAAAATTGTTTGCAGGAGTTGCTGACACAAGTAAAAATTTCTGAATCAAAGGGTAAATGTCAAAGAGAAAGAGATAGAGGTGGTGATGTAATTGAGGATCATACCATTACAGAAAAGGGTTGATGCATTTACTTTAATCAATAGTCAGATTAATGGTTTTTGTTTTTGGGAAGTTTCTATTTAAGGGGTGATTTCATTCTTGCCCCTGTACTGAGACTTTGATCTCAAGAACTCTTACCAATAAGAAAATTTAAGAATTATATTCCAATTTTGTGTTGTATAATGGGATATAATGTAATAGGGCACGAAACTTTTTGAATGTTCCAACCATTGGCTCTAAATAATGTAAAACAGTGATACTTATGTGTACAAATCTAACAGTTTCAGCATGTGGTCTATGGCCTTTGTTTTACACCCTTGGTCCATTTTATGTAAGTAATCATTTTAACTGATTGCATTCTCTGAAGCAACACTGTCATTAATACAATCAGTAGACCTTATGTAATAATATTTAGAGGAAGTTTTTAACTTCATTGAATATGTAAAGGACCTCTTTGCTGGATATGCAATCAGGGATATGGAGTGGAGAAATTAAAGTTGTAAATGGAATCGAAGGCAAACACTCCTTTTTCCATATATGCACTCAACAAAATCGCCTATCTTGAATGAGTATACAGTTGTTACGTACATCCCATTAGTGATCTTCTTGCTATTTTATGGTGCTTGTGAACCATAAGACTTATTCCTCTTAACCTTGAGGTTTAAACTTTGGGTTTTTGATCTAATTTTTTTCCCTCTTCAAATGGACTTTTGTGTGTGTGTGTGTGTGTGCAGATTGTAGGATTTTGAGACTTTGTATGGAGCTTCAGGATTCTACATGACATGTAAACATAAAATTAAATAGAAAACAAAATTTGTATGTCAACTCTCCAATAGTGTTCTTATTTTTTCCTGACCTTAATTTTTTCTTTTTTATTTTTTAAATAAATGTCAATGTTCATATTTTAATCTGTATGTTTGTTCCTATTGCTTCTTTCTTTATTCTAATTATTTCCCTCAATACACCTGCATTCTTTTTTCACATAAATTGTTCTTGTAGTCTTGGTGCTGGTGTAAGATTCCCACATTTTTAGGATTTCATGGAAATTTGGAGCCTTATGTCAACTGGGACATTATTTTTAGTCCTGCAATTGACTTCTGTACTGTTCTAATTGGAAATATAATGCATTGAAAATCATTATTTAGCTCTGAGAATCCAAAATATAAGCTGTGAATAGTTGTTGCTCAGTTATTGATTCATGGAAGGCAAATTTCAATGTAAATACTGCTGCTAAATTCTGCTTTTTTGGTCAGTTTTTGCTCATTCAGCCTTGGCTTGCTAATGAAAAATTTTCTTAGTTGGATCCTTGGGATCTTACGCAAATACGAGTCAGGTGATTCTAGAAATAGATTGTTATTACTTTGAAGTTTCTTATTCCTATAGTTCTTACATCTGACACTGTTTTCTTACTGTACTGTTTTCTTACTGTCTTAATGCATTTCTCTGAACTTAATTGTTTTATTGTGTTATGCCTGTGCAATGTCTCGCTAGTGATTGTTGTTCTTATCATGGTGATGGATCTGCCGATTGCACTAATATTTGTCTCATTTTTGCAGATATAAACCCAAGTTTCACTTTCATATCTGTGCACATCTTATTCCTGCTTGAAGTTTGAATCTATAAAGTGGATATGGCAGCTGAGCTTGTAAATTCAGCGACAAGCGATAAACTGACAGAAATGGATTGGATGAAGAACATTGAAATCTGCGAACTAGTCGCATATGATCAAGGGTATATTATTACCGCCTCTTTGTTACTAACAAAATAATTAACTTTTTAAGCACATTATTTGCTGACTGGTTTCTTAATTGGTCTGTTTGGAGTTATATATACCACAAAATAATTTGGACCAAATCTATAATCTTCAATTGAAATACAACATTTTTTTTCCCTTTGCTCTCTGGTCAGCAGTATGATAAATTAGTTACATACACACATTGCATTAGTAGTTTCCCTCTTTCATAAAAAATGTGGGTATTTTTTATGTGATAAAGAAAATTTTGACCACTTAATATGAAGAAAATGAAGGTAAGTTAGTTGAAATACATAAATGTATTTGATCTCTTTTGTAACACTGACAGAATTATTTATGTATATATTTTATGGGATTTTCTTTGGAATAATTGAATATAAATCTGCTGTATTGCCCCAAAGACCCTGTATCCTGTTTTTGGAGCATTGCCGAGTCTGCCACATTGTTTCTGGTTCTGATTCTGACACCTAGCACCCATACGCATCTAACATTGATTCATTCCTAAATTCTATTTTGGAATAAAGTGCTTACTTCAATTCAAGTCCGTTTCTTATCTATGAGTTGTTTCTTAATACTCTCTTTATCTGATTTATTGAACAATATTGTACCAAGAAATTAACTATTTAACCACATTGTTTGCTGACTATGGTTTCTTCCTTTGGACGTGCAGGAAATCCAAAGATGTCATCAAAGCTATTAAGAAACGATTGGGAAATAAAAACCCTAGTATTCAACTTTTTTCTGTCCTGGTGAGTTTTTGAGTGGTCATGGACCTTGGCTCAGTTTTATGTTAGCACTTGCTTTTTTCTGTGTCTGGTTAAAAAAGGAGGAAAAATCTTTCTTGGTTCTTGTATCAATTTAAAGTTCTTAAAGACTTAAACACCATACTCTGACTATAAGAACCATGGTCCTTGTGTGTTTGTCCATTGCCACATCTGTGTATATGTATGAGAATCATTGTACCATGAAGTGAAGAATCTAGTTTTTTTCTTTTGCCCCCCCTCCCTGAATAGTTGTTATGTATGCAGCTGAAATCTAGATACTTCTGGTCTTTTGCCTTTTCCTTTTTTCCGACATGGGTCCATAATTCTTGGCTAGATCTTTTCTGAGAATCTGTTTCCATATTTTCCCTTTTGGTATAGTTTTAAACTTTTTCTGCTCCATTGCCAAACCTATGCTACACTTATATGCTTAAGAAGGCTGCTATATATTATCTCCTGTGAGGGAAGGTGGAGAGAGACTGTGCTTGCAATTTCATTCATCCAAATGACAAAGAGGTGGTGGAAGATAGATGTATGCTGGTTTTGAGTTTTTAGATGGGATGATTGATGATTAGAAATGCAGAAAAGAGACAAAGGGCTCATCTAAGCATCACTCTAGAAGCATTTTGGGAAGTATTTTGTTTTGGTAAACAAAGGCTGGGTGGTGCCTGTAGCCAGACACAGGAAGAGCAAAATGACCACCCCACCCCCGTTGGATGTCCCCGACTATCATTGTGCGGGGCCATGCAGCTTGGCAGTGATTCCCCTCTTATTTTTTTTAAGGAAGAACTTGAGAAATAAATATATATTCTCTTATTATTATATGTCAAAAATGCAAAACCAAACACGAGTTAAGGTTTTTTCCTCTGTTCCCTAAATTGAAAGCAAGGATTGAAAAATTGATGCAGACCAATCCAGATCTGGTTCAGTCTGGATTCAACAGATCCAAGCAGTGAATTGACTAATCCTTTCCTGACGGACCTTTGCTGATCCTAATCTGGATAAGTCCATCCAGGCAATGTTGGCTAATAATCTCTTAGAGTGTTTATTTTTCACTCGTCATTACTTGAATGTAATTTAGTTGTTTCCCTTTGTTGGGAAACATGTCCACACTCCTTGCCATGTTTTGGTGTTAACAAACAAACATACATCTTTAACTTGATTGATAAAGTGTGATTAGCTTGAAGAAACCCTTAGAAGATCGAAGGTCGAATCAAGACATGAAGCTAAGCTTAAAGACATGAAACAACAAACAAGAAGGAAAGAAGATGAAGGGCCAAAGAATGGAAGATTCAAGTGAAGAAGAAGATCACTAGGATAGATTAAGTTATTTACAATGTAATTTGTAATTTCCACCTACTTATATGCACTCACCTCATGCATGTGCATTATATCATATTAGAATGACCATAGAGCATGCCTTGACCAGGTATGGAAAGTCACTAAGTGGCGTGGAACACACAGTAATCTGACTTAAGGGTATTTTAGGGAATCTTAAGATTAGTATTAGGAGATGAATCCTTCATAGAAGCTGTAGGAAATTGAGTTGTGATTCTAACGCAACTGATCTCAGATCATTCTGAAGTCGGACAAAAAAGTTATGGTCAAAACACTGATGACTGGTCAGTATGACAAAGCATGTCATGTTGGCGGTCGACCGGCTGGAAGCCCCAGTCGATCGGAACCACCCGAGACCATAGGCGGTCGACCGGCTGGAAGCCCCGGTCGACCGGACCTGTCTGAGACCATAGGCGGTCGACCGGTTGAAAGTCCCGATCGACCGGTGCCTACCTGGAAGTACTCCAACGGATTTTTTTTGCCTACAACGGCTCTTGGCGGTCGACCGGCTATTAATGGCGGTCGACCGGTGGATCCAGAATATGTCCGTTAGAGCTTGATTCCCTGCCTAAAATGCTTCACTAAGTTCACCTATAAATAACCTAATCACTCTTAATTAATAATTCATTAAGAAAGAGCTTTAAGAGCATTGTTGCAAGCATTAGAGAAGATTATTTCTACTTGAGTTATTCTATTACACAAATCCAAATCAAGAGGCTCAAGTCTCAATCAAGTCCTCTACTCTCTCCTGTGCAAGTCAAAGCCATAAGAGAGGACTTTACAAAAGGTGCATCACTCATCATTTATTATTCATTTTCATTTGCACCACACTTGAGGTATTCCTCTTATTCCACTATTTCTTATTTTTCTGTTTTTACAATTCTAGACTGTACTTAGGATTGTAAGGATACTCTTATCCTAAAAAGAGAAAGGTCTCTCTCTACCTCTTAAAGAGATTGTGAAGACATCTCTCTGCCTGGAAAGGAGATTTGTAAGGATACTCTTATCCATAAAAAGATTGTAAAGGTTTCTTCCCTACCTACTGTACTGAAAGGGAAAACTAGTGGAATACCTTACAAGAGGATTCTTGTAGGGAGTGGACTAGACTCAAATTGAGTTGAACCATTATAAATCTTGTGTTGTGGTTGTTGTTATCTTATTTATTCAGCATCGCTTTTAACTTATAGTCACACTTGTAACCTTTTTGTCGAAAATAGTTAAATTCCACTAGTATAACCTATTCACCCCCCCTCTAGGTTATTTCACCCTTGTCACCCAGATGCCATTTCATGGCAGTTGAGTATAGATATTAACAATCAGCAAAGGACATCCTTGTTTAAAAACTTCACAGTAATTTCCTTGATTACATTATGGTATATGTTGGCTGATGAGAAGAGCTGACCCCCACCCCTGAGTGAACACTGTTACGGTGAAGACACTAGGAGGACAATAGTGGAAAGATGCAATAAGGCATATTTAATGTTAAATCATGTTAGAACTTTCTTCAGGACCTGCCCAAAGTTTGGGACTCTAGGCTCTTCCGAGGGTATGAATTTTTGCATGTGTGTTTCTTTCTGACAGGCTGCTCACGGCTGGCTTATAAAAAAAAATTTCAAATTTCTGACCCACTGTTACTCATCAGGGAAAGAACTGAGACTCTGACAACACATGTTTCTGTATTCTGAGAGATGTTGAGAAGGTACTTATCTGGTGTTGAAGTAATATGGTTAGAGTATGTTCTGACTTGACGCATATTTGATGGATTGGGCTATGGCAACAAAAATAATTGTTGGGACTCGAAGATCCCAAATTTAGGAGGGGGTTTTGTCGTCCGAATTTAACCCTCTGGACCCCAGTATTTGTCTTTGTATTGGATGATAAGACATGTATTGCCACCATAATAATGAAATGAAATGCTTTTGCTGCTGATAAACAAAGAAGCAGCTAATTATTGTACAAGTATGTCTTTTTTGTTTTGGATATTTTGTTTGATTGACGGTTGAGTGGTTGTGCATTTCTTCTTTGGTTCTGGAGGTTAATCATGTGCATTACTACGCTGCTGTAGCATCAAAATAATACAAACCATTCATTAGCAAAACTAATTAACATCGTGTTCCAAACTGGGATTTGTATATTTTTTATTTTTGCTTTGACTGGTGCTTTTTTCATTCAATTGTAATATGGTTTTGCAGTTATTGGAGATGTTGATGAATAATTGTGGAGAACATATTCACAAGCAGGTGATAAGTAATGGAATTCTTCCGATACTGGTGAAGATAGTGAAGAAAAAGGTACACATAATTCACAGAAACACCATAAGCTGCTGTTAGCTTCAGTTTCTTCTCATGTTGCTGTGTCATATATAAAGATTTTATGATCTAAATTATTTTCTTTTTCTGCTTTCAGTCAGGTCTTCCTGTAAGAGAGAAGATATTTCTACTTTTAGATGCTATGCAAACATCCCTTGGTGGTGCTTCTGGAAAGTTTCCTCAATATTATGCTGCATATTATGATTTGGTGGTGGGTACCAACGTACAAATTGTGTAATCTGTAGGGCCTTCTTTACAAACACCAAAATTCTTTTATTGATTATTGCTGTTCTAAGTGCAAAGGGAAAAAGACACCACAGTATTGTATAGTTTAGTTTGTACAATGGAGACCTGGTGAAAAGTGAAAACCATAAATAGTCGTTTCTATTATGTAGAATGGTTATTTTTTTATTTGATTAATAATGGAGAGTTTACTTGAAGAGGGAAAAGAGTTCCCCTAGAGGAACAGTCCGGGATAATCCCAACTGATTTGAGAACGAGTGATTGTTCTGGTAGTTGGATTACTTCTTTTTTTGTTTGTTTGTTTTTTGCAATTCTTGCTCTTTTTAGGAGGTGGAGTGGGTAGGGGGAAATATATTGATATAAGTTTTCTTCCCCTGTATATGAGCTCTGCTTATCAGAAGGGTGGTGAACATAAGATCAACCACCTCAGGCTGTGAGGCATGTCTCAGTGAACTCCAAGCATTCTGGATGGGTGTTAGAAGGCCAAAAGGAGGGCTTAGAATGCCCCTGATCAGCTGTGGGCAAGTTGGGCTAGCACCTAAGACTGTTGGGTCTCTCTTGTAGATCTCTTTCTTGACAATTATTATTTTTGTATTAGTCCTAGTTGAGCTAGGAGTCTTTTTAAGTTGTTATCTACCTATTCTTTTGGCTGTAGCAGTCCTACTTCTATTAGGACTTCAATTTAGAGTTTGATAAATATTTGTCACTTATTTATTTTTTTTGTTTTTCAGTTTATTATAAGTTATTTTTTCTTAATTCATTGTAGTAAGATCAGAAGAAATCCTATTATGTGGAGTTCAAATTTTCTTTTAAAGCCTATGAAGTGATATCTTGCATGCAAATGAATTGAATTTTTTTGTTTAAAACCAAACTGCAACAACAGTTAAGTGGATTACTGTTGTGGAGGATGGATATTTTGATGGGTAGAAAACCCAAAGAAGTTGATGGATAGATTGGTCAAACACTTGGTATGTGTATCTCTGGTATTTTGGGCCAGGAGGAAAGGCCAGAGTTGAAGTTTGAGATGGGTTTTGGTATGGAAAAAAAAAGGTTGGAAGTTGGAAAAAAAATTGGCATATAAAAAGTGAAGTAGAAAGGTAAGTTAAAGCATCAGGTTCAATCAGGCTGAGGGTTTATGGCTATGTTTGCTTGGCAAGAAATGAATAGAGAAGTATGAACATTCTATTGTTCTAGTTGTTTGCCAATTGAACAGAAAAGAAAAGAAAAGAAAAAAGATAATATTCTTCTTTCAAATTTGAAATCACCTTGGAAATGGAGTATTCTGCTTGCTCTCTTCTCACAAAGTTTCATTCCAAAATTGAAAAGGTTTGCAAGAAATTTTTTTTCCTCTTTTTTTGGGTCTCTTTGATGCTTTTTTCAAAGAAATAATTTTTTTCTTTCAAATGTAAAATCACCTTGAGAATGGAGAAATTGGAGAAATTTGCTTTCTTCTTCTCACAAAGTTTCATTCAAAAAACAGCTACTTAATAGTTACTCGTGTTCATATACATAGCAACTGAGGTATTAATTGAGGGATTTTAACTAGCCTAGTGCCTCAAATTGGCTATGCGGTGACTGATACCAAGGCTTTAGTCAATTATTACATCCATTCGTTTGCATGTGCTTTTAACCTGCGGTAATAACTTGGTGGGAGAGGGTTCCCCACACTGCCAGTGTGGGAGGAATTTCCCATGCCACACCAATGGCAATGCAGGGAATGGTATCATCCACATGGGCCCCACATGGCAAGGGGAGGCCAGAAAAGAAAAAGAAAAAATGTAGGGGTTACAGTACATTGGCTGCTTGGGAAACTTTTCCCCTGACTTCATATCATACTCCATATGTAATGTGTTATTGCCCTTTTTTATATGGATCAACTGTTTTTATCTTCTTTTATTTGTTTCATTAGCTTAGTCCTGTTAGTCTGTTGTATGTGTTTAGTTGCTTGTTTGTTATGTGGTCTTTCATTTGTCATGTACCTTTTATTTAATGCACATGTTCAACTGTGTTCCGTATGTTTGTAACTTCTTCTTTCACTGGCCTGTTCTTGTAGAAAATGAAGTTGAACAGATTTTAATGTGCTTCTGTTATTAGAGATTGTGGCAATCTGAAAATTATAAGAGAATTTGGAACACATTAATCTAGTGTTGTACGCTGTTAATATCGAGTACACACTCAAAAATATTAATTCATGATTGCTTTTCTTCTTCCAGAGTGCTGGTGTACAGTTTCCTCAAAGGCCGCCTGCTGTCGCTTCAGGTAATTCTGTGCTGAAGGACACCAAAAGGAGTTTACTTGGGGCTGGAGAGAAATCTGTACCTCCAAAATCTGAAAGGGATATTCAGCCAGAAAATCCTCAGATTGTGCCTGAATCTAGGTATGATTTGATAGCAATGGGTTTTGGTGTTTTGATGCACCTGTACTCTTCTAGTGGCCTCTACCTTTCCTATACCTTGTGCACCATTCACTCATTTTTTTTTTCTCTTGAGCTGTCTCTGAGAATTGTCTTCCATCTATTTCCTATTCTCACCGTATGACAACTATGGAAAAAGAAACTTTATCAACCAATGTCAAGTTATCCCATTTTCTCCTTCTCTCAGCAGAAATTTTTAATGAAAGAAGGAAAAATTGTTATTAAATATTAGGGAAAAGGAAGCATGAAAGGCAGTGTGGTCCCTGTGCCCAAACACGGGGGGTGGGTTGGGGGGAATGACCGTGGAAATCCTGCCCCAGTTGATGCTTCCACGCATGCTCCCATTGGCCTCTGAGCTGGCATTGGGGCCACGCTTCCCTTCAGGGAACCCTCTCCCTAAATATTATAGCTGGGGGGGGGGCTGTTTGGCATACCTAAGTGAGGGCCAACACAATAAATGTCTGAATAAGTTTTTTCTGTGCATTACTTGAACCAACTTTTGCACTATTTTTACTTGGGGGAAAAAAATGCTTGTCACATTTTCCTCAGTAGAAGTTTTTGTAATCATCAACTCACATGATGGTGTAACTGACTCCAAAACATACCAAATTTGGTTATTAGTTCTCACTTGACTTTGCAATCAAATTCCTTTGAGTTGAAAAGTAAAATAGGTCTACATTGAAAGTATATTTACCAAATATGGTAAGAGTTGTAGGTAGGTTACATAATTATGATCACAAAACCTTACTTCTTCTTTTTGAAAGTGATTTTCACTTCCCTTTACTTGCAACCAAATGGAGCCTTAATAATTTTTTTCTACTGCTCCCATGAAAGTCCTAATTATTGATTGGAGAATTCTGTGGAAAACTGAAAGTAAAGGACCGAAGTTCATTAATCATTAGATATTTATACATGATTGTACAATCACATTTTTTTCCTATTTTTGATAAATGTCTTGTAGCCACATCTTTGAAGGCTGTCTTATCGTGATTTGGATCACATTTTACCTACCTTTCTATTCAACAATCCCCATACATATGGAATCAAGTCATATCTCATTGCCTTGATTCTGTCCCTTTCCTCCTTACACCTATGTATATGTTATCAAGGCGTAAGGCAACCCAGGGCTATGGAGTATGGTAAAAAATAAGGCGCCACCTAGGCAACCAAGGCGCCAGTCCGGGCTGAGCCCACCTGGATGCCTAGGCAACACCTTGATAACTATACTGTCAGTGGTTTCACATGTTTCAACCATCTCAATATGACTGGCTCATTATTCACCTCTTTGAGTTACTCTTAGCTCTCTCGTATGCTCCAAGTCTCTTGACTTGTATGTTTGAACATCATAATTGTCAATTATCATTGTTACACCTTCAGTGGGTCATTTAGGAACCATGATTTTTGAATTCTTTATTTTCTTTCTATTTTAACATTTTCATGTGCCATGTTTACCTAGATGGTTGTTTAATGGTTTGCATATTGATGAGGCCTTTTACATTTATCATGATGCGTAGCTCTCAGTAAATGTTTCAAGGATACACGGAGTTTAAGCTTTTTGCCCATTTCTTATATTTATCTTTCTGTTACAGCATTATTCAGAAGGCTGGTGTTGCCCTGGAGGTTTTGAGAGAAGTATTGGATGCAATTGACATGCAACATCCTGAGGTATGTTCTGGAAAATATTGTTGGCCTCATTTTCAGCTCGCAAAAGAGTCATTTCCGAAAGCACTGGTTGTTGTGGTTGGGGATACTTTGTTTGGTTATGATGACCCCCAAGTCCATTTTTCCCATTTTATTGGACTTCCTTTTTTGCTTTTTGATAGGGCAGATAAAGAATGGAACATCATAACACACCCATCTGGACTAAAGAAAGCCTCCATGACCCATCAGAAACCCCCTACAGCTGGGAAAAAACCTATAACACCCATTGGACTTTCTCATTTGAACAGAGACAACGTTGAACTCAACTCACTCAGAAACTTTCAGTCAAATTGTTTTGATGCTTTTAAGCGTTGTGAGGATATGTTGTTCACAGGACTTAATGGTGAATCTTATCGGATTTTGGTTTTGAACAACTTAAATGTTTCGAAGCCTTAAGAGCATCCTTGAACAGTTGACTAAGCTATAGCCTTTTACTTGGGATGATTTCTGAGTTAAAGGAACTATGATTTTGACAGATGTGTTTCTAATTAACATATTGATTATTGGTGTCCTTTTTTGTCTGTATCTACATGTCTAGTTGTCAACCATATTTTGTTGTATAGTAGCCCTTGTTTTCCCAAAGGGGTGCTCATTCTGCCATATTTGCATTTTTGGGTTACTATACTTTTAATTGTAGTCTTTCACTCTTCCTGGTTTGACTTTTGAGCCCCGGTAACACGTTTCTCTATTTGGAGACAAGTTTCTTGTCTGTCATAAGTAATTTTGTTTAAGCCCTTTTTTTTTTTTTTAGCCGGGGTTGGGGGTGGGGTGTGGAGGGTAGCAATTGTCTGCCTTGTATTAAGTGCAGGCAATTGTCTGCCTTGTATTAAGTGCAGCCTGAAACCTCTTTTCGTTTTTGAAACTCTCCCTTCTTTGATGAATAAGAAAATACTAGCATTTGAGTTTTTGTTTGGTTGATGTTCTCAGAGAGATGCATCTATTTGTTTAAATTTTCTTATTTGACTTGGAACTCTGGACTATGCCATCATATTATGTAGGAAGCAAAGGATGAGTTCACTCTGGATCTTGTGGAGCAATGTTCATTTCAAAAACAACGAGTAATGCATCTTGTGATGACATCTCGGTAAAGTTGCCTTAATATTAACTTCATTGCTGTTTGATGGTTACTCGGCATTTGAATTGCATTCATTGCTGGAAGGAAGTTGCTGTTGTTTCTGCTGGATGCACTATACAGTTCTTCTCATGAACTTTAGATTTTGATTAGTTGGGATTTCCCCCATCTTCCCTATTACACTTGTAAATTCAAGTATGATTCTCTCCATTGAATCCAATTCCAAATTTCAATAAGACAAACAATGCCAGACAGTCGTAAAAGTTGTTGAACACATTCATATGGCTTAGTGTGGTTTTAAGTGACAACCCTTGTGGGTGATGAGTTCGGGTGATGAGTTCACCTAATAAACTACAATGATCAAATTGTAACTTTAACTGAGGAATGCTACTTCCGAAATCTTTTTTTTTCCAGGAAGTCATGATCAACTCAAGGGATGTCGTGTGCATGAGGAACAACATGGTCTATTTTCTTTTTTTATTTAAAGTCATTATATTGGGTATTTCCATAAAATATATCAAGGTTGTGCTTGTGTCCAGGTAAAAATGAAGTAAAACAGAAAATTTTCAAGTAAAATATTATATTTTTACATTATCTGAAAATTTCATTTTACATCGTTTCTAGTAAAAATGAAGTCTTACGCTATATTAGTTTCAGGGATAATTATTTCCCCAAAAAATTTACTTTTAGTCTTAAATATATATATATATATATATTTTCTGCAATTGAATATGCTGAGGAAGCACGTATTTGGTATGGGAGGTTAAGAAAAATTCAGCCACATGATTGGGGTGGTGTCTTCCATGGTTGGCAATCGTATGCTCTATAAGATATAAACTGAAAGCCGCCTTATAAATTTTTGTATTGCAGTTGAGGATAATAATCTTCTGTAGTTTTTACTCTTATCCATCTTCTTTTGTAGTGAAACATGTTCCTTATCTTTGTTAGCTGTAGATGAGTGTGTTAGTTGTAGGTAAGTCATCCTACCTTTTATACTCGTGGTTATCTTGTATAGTCACCCTACCTTATTTAGGGTATTCTCCACTGTGTTTACACCTCTCTATACAGTGAATAATACACACATAATTACAGAAATATAGTTTATTCTCATGGTATCAGAGCACTTCTTGCTTTGAGATCACCGGAGAACACTACTGTCCAGCTTTGAGATCACTGAAGACCTTTTATTGTGAATCTGCTTCCCCTGCTGCATGTCAGTACTGTACATCGCCGACTCTGTTAACTGACCACTGGATCTGTTCCCGTGAATCGTTGCCTCTGCTGCAAGCCAGCACTCAGTTTATTTCATTTACAGCCACAAGTTTCTCTAGTCACACTCTTAGTCGCTGCTACCACATTCAGTTGCTGCATCCAGAGCCAGCCCTTTGCACATGTCAGTTCATCATCACTGTGCGTCACCGCCCAGCCTGCTCCAAGTCTCTGTTCAACCCACTCCAGCTCTAAGCCGCTGCCCCCATTGTCATGCATCACCATGTATATGCTCTCTGTTCTGCCCAGCCGACCTCCAAGCTGCTCTCTGCCATCACCGTGCATCATCATGTACAAGCTCTGTCCGCCATCACCATCCAAAGTCGGCACCCACAGCCAGAACTTCCTCTCTTCCCAGAAACTTCCCTATTATATCAATATTGTAGTCGTTGTATTGGATCTTTCTATTATATTGATGTTGTAATCGTTATATTTGACCCAACCCAACCTAAAATATTACAGCCATCCCAACCCTCTTGAGACCAACCTAAAATCTGAAACAAACCTGAACAGCGACTTGGAGCAGGCCAGGGCGGTGGTGCACTGTGGAGAGGAACTGATGCGCACAAGGAGCTGGCAGTGGATGTGGCAACTGGATGTGGTAGCAGCGATTGAATGGAGGCTGCAACTGGAAACAGCGACTGGATGCGTGACTGGAGAAACTTGCGACTGTAAATGAGATGAACTGGGTGCTGGCTTGCAGCAGAGGCAACGGATTCACAGTAATAGATCCAGTGGTTAGTTAACAGAGTCGGCGATGCACAGTATTGACTTGCAGCAGGGGCAGCGAATTCACAAGAACAGGTCTCCAGTGATCTCAAAGCTGGACAGTAGTGCTCTCTGGTGATCTCAAAGCAAGAAGGCCTCTCCATGAGAATGAATTAGATTTCTGTAATTCTGTGTGTATAGAGGTATAAATACAATGGGGAATTCCTAAACAAGGTAGGGTGACTATACAGGATAACGATGAATATATAAAGTAGGCTGACTCGATAGGATAGTGACTACAACTAGTATCGTATAAAAGGTAGGTTGACTCACCTACAGCCAAGGATTAAAGTATCGGTATCGGTCGTCGTATCAATCGGCCAAAATTAAGATACGTATCGGACGGTATCGTATCGTATCGGAGATACGCTAAAGATACGCACATAAATGGATAGGAAACATTTTTTTATACACTTTTGCATAAAAAAATAGTTAAAAAAAGTTATATATAACATTATTTATGCATAAACAGTAAATTGAGAGTATCGTACTAAGAATCCAAGGTTTATAGTTGTCCCATAAATGTAAAATCCTTGTTCCCAGCCTTGATTTCCACTTTAGTTAGAGAGAAAAATGGTTGGCAGCAACTTTGGAACAAAAACACCTCAAAAAATTGTGTTTTTCTAAAAAATTACCCATTTTGGCCATTTTATGACCGTATCGGTACGTATCGGTGTGTATCGGTCGATACATACCGATACGTACTGATACATACCGATAAATACCGAAACGTACATTTCACTTCAATTTTGAATTTTTCATAGAGTATCGGTACGTATCGGTGAGTATCAGTGCGTATCGGTGGTGTATCGGTGTGTATCGTAAGATACGTATCGATACAAAAGGGTTTTAAAAATTTCATGTATCATCTTGGTCAGTATCGTATCGGTAAGGACCGATACGGTATGATACAGACCGATACTTTAAACCATGCCTACAACTAACATTCTTTAACACCAACCAACCCCCCCCCCCCAAAAAAAAAAAAAAAAATCCTTATGCTTTTAAGGCAATCATTGAAATGTTTTCTGTGGAGCCAAATGGAACCATAGAGATATTTTTTTTTTTTTGGAAGGTGAAGACTAGTCTGTGTAATCAAATTTGGAGTCATTTGGAAGCTTAGTTGCCTCTGGAAGCTTCAACAGGACCAAGATCCTGCAATTCCCAGATTTGTTGAAAAGTAAGGGTTTCTATTTTAGGAAGTTAAAAGCCAACCCTATCCTCTTAGCCTTTATTGTAGTTAGCATTAGGGCTATAATTGGGCCCACTCTTGGCAAGGTTCCAAAGGTTGGTAAACCTATCCTCCATCGTAGAGTTGATCCTACGGTAAGGCTTTTCAAATCCAGAAGGGGGAAGTTTGATCAGTTTCCTGTCCCCCCCCCCCCCCCCCCCCAACCCACCCCAATTTCTTCGAATAGAAAGCCAGATCGACATATGCTTGCTTCGAATGAAACTCTAGAGATATGGTGATATGGAGAAGACAAAACAAAGTTGTTTGAAGCACTGAAAATGGGGGCCCTTCACTTGTGTGAGCCACCCACCTGCTTGCTCACGCTCCTTACCAACAACCAGGTGCTTCGCTGGAACACACCGGTCCAACAATATTAGAAAACAAATGACATTTTGCACATAGGAAAACATACTCATGGATATGGTCTTTTTTCCCATGCTTATAACAATAGTCATACTTTCTTTGTTCCTTCTTTCGCAGACATTGCTTGTGTTACTTGTAAACCCTTTAGACTGAAATGGTGAAATCTGAGGTTGTCTGGACATGATTTTGTTACTTTGGGACCTTTTCACCAACCCTTCTCCTGCTCGACTACTTGAATTTCAGTTATAGGAAAAAAGAGATTTTTTTCCCTATTTAATGTATTATTTATCTGTGCACATCAAGATTCATAAATATTCAATGCCATTAACGTGGCATGATAAAGTGACAAATCATTTCTTCACAGGGATGAAAGGGTAGTTTCTCAAGCAATTGAATTAAATGAGAAGCTGCACAAGGTACTTGCCAGACATGATGTTCTTCTGTCAGTTAAGGCTACCTCCACCGCTACTCATTTTGACCATGAAGAATTGGAGGAAGAGGAGGCTGAACTGCTTTTCCGAAGGTATGCTTCACTTTAACTTATGTAAGGCCCCTTAACCCTTCCGCTTTCCTGTGTTAGTCTTCTATAATAAATATATAAAGGTCATGGAAATTTCCACTGGTCTTTCTCTCAAATTGGTCCAATCAGTAGTAACTGAGTTTACAAGCATGTGACTGTACGTTCCTTGACTTGGATTGTTGGAACTTGAAGACCAGGTTTTGAGGCCACCTGATTTTTTGCCACAGGAGTTGCATTCATTGTTTCAGAACAGTTTCCCTGGTCTGTGCAGTCCAAAGTTATCTTTTGATTGGCAGAAACATCTGGCAATGTGGCAGTTAGGATGGAGCTGAAATTTTATGTACAGGTAGACCCCAACATCCCCCACTCACGTTAAGTTTCAGCTCAAGCAGAGTTGGCTAAGTGGCAACATGAAGCGTTGATAATCAGGACTGCCGGGAGGGTGAATGCCAATACATTTCAATCAGTTCTGGCTGTTGGATATCTATAGTGCATTGCACAGGAAATAAAAGCAAGTAACACTAAAGGAGAAAAGGAGGATGGGATGCAAAGGACTAGAGGCATTACCATGACTATAGTAAATCAACCATCGCAGAGATTGTTTCTTCCCTGTTTGAAATTGTTCAACATTTGCTAGAAAATCCCTAAAGTTGCTGGTGTCTTGAGTGGATTTTGGAAATGCTAATTATGTAATAGGAGCAGCAGGTGTAATACAGTAAATATTTATAAATCTAATATATATATATATATATATCTGGTAGAATCAGTCGGGAGGTCTGAGAGGCTGTAATTTACCCTGTAGTGGATGTTGGCAGTTCGAGTTTGCTTATCTCCAGCTAGTGAACTTTAGACGATACAAAAGTAAAGTATATGATAGCACCATATATATATACACAAGTTAAAAGTGACTTATCATTATGGCCATCGTTGTCTTATATGAAATGGTAGGATTTACCATCATTGGAAAAAAAAATTGTGTTATCCTAACAGGGCAACAGAGTGAGGTTTCAATTTCTTTTTCACCAACTTTGTTTGCAACAAGATTTTCCCTATATATATATAGATAGAAATAGAGAGAGATTTGTGATACTGTGGGATTTTTATAGTCCTAAAACCACTAGAGTTGTACCTTGCATTTGAACATATTGGTCATCATGTTTGTGATTTTGGAGAATACATTATTATATTATGTATACTAGGTGATTCATCCCTTTAAGTAGCCTAAACATCAAAGGAGACAATTCCCCCGTTCCTCGTTTGGTTTGTCTTTTACATTCAGGACTAGTGAAAATCTCATTGGGGTACTAATTGTTGAAGTCCTAATACTTATTAATCATGTCTATGTTAATACCAATGTAAGATTACTTTGTTACAATTATGCAATGGAGCTCATCTTAGGCAATGGCCTGTTGGATTGGGATTCAACAGTAACAGTGTTCTTTCTCATTCAGCTAGAGAATATATGATGTTACTAGTCCCCTACATCTGTAATGTTTGTCCCAATATTGACTTTGCCCTTTTACCATGCAATTTTACAGAATCCAAAAAGGGAAAGCATGTGCAAAGGCTGAAGACGAAGTCCACCTGGATCTACTTGGATCTATTCATGCAGAAAGGCTTCACCGTCCACTTATACGACCATTAAATTTGGAACCGCAAGTATCCAATATGTCACCTCCAGTTGTCATTCCTCCCCCACCGGCCAGACATGTTGAGAGGGAGAGATTTTTTCAGGATAAAAGGGTGGATGGTTCAACATTATCTGGTCACATGAGGGGTCTCTCATTGCATAGTCGCAATCCTAGCAGTTCAAACAGCGGAAGTATTTATTCCAGTGACTGAAGCCTGATTGCATTGGTCTTTCTTGAGTGGCTGTTAGAATTGGTATATGGAGCAATCGAGGTTGTACTCTTTATGTAATGGCCTGCCTTTATGAGGTTGCAGAAGGGGTTGGTTCTCAAAAGTTCATGTTCCCTTGATTTTAAGTCTCTGCTCATTTGGTGCCTTGCACTGCTCTTATGTTCACCAAAGATTGCTCGGACTCTAGTGTTGCTGGGTATTTGTAGTGGCCTTCTATGGGAAGAAGGAAGAAATCACCTTTAGAGTTATGTCCTTCCATATGACTGTTCCTTTGTCCTTTATTTTTTTTTTTAATAATATTTTCTATATCTGTAAAGGGGATTCTGCAAGTCCATTGTACTGAATGTTTGTGGTACTAGGTGAAATCAAGAATGGACCTTTTAGTGTTGGTGCTTCTTGTCATCACCAAAGTGGAGAGTTGAGAAGTTGTAACTTATTTTGATTGCCCCTTGTCGTATTCTAAAAAATTAGTTAAGGTAAGGGTATAGAAGGATTTTTAAATAAAGTTGACAAGTAGTTTTCATTTTGAGCTGTGGTTGACTCATTGTCTCATGTGAAATGCCAAAGATTTGATTTTTTTATTTTATGTTATTTTATTTTATTGTGTGTATCATAAAAATGTAGGGTTTTAATTTCTTTTTCACCAATTTGGTTACTACAAAATTTTAGTTATTTTGGGTGCCAAGCCCATTACACCAAGCATGATGGGAGTCTTTGATTCCATTGTATTGGATATTTGAAATTCTTTATTTTGATCAAACATACCCTTTTATTATCTTTCCTAGGGGGGAAGAAATCATAAAAATCAATCACAGAAATGAGGATTTAATGTCTATTTACTCAAGAAAATCAAAAAAAATTTCACCAAGTCAGAAAAACACTTTCACCTCAGAATGTGAATTTCCTTGCTTGTATCTAGAGTTTTCCTACACAGAATGTATATAGGAAAACTTAATCTCACATAATTTCAATTTTACTCATTTACTTGCAGTGCATTGAAAATCTTATTGAAACATATATAAACTCAATAATAATTATGTGGGGGTTACTACAAAAATATAAAACCCAACATCTCTACATTAGTTTGAATTCTGCAAGCCACACTAAAGAAAACGGTGTTGATGTCAATTCGAACAAAATCCACCATTGTCTTTGCCTGCCTACCACACCCAAACCTGCATGGCCTATAACTCCATCTGGGGTGTCCAGCACAATTCGTCGTCACACGATGTGATGTGATTCCACCTCTCCTAACACTGCAACCTGGTTGGAGAGATCATTTGCACTCAAAAGATCTAAAGTGATAAGAGATTCACTTATTTCCAGATCTACATGTGTTCCACTTATTTCAATACTCCCTGCAAGTCTAGATTCTTAATCATCTGGCTATGCTTCATAACCATGGCCCCTTTAGAGACCATAAGTACTCTACCTTCAAATGAGCATCTAATCTCGTGAACCCATTATTCCCAATGAATCAAATTTCTCTTTAGATCTGATACATGTCTAAACCTAGTCTAGTATTGCACAATCCCACCAAACATATGAATTTGCATAGTTACAATCAGACAATCTGTTTTTCAGAATTATTTGTCATTTTTATATTACCATTATCACATGCAGGTTATATAGTAAAATAATCCCTAACTCAACGCATATGAACAACCAGGATCTAAATCCAATTTGAAGTTTTCATACTTGAAAGTAGTGAGAAAGATATCTCCACTACTCTACCACTCTTTTCCGATAGCATCTCCATTATCTTTCTTGTCTTACTCTTTTTTACCTTCTTTATGTCTTAGACAAATTAATCCTCTTTAAATGACCTTTCTCGTACAATAATAACAATTATTTTGCAATCTTTCTACTTGGAAAGACCTTTTTCCTTGTTGAAATCCTCATGTCTTTGATTTGGTTTTCTCAGCTTTGACACTAATTGTAACCAATGCACTACCCTCCTCTGACATTCCCTCAACATTATTTTTGTGGCATGTCTCGTTCATCAGCAAAACAACGATAACTTCATCAAGTTTAAGATATCTTTATCGAAAAGAAGTGTAGTCATAATGTGATCAATTAATGAGTTAGCCAAGTTAACATAAGAAATATCTTATGCTTTTCGATCTTAACATCTAGAGGACAATTCTATTATTATCCTGTTAAACTCATCTGAGTGTACCTCAAATTTTGCTCCATCTGACGACCAAAGACTATACACTAGTTTGTTAAAAAACTGTCAGTTTGTTAGGGACTAAGGTTTTTACCTACTATCCAGCTTAGCCCAAACTTCCTCTAGATTCAACGACCGGATCACCTAGTGAAACGTGTTATCTATAAGATACAACTAGATCATGTGTTTCGCTAGATCCCTCAACTCTACCCACTCATTTTCGTCATCTTATATTTGGCTTGTCTGATTTCTTCCTAAGAGCCTTGGCTATCCCTTCCCAAGTAAAAATATTATTTACTCATTGTTGTCACTAGGTGAAGTCATTATGGATATTGAAATATTTTATGGAGAAGCTTTAACTTTTCACCACCATCAGATTTATTTGATCTTTGCACTTTTTGCCTACCATCAACCTCAAAAGACCTTTTCACCTTTAATCTTGTAAACTTGCAATATTTATATCAACAAAGTAGAATTTATGCAATTCTTTCCATACATTGATCCATATATAGCACTAGAAAACCCTTCGGAACACCAAGCTTCAAGCGTAAGAACTTATCAATTTCGCCTTACGTAAACTTCACCAAGTTCCACCTTAAGTAAGCTCTACTTTACATAGGTTATGTTTGGTTGTAAGGGAAATTAAGGCTGTGTTTGGTAGCCAAGAGAAGAAAAGAAAAGAAAAAAGAATCTAGAAAAGAAAAGAGTAGAAATGGTGAGAAAATAAAAAGAGTATGTATGTTTGATTACCAAGAGAAGAAAAGAAAAGAAAAAAAATTCAAAAAATTTTGAATTTTAAGAGAGAGATAGACACATAGGAAATCATTGTGTAATTATTCATTTTTTGTCTTATTATGTTTTCATATTTTCTCATGTTTTCTTGTGTTTTTGGCAAGAAAATTTTTGGGGGAGAAAAATAAAATTTCACAATTCCTAAGAGGAATTTTGAATTTGAAAAGGGAAATCTTCTCTTCGGTGAAGAAATACCAAATGCAAAGAAAAATTCTTAACCCAAGGAAAAAAGTACACTTTGTACTTTTTTCTTTTCTTCTCTTAGCTACCAAACATAGCTTAAAGGGAAGGAAAGTGAAATTTTCATAGTTCAAAAAGAAATATATGTAATCATTACCCATGTGACTTTAGCATTAAGTTCAAATCATTCTATATTTGGTTATAAAATTTCACTTTATTTTGCATAAAAAACCCTTTGCTTTAATATGTAAAATATATCATTACTAAATATGGTTAAAAAAATTAAGTAGTTAATACAGTCATATTGGGTAATGATTATAAATATTTCTTTTTAAAGTATGAAAATTTCACTTCCCTTCCCTTTAAATTCCCATTGCAACCAATCGAAGTCATAAGCTATATATTTTTTTCCCCTAGAATTGTACATATAAAATATTTTTCTCACTTTTCCTTACACCTTCTTTTACTTCTCTCTAAGAGCATGTAACAACCACCTTATCATTTTCTACAACCACCTTATCATTTTCTACTTGTCAAATTGTGGGAACCTTTTTGTGTGTTTATTATTATTATATTTTTTTCTTCCTTTCTGTTGCTGCCGAAAATCCGTATGAGCTGATCCTGCACAAGCACCGAAGGCAGAGGCTTGGAGGTATCTCCAAGATTAGTCCTCCAACGACCAAGTTAGAGACCGACAGAACAGTTTTTCATAAGAGTAATGGTGTGGGTCTATTCAATTACCTCTCCCCTCCATTCGGGCTCTCTTATAGTGCTTAGGGTTTAGGGTTTCTTTTTGGGAGTCCCCCTCGAGTCCGCCTCTTTCCCTTTTTGAGTCCTACTTGGATACGTCCTATCCCCTTCGTGGGGAATATTTTCCCTTCGGATATCTTCTTTTCACGGGATTTACGTGGTTAGAATCCTTGCAGCTTCTACCAAGTGGGCGGCACATGTCATTTCCTTGGATACCACGTGTTCTTACCTACTGGGTAATTAATTTGGCCGTATCAACAGCCCCCTTACTTCCACTAGGAGGCTTTTCCTGTGGGAGTAATCATGCCTTTCGTCATTTTCTTTCCCATTCATGTGTCCCTTAGGCCTTATTCCTTCGGCCTCGACTTTCGTACCGTCCGCGACCAAGGCCTTTGGTCAAGCCCGCTCGGCCCTTGCTGAGCCCCCAACCGAGGTAAGGACCTTCAGTCAGGTCTGCTCGGCCTTTGTCTGAGCACTCAACTGAGGTAAGGACCTTCGGTCAGGTCCGCTCGGCTTTTGTATGAGCACCCAACCGAGGTAAGGACCTTCAGTCAGGTTTGCTCGACTTTTTCCTGAGCCCCCAACGGAGGTAAGGACCTTCGTTTAGGTCCACTGGGCCTTTGCCAGGACCTTCGATTAGGTCCACTCGGCCTTTGCCCGAGCACCCAATTGAGGTAAGGACCTTGGGTCAGGTTTGCTCGGCTTAGGCTTGAGTCCCCAACCGAAGTAAGGACCTTCGGTCAGGTCCGCTCGGCATTCGCCTGAGCCCCCAACCGAGGTAAGGACCTTTGGTCAGGTCCACTCGGCCTTTACCAAAGCTCCCAACTGAGGTAAGGACCTTCGGTCAGGTCCGCTCGACCTTTTCTAAAACTCCCAACCTAGGTAAGGACCTTCGGTCAGGTCCTCTCGGCCTTTGCCAAAACTCCCAATCGAGGTAAGGACCTTTGGTCAGGTCCGCTCGGCTTTTGCCTGAGCCCCCAACCGAGGTAAGGACCTTTGGTTAGGTCCGCTCGGCCTTTGCCCGAGCACCCAACCGAGGTAAGGACCTTCGGTTAGGTTCGCTCGACCTGGGCTTGAGTCCCTAATTGAAGTAAGGACCTTTGGTCAGGTCCACTCGGCCTTTGCCAGAGCTCCCAACCGAGGTAAGGACCTTCGGTAAAGTCCGCTTGACCTTTGCCAAAACTCCCAATCGAGGTAAGGACCTTCGGTTAGGTCCGATCGGCCTAGGCCTGAGCTCCCAACCGAGGTAAGGACCTTCGATCAGGTCTGCTCGGCATTTGTCAGAACTCCTAACCGAGGTAAGGACCTTCGGTTAGGTCCACTCGCCCTTTGCCTGAGCTCCCAACCGAGGTAAGGACCTTCGATCAGGTCCACTCGGCCTTTGCCAGAGCTCCCAACCGAGGTAAGGACCTTCGATCAGGTCCGCTCGGCTTGGGCCTGAGTTCCCAACTGAGGTGACCTTCGGTCAGGTCCGATCGGCCTGGGCCAGAGCTCCCAACCGAGGTGAGGACCTTCGGTCAGGTCCACTCAGCCTTTGCCTGAGCCCCCAACCGAGTTAAGGACCTTCAGTCAGGTCCGCTTGGCCTTTGCCTGAGCTCCCAACCGAGGTAAGGGCATTCGGTCAAGTCTGTTCAAGCTCAAACCTAGAGGTCGGTGATTGATGACGTGACAGAGCCATTAATGCTCAGGCAGTCGTATCATTTTTCTTCCATTTATAAAGTGTGGGGGTCCATTTATGGTCCACTTTTGTTTTTTCCTCGGAGAACCTTACTTTGGTTTAGATGTTTCTCTCGGAGAGCTTCCCCTCGGTCTCAATTTCCTTTTCCTTTAGCATCTCATCCGGATCAAGAGTAAGTACAAGGTCCAGTTCATCTGGGTACAGCCCCTTGTCCTCCGAGAGGATAATGTCCAACCGAAGGGGTTAAAGCCCCTAGGGGATCCCAAGGATGTCCTCGGGCTCCTCCCCTGATTTACCCTCATCTCGCGACTCATCGTCTGTGGCCTCGCCGTCTGGGTCCGAGGGTGGCTCAAACGGTGAGGGGTTCAGAGAGAGGGTGCTTGAATCCCAAGCCCAGACCCAAGACCCCCTTGAGGTGGAAGCTCTCCACATCGTTTCCACCATGGACGAGCTGGAGTTGGGGGAACTAAGGGCCTCCTTCAGTATTTCGGATGCTTTCGAGCTCCGACTACCGAATCCGACCGATCGAGCCAGCTATCAGAACTCCAAAGAGCTGTGCTTATACAAGGAGGCCTTCAAGGCCGGCTTTCGGCTTCCCTTCCACCCTTCTTCGTCCGAGTGTTTCGACATTATGTGATTTGTTCGACCCAGCTTACGCTGAACGGATGGCGGCAGATGCTCAACTTCGTCGTCCTCGTCTCTAGGCACCAAAGGTCTCTCTCCCTCCCCCTCTTTGTCAATTGCTTCCTCCTCTAGGCTAGTAAGGGGTTTTCGTGCTAATACTATTTCAGCCCTTGGAAAGACCTTTGGTTGCTGAACAGTTACCCAACATCGATCCACAGGTGGAAGGAGAAATTATTCTTCGTGAGGTCGACTGAGGGGGTGTCCTTCAACACTGTCTAGGATATCCCTGATTTGAGGATGGTGAACTCCACCCCTGCCCTTTGTGGGGAAGAACGCACAGTCGATGGCCATGGCGAGGCATCAAGACACTTGCCCTCCAGTTGAGTCCGACAGCCTCAAGTCTGATGCTGTTTTATTCAGATTCGGGCTTAGCCCCGGGTGAGTCTTAGGCCATCCTAAGTTAATTTGCCTCAGGTCTTCATACGTCGTATTAAATTCCTTCATGTCGTCATGCAGTGCAAATCTCTAGGGCTGAGGCTAGGACTGTAGCTACGGAGAGGTAGGCCCAAATAAGGGAGGCCAGGGCACGGGATGCACATCAGCAACAGAAGCAGAAGAGGAAGGAGAAGAAGAAAGGGGCCCCCTTCTCCGAAGCTCCCTCTTCGAAGAAAAGGGCCAGGGTCGAAGGACCCAACATCGAAGCGGTCTAGGCCCTAGCTTTTTCGGGCCATAGTCTGCCTGAGATGCTTCTCCGGTGTTGACTTCAGAAGCCCGAGGGTCACGAATATATGAGCCGAGGTTGGCTTCGTCCCTTGATGGTCGGTCAAGGAGGACGACACTCTGTCCTTCGGGCGTGTAGCTCGTGAGCTGGTACAAAAGGGCAGTCTCCCCCGAGATGCTGTTGAAGCACAATGCCAGGGGACGACGGCCATGATAACTAGCACCTGCATCTTCATGGCAGGGGTAAGCTTCAGTCTTCAAAACCTTAATTTATTATCCTTCTGAAATTATGACCATCGGTGTCTTACACAGGCTCAAAACCAAGTGGGTCAGCTGGCGATCGGGGCAGAAGCCTTGGCCCGAGACCTCGAGGCTTCTAAACGCGAGAACTCTATCCTTCAGAATGAGCGTTCGGTCCTCCTTGAGAAGGTGAAGCACCTGGAAGCAGACCTTCTTCGTACTCGCCAGGAATGCGATCGAAAGCTTGTTGAGCTGAAGGCGCAGATGGCCGTGAGGGTTCAGGAGGCCGAGGTCCGAGGGGCCGAGAGGTATAGGGCCTCTGAGGACTTTCAGGAGGAGGTCACACGTGCCATCGCCCCTGGGTCACAATGGGTGCTACCGAGGTCCGAGACTAGGTCCTCGAGCATTACCCAGAGGTTTCCTTTGAGGACAGCGAGCTCATTTTCGAAGAGGACGGTGTTGAGGCAGCCCCGATAGCCACCGAGGTGGCCGATGCTGACGACGAAGGCCATAGCGAGGAAGGTGAGGTTCAGCTGCAATGCGAGGTGCCTCTGACTCCTGGTTATAATGGCTCCGATCAGGAGAACCCCTACCATGCCGAGGATGTGGCTGTGAACCAGATGAACACCCCCTGAAGCCTTTTTTTTTTAAGCCTTCGAGCTCTTTTTTTATAATCTCATCCTTCGGGCTTTTTCATGTAATCTCATCCTTTGGGATTTTTCATAGAATGAATGTTTCAGTTTCTTCGGTTCCCTTTACTCCTCATCTTGTCTTTTTTTTTTTTTTTTTTAAGTCCACTAATGGATCTTTAGCCCTCCAGTTGGTATACGAAGGCCGAGAGCCCTTATGGCAATACTTATTCCCAAATGTAATATGTGCCTCGGCCTGTCTTAGTACGAGGCTTGGTCCTGTTGCGTCGACCGGTTCAAGGGCAGGAGCCTTGGAGGGAGGCCTTGTACAAGTAGGATTTTTGTGTCTCCCTTCAGCTCCAGTCAAGGGAGTTTTCCTTATGTACGAAGATTAGGGGGTGCCATTGACCATTTCGGCCTTGGGTCGAGAACCCAACCGAGGTAATGACCGTCGAGGTAATGGCTTTCGATCGTATTCCCTCAGGTTTGGCCTGAGCCCACAATCGAGGCATGGACCTTCGGTTGGGTCCCCTGGCCTTAGCCTGAGCCCTCCAATCAAGGAATAGTTCTTAGAGACTTATCCAAAATCGATTGCCGTAAACCAACTTATTTATTTTTCATAATAAAAATCCTCGGAAGTGCCCGGGGGGTGTAAAACTACAAACTAAGACTGTTTTAAGAAGCCAAAACAAAAACTAAGCAAATATGCATGTATTCTATGACTACTGATAAAATTTCCTTAGGTTCCTCGAGTTCCATGATCGGGGTACCCCTTCTCCCCCTGTAGTCTCCAGGTGATAGGACCCTGGTCGTATTATCCTAGTGACTCTAGAAGGTCCTTCCTAATTTGGAGCCAACTTTCCTTGATGCTTCGGATCTGATAGCTTTGCCCTTTTGAGGACGAGGTCACCCATTCTGAACTAGTTTCTTCAGACTTTAGAATTGTAATGCCTCGTAACCTTTTGCTGGTAGGTGGCGATCCTTTCTTGCGACGCGTCTCTGACTTCAGTCAAGAGGTCTAAATTTGCTCAAAGTCCTTTATCGTTTTCTTCTTCATCGTAATACTGAATCCGATGGGTCATGGCTCCTACCTCCACTAGGAGCACAGCTTCGATGCTGTAGGTTAAAATGAAGGGTGTTTCTCCGATGGTTGATCTCTCAGTAGTGCGGTAAGCCCAGAGGATGTTTTTTAACTCTTCTGCCCATAACCCTTTGACATCATCCAGTCTCTTCTTTATTCCTTAGAGCAGGGTACGATTGGTTACCTTTGTCAGCCCATTGGTCGATGGGTAACCGATGGATGTTTTCCTATGGTCAATGCCGAGGGCATCACAAAACAAACCAAAAGTCAGGTTGACGAATTGTGTTCCATTGTCTGTTACCACCACTCGGGGGATGCCGAATTGATAGACTACCACCTTCTCGAAGAAGTCCTTTACATTCTTTTCAAATATGGTAGCCAATGCTTCGGCCTTCGCCTACTTCGTGAAGTAGTCTACCGCCACCACAACAAACTTTCTTTGCCTCGTCGCCAGGGGGAATGGGCCTAGGATGTCCATTCCCCACATGACAAATGGTATCAGGCTTGATAGGGAGGAAAGCTAAGTAGAGTGCTGCCGATGGGCAGGGGCGAACATCTGGCACTTAACACACTTCTTGACGAACTCTTCTGTATCCCTCCTCATGGATGGCCAGAATAGGCCCTGCCTCAACACTTTGTGGGCCAAAGCCCAGGCTCTGAGATGTTGGTCACATATCCCTTCATATACTTCTCGGAGTGCGTACTCGGCGTCAACAAGGTTCAGGCATTTGAGGTATGGTGTGGTAAACCCTATCTTATACAGTGTCTCATCTTTTAGCATGAAGCGTGCTAACCGCATTTGTATCTTCCTTGCCTCGTCCCTATCTTTGGGGAGTACACCTTCTTTTAGGTACCTGATTATGGCATCCATCCAGCTGGGCCCGTTCTCACCAACGGGTAACACCTCTTAGGGTCTTTCGGTACTTGGTTGGGGTAACACTTCAAAATACACCGATCATCTGAGGTCTGTGAAATCAGAGGTGGCCAACTGTGACAGTGCATCTGCACTGGCATTCTCTTCTCGTGGCACCTGCCTCACCTCGAACTCCTTGAAGCTTGTTATTCTCTCTCGCACTGTCTTTAAGTACTCAGTTATCTTTTGTTCTTTGGCTTCGTAGTCTCTATTCACCTGTCGTACCACGAGTTTTGAGTCATTGTGCATCACTAACTCTTGTACCATTAAAGCCCGCACCTAAATTAATTTCGGTTATTAGCGCTTTGTACTCTGCTTCATTGTTGGAGGCATCGAAGTTGAACCGTAGGGCATACTCGATCTTGAAACCTTCAGGGCTGACCAATATGATCCTTACGCCGCTTCCTGCGTTGTTGGAAGCACCATCTAAGTACAATGTCCAAGTCTTTTCTGCTCGGGCCTCGAAAAACTCCTGGGGATCATCGAGGAGCGTTGTCTCGACTATGAAGTCTGCTAGGGCCTGTGCTTTTATTGCGGTTCTCAGTTTATACTGGATGTCAAATTTTCCCAACTCTATGGCCCAATTTACCAGGCGACCGGACATATCTGGTCTCTACAATATCTTCTTCAAGGACTGGTCCGTGAGCACGCATACTGTGTGTGATTAAAAATAGGGCCTCAGCTTTCTTGCCACTGTTACTAGGGCATACAACACTTTCTTTGTCTTTCTGTATCTTGTTTTGGCATCCAATAGGGTTCGACTAACGTAATATATTGGCCACTGTTGTCTTCCTTCTTCCTTCGTCAGTATCGCGCTTACCGCCACTATTGATACAACAAGGTACAATTGCAAAGTATCCCCGACGTCTGGCTTCGTCAGTAGCAGGGGTGCGGCCAAGTACTCCTTCAGTTGTTCAAAGAATTTTTCGTATTCCTCTGTCCATTCGAACTTTTTGGATCCCTTTAAGGCTTTGAAGAAGGGGAGGCACTTGTCAACTGATCGAGACATGAACCGTCCTAGGGCGACGACTCTACCTGTTAGCTCCTGGACTTGTTTCACATTCTGTGGTGACCTCATATCTCGAATGGCTTGTATTTTCAGCGGATAGACTTCAATTCCCCTCTCCGAGACAATAAAATCGAGGAACTTTTCTGATGCTACTCTGAATGCACACTTTATTAGGTTCAGCTTCATGCCATACTGCCTCAGCACCTGGAATGCCTTTTCTAAGTCTCAAATATGGTGTTCTGCCTTCAGGCTTTTCACAAGCATGTCATCCACGTATACCTCCATGGTTTTTCCGATCATCTCCTTGAAGATCTTATTCACCAACCTTTGATAGGTGGCCCCTGCATTTTTTAGCCCGAAGGGCATGACTTCATAGGAGTGCAATCCCCCCTCGGTCATGAAGAATGTATTTGGGGCATCAGCCTCAGACATCTTGATCTGATTGTACCCCGAGTAGGCATCCATAAAGCTCAGCGCCTCATGTCCTGCTGTGGCATCGATGAGGAGGTCTATCTTCGGTAGGGGGTAGCCGTCCTTTGGGCAGGCCTTGTTCAGATCTGTGAAGTCGATGTAGATCCTCCACTTTTCATTTGCCTTTGGGATCATCACCACGTTGGATATCCACTCCGGGTATTGGATTTCACGGATGAACTAGGCCTTCAGCAACTTCTCTACCTCTTCATCTATCTTCTGCTACCTTTCAGGGGCGAAGGTCCTCTTCTTCTGCTGTATCGGTTTCTTAGTCGGGTTAACACTCAGATGATACTCTATTACTTCTCAGTCTATTCTAGGCATGTCTAAGGCTAACCAAGCGAAGACGTTAGAATTATGTCAGAGGAATGAGATGATTTTTTCTTGTTGTTGCCTCGGCATTGTAGCCCCCACTTGGAATTGGCAAGTGTTATCCCCCTCTTCGGCTTTAACTTGTACCAGCTCCTCAGCCAGTTCCCCCCCTTTGATAACTGGTCTCGTCGCACAGATCTTCTATTGGGAGCATCTCGCCAGCCTTCTCTTTTCTCCATAAGGAAGTGGCGTAGCACCTTCGGGTTGCCTACTGATCGCCTCGACACTCACCGACACCATTTTTGGTTGGAAACTTCATCTTGAGGTGTCTTGTGGAGACGACAGCCTTTAGCAGGTTTAAACCAACTCTCCCTAGTATGGCGTTGTACGCCGAAATAATGCCTACCACCAGGAAGTTGATCATGACTGTTACTTGGCAGTCTCCCATGCCAGCTCTTACTGGCAACTCAATCGATCCCTCCACTTTGACCGGAGTGCTGGAGAATCCTTACAATGGATGTTCGACCTTCTTCAACCTTCCCTCATCTAGGCCCATCTTCTGGAAAGCCTCAAGGAACAGGATATCAGCTGAACTGCCATTATCCACCAAGATCCTTTTTACTCTGCAATCGGCTATGGTCATGGTGATTGCCAGGGCGTCGTCGTGTGGTATGTGCACTCCTTCCCGGTCGCCATCCGAGAAGGAAATAACTATCCCCGTCCTCGCCTTCTTGTTTGACCATTTAGCCACATGCACGCTTCTCGTATAGGCTTTTCCTTTTCTTTGCTAAGATTGAACTTCCTCTAGTGGCCAGGCCTCCACAGATTGTCGCTATAACCCTAGTCGGGCTTTTATGATCGTCCTGGAGGTGATGGTCAGCTTCCATGGGGGTTCGATCCCCCTTCTTTCATGGAGGCCTCTGCCGTTTCTACAGTAGTTGTCCTTGCAGTCATTACCATCTTGGGCATCCTCCTTTTTACGGTCTACGAAGCCTAGATATCCTCTTCGGATCATTCCTTCTATTTTCCCCTTCAAGTGCCAACAATCTTAGGTGTCGTGACCGTGGTCCCTGTGTAAGTGGCAATATTTGTCCATATTGTGTCTCTTAAGGTGTCGTCCCATCTTCCTTGGCCACTTTATGGCTCTGGCATCTGGGGAGTCCTTTATCTGCATTAGCACATCCATTCATTTTCGGTTCAGGGGCGCTTATTTCTCAAACTTCTTCGGTGGACTGAGTGCCAGACCATGTTCGGACTTTCACCTTTTACCCTCTTTGGAAGGTTTTTCATCGCCTCTTGAGATCCTCTTCCTCCCCGTCTTCTTTGCAGCCTCTTCATAGGCTTGAAGGGTTTCTTCCATCTGGATGTACTTATCACACCGAGCCCTCAACTTTCCTAGGTCCCTTGGTGTATGCTTCGCCAAAGACATTTTTAGCTCTTAATCCTTGACACCTCTCAGTAGGGCTGTGAACTCTTCTTTCGAGTCTAGACCTCTGATCGTGATCTTCTCCTGCTGGAAGCGCTTCATGTAGTTTCGTAATGACTCTCCTTCATGTTGTTTGATGTTGGTCAGGTTCAACGTGGTCTTCTGAAGGGATTGGCTACTAGAGAATCCCTTCACGAAGAAGTAACTCAAATCCCTGAAGCTGTGGATCGATTTCGTCGGTAAGCGGTTGTACCATAACCTTACCGCTCCTCTGAACGTCAAAGGTAAGGCGTGACACATGATGTCTTTCGAGACTCGATGGAACTGCATAGCAACCTTGAAGCCTTCCAGATGATCGACGGGGTCCCCAGACCCGTCGTAGGTGCCGTATTTGGGTAGACGAAAACCGACTGGGAGCGGATCCCTCATGACCTCATCAGCTAGAGTCGTCTCATTAGTGAGGTCTGGCTCATGAGTTCCTATCTGATTTTCTGTTACCTTTCGGATCTCGTCTTTCAGGTCTAGGATCATCTGCTTCAACCCCGAGTCCTCATGTCTCTGTCCGTCTCCTTGGTGTGGTTCCCCATGCCTGGCCCCAGTGACGTGCCACGTCCTTTCTTTGGGTGCGGGGCTTTTTCTCCTTGCTCGGTTTCGAGGATTTCGATTGGACCTTATCGATCCTGTACTACTCTGTTCCTCATCTTGAGCTTGTTTTGGTCGGATATGGGGACCTTACGGTGCTCCGCCGGTCTTCTGAGAGACGGATTTGGAGACCTCCTTCATTGCCTCGGCCAATCGATCATACTTCTCCTGAAGGGCTTCGAACTACTCCCGTGTCATATATTCTTGCACCCTAGGAGGGGGTGGAGGATTACTATCTC
The DNA here is from genome assembly GCF_013358625.1 of Macadamia integrifolia. NCBI lineage: Eukaryota > Viridiplantae > Streptophyta > Magnoliopsida > Proteales > Proteaceae > Macadamia > Macadamia integrifolia. Next base: position 27,789,979 of record NC_056557.1, on the reverse strand, counting down.
TACGCATCGAATATCCGACTGAACACTAGTCCCTTGCGGAACCTTCCCGATCATCGTTTCCCCGTTCTTTGTCGATTTTCATCAGGGGAGGGAGCCCTCCTGAAGGTTCCTCCTCATCCATGTCTATACTCGAAGCTGCCCTTGTTTTCTTACGATTGTAGGTTTTCCCCACCATTATTGTCGTTCCCACAGACGGCGCCAATCTGTTGCTGTCGAAAATCTGTATGAGCTGATCCTGCACAAGCATAGAAGGCAGAGGCCCATAGGTATCTCTGGGATTAGTCCTCCGATGCTCAAGTTAGAGACCGGAAGAACAGTTTTTCACAGGAGTAATGATGTGGGTCTATTCACTTACCTCTCCCCTCCTTTCGGGCTCTCTCTTATAGTGCTTAGGGTTTAGGGTTTCTTTTTGGGAGTCTCCCTCAGGTCCGCCTCTTTTCCTTTCTGAGTCCTACTTTGATACGTCCTATCCTATTCGTGGGGAATATTCCCCCTTCGGGTATCTTCTCTTCACGGGGTTTACGTGGTTAGAATCCTCGCAGCCTCTACCAGGTGGGTAGCACGTGTCCTTTCCTTGGATACCACGTGTTCTTACCTTGCTGGGTAATTAATTTGGCCGTATCACTTTCTCTCCTTTCGTTATCTTATTGTAGGCCCCTTTTGGTCTTCTTGTAGCCATACAACATCACTTCTAATATATATATATTTTTTCTTTATTCTATGCATACCTTCTTCTTCTTCTTCTTTTTTGGTAAGAATGCACACCTTCTTCGGAAAAAGGGAATTGCACTCTTGTGAAAAAAAAAAATTTACATATTGTCGTACCTTCTTTAGCTCTTCTTGTGCACCGCTTGTTTTTCCAAATCACCACCGCTTATTAGAAGAAGAAAAAAAAAAAAAAAAAGTACAAACACAAGAAAAAAGCTAAACAAAAAATCATACAAACATGTGGATTTAATGTGGTTTAGCACGAATGTCTATATCCACTTAAGAAAACCCAAAAAAATTACACTAAGCCAGAAAATATTTTTCATTACTCTTCACCTCACAATATGCTCTCTTGCTTGTAGGCAAGGAATTTCCCATAGAGAGAATATATAAGAAAATCTAAAAACCCTAATTCTTACTTAATTATAATTTTAACCATGTATATATAATAGGCCTAAAACCCGACCCAAGGATTGGGTTTGTGGGCCACTATACAATACAAGATTTAAAGCCCAATATAACAAAATATGTAATATGCTTTTATTCTCCTTTGATGATAATATCCCTTCAAACCCTTAATGTTTGAAAGGGAAATAAAGAAAAGAAACTACGAAATTTCAAACCTAAAATAGAAATCTTTGTAATCACCTAATATTATTATGTGATTAATTTCAAAGCATTTAAAATTTAGTTATTAAATTTTACTTTACTTAATATTCATTGATCCCTTAGATTTGAAACATATATATATATATATATTGAAAAATAAAAATTTGATAAATATTTTAAACATGTATTACCATCATGTTAGGTTTTGACTATAGAAATATATATATTTTTTCGTTTTAAAACCAATTTAATTTCCCTTCCCTTCACTTCATTTTATTTAGGGTTGAACCTATTCAGATTGTGTATGCACTCTCTAGTGCGGGGGTCACATGACTAGGTAACAATATTTTTCTCCAAAAAAAAAATTTAAAATTTGAAGAGAGAGAGACATAAATCTTACCTCACCATTTTTTTTTTCTTATTATATTTTTTATTTTCTTTTCTTGGCTTCCAAATGTAGCGGTGCCATATTATAGATATTAATGTTACATTTTTTTTTCAAATAAAATGTTAAATTAGATGTTTATTTCTTGTAAAATTTAACCACCAAAGATGGTGGGTTTGGCACAACTCTAATGTCCTATTATTGTCACACACAGACACACATACATGCATCATGAAAAAAATTTGTTGTTTCAATAAAAAAGAAATTTCATTGATGTTCTCTACACAATATTGTTCCTCTTCTTCGAAGGCAAACATGTTTTTATACATGTCTGACCGTCTCTTGGCATCTTGGATGCAATTAGCACCTACAGTATCTTTATTTGGAAAAACTCAGCAGCGAAGCTGAAACCGAGCAAGGTAGCTTCATCATTATTATTAACAAACTCAGAATCCCACTTGTTGATCTCATTTTCATCTTTGAAAGCTAAAATCATGAATACATGCATTTCAAAGAATTTGATCACATCTGCTTAGCATTTCACCCCCATGTTGGGTGGGTACTCTCCAACATGTTTTGCTTACGATTCCTATTGTGGAAGCTTCAACTATCGGTCAGACGGTGGATTAAGAAAAATCAAAGATCTGATGGACCACTCGAGCCTATCAGGGTAGTCCCTTAACCTCCACCACCACATCATATATTCATATGCGTCTATAGTTGGAAGACCTACTCTTCTAGCAGCTGAGAACCTGCCTTCTCCTGTTAATGATGGCACTCTCATGTGTATCAAGATCCAGCAATACGCTTATGTAGAATAAATGGTTAAGAATTGACTCATGCAACTTGGTAGGATTAATTTTCAAGTATTCTCAATGGACGTCATTGGAAACTTTCAATCTAAGGTAGATATCAGAATCGTTTGCCACCCGCCATATGGGGGCTTGTCCTGGGGCTATTATCACTACCATGAAGCACCATTTTTTCTTTACCAAAAAAATAAAAAAAATAAAAATCGTTTGCAATGTGGCCCACTGAGAGTGGAAGGCCATCTCTTTCTCTTGTGTCCAGACTTCAAAATCGATGATGAAAATATTACATATAGATTAACCCAGGTAGAAGAGATTCTTTTATCGCTGGCCAAAGCTATGGGGGCATCCAATTGCTAATTGTTTGACGTACTTCAGACTCACATTATAGTTACTTTGCTTGAGTTTGTATTGATCTTGAAGATACGGATCCCTAAGTGGAGGTGTATTTGAAGAGGGAGCCATCTTTTTTTTCTTTTGCTAACGATGGGTATCCTGGCCTTCGGCATGACTAAAATCCCAAGGGCCCATACTAACCCCACAATTGCATGGATCGAATCATACTAGGGTTGAATGAAAGTCATTTAATTTTCACTGAAAGCAATGAATAGTACTAAACACCCTGTGTGAGTGAGCCCAAAGAGGCAAGAGGAGTCGAACTCAGAACCACACACTTCCTGAGGTAAAGATCCCTTGCAACTGGCTACCCCTTGGGGTTGGAGAGGGAACAACCTGATTCGGTAAAATCATATGCTTTTAAACAGGTGGTGGTGTTTGAGAACCCACCAACCAGATGTGCCCATTGAGGTGCTAAGGTTGGATTATATGGAAGAGAGGGTGACTCTTTGCTGGAGTCAGGAATGGAGGCCGTGTGTGGTGAGATTGAATCAGTGCTAATACAATCACTAGGTCATACAGGTGAACATCTAACACCTGTTCTTTTTTACTTTCAAATATACCCCTATTCACCCATGTAATAGTTAGAAATGGGACATGTGTTGGATGCTCACCTGTATGACCAGGTAATCGAACGAATAGTGGATCCATTTTCCAAATAGTGATCCTTCTGTTTAGGATTCTGATGATGTGGACAGCCTACAATTTTTTCTTGGCAAAGTTATTTAAGTTAAACGTCCAAACTGGTTGGCCTACAAATCTAGGTCCAACATGGTTATATCTTGGACAAGTTCTTCGAGGAGCCTTATGAAGCTGAAGTCTCATGTACGGTTCTGTAATAGCGATGTGAACAGTGTTGTTATGACCGATTATCATTATCTAACAATTTGAGTCACTACACGAAAAGCAATTTTCGGCCACAATTTTGGGTGATGGTATTTTTTTTTTTCGTCTCCGAATATAATATACTGCCATGGAAAAAATAAGTATCGCCATAAAATTATTTTGGGTGATTGTAATACTTTTACCATCACCATATATTATATATATATTTATATATTATTTATAGAGACGGTAATATAAGGCTGTGTTTAATTATTGAATTTAATTAGTAAGAATGTGATTGGAATGGGCAACGTCAAAATTTATCGCCTCTAAAAATATTTAGGATGACAAAATATATACGACCGTCACTCCAAGAAGAGGAATTTTAGTTGTCGCGGAGGAATTTTAGTTTTCGCGGCTTAATTCTTTGTATTGCCTTTCTCCCTCCACCTTCCTGCTATTTTCTCTCTTTCTCTCTCCAAATCTCCCTCTTGCTCTCGAATTTTCTCAGAATTGATCGGGATCAGTACAGTAACCTCCATTCCCTCTCAAACTCCTCTCTCTGTCTCTCTCTCTCTCTCTCTCTAGATCTCCCTCTTGCTCTCAAACTTCTTCTCAGAAGTGAGAACCGTAACCTCCATTCCCCTCTCAAAATCTTTTGTCCATCCTATTGCTCTCTCTCTCACGAATTACCCAAACCTTTTGGTATTCTTTTGAAAGGTTGCTTTGCATCGGTGGTTCTCGTTGGAAGCGAGGGTACAGACAACATAGCTGCTGGTGAGTCTCTCTCTTTTATGGGTGTGATCCTTTGATGGCAGAAATTATCTTAAAGGATACAACATTGTTTATATTGAAGGTTTAGAAATTAGTCTCTCTCTCTCTCTCTCTCTCAATGTTTTTCCAGATGGCAAAACGGCTATTGTCGAGGAAATTCTGGTTCTGGTCGAAGCTATCAAGGACGGATCGATGAAAGGGAAGGAATTCGCAGTCTTAACGCTTCTGCAATTATGTATGTTCGGAACAGGGGTTTGCTTGTAAGGGAAGGTGGAATCCCTCCGTTGGTAGCTCTCTCACAGTCAGGAAGTGCCCAAGCGAAGCAAAAGGTAAGAATTATAGTTTGGGGCTTGGGATACAAATCTGCCCTTTTCTTACTCTCTATCAAGGTTCTACCTACTGAAGTCATGGTAGCAAATAGAGATTGAAAGTTGAAAGGCTTACAGGTTATATGGCTAATTTGATTTCCTCCATCTCTCCCGAACTACACAATGGACATACCCCATGAGTTGGTGATTGTTTTTGTATCACATCTGCAATTGTTACAGAGTGGTAGAGAATTAGAGATGAGATTATGTTCTTGCAGCCAATTTAAATAATTCTTGCCTGTGTAGCTCACAGAATCCTTGTTTTCTTCCTCTTCTAATTCACAGGTGAGTTGATTCTAACTTTGAGTTTGGTTGTGCGACTCCACAGGCTGAAACATTACTTGGGTATCTGAGAGAACCGAGGCAAGAGGCATCCTCTTCTAATCCTGTGGAGAGGTAATGAAATTTCAGCAGTGGGTACTTGTGTTCTTTACTGTGTACATAGCTGAGTGAGTGTTCTGATAATGGTTTTGTTTGTACAGTCTGTAAACCATGGACTGAGTTGTGGGGTCATCTAAACTAGAGATTTTGATCGTGCATGTCTTGGTGGTTTCAAAATGGATTTAGGTTGTGATCCTGGTTTCGTTTTGTTTTGTTTGGGAGAACTTCTACTAAAACACACAAAAGAATTTTGATTGAGGCCTTTCGATAGTATCAAGTAGGGAAGTAGTGAGTGTGAGATAGAACAGGTAGAAGGGGGCTTGAGTTATATTTCTGATCAAGACTCTGTTGAGTGTGTTGGGGCCGTGTGATATAATCATGTAAATGGTCCAATGAAACCTTAACTGCATTTGTAAATGTGTTGGATGACTTGTTGATCTATCCTTTCTCTCGTTGATCAGATTATAGGATTTGGGGTTTTTTTATTGAAAAAGTATAAAACATATTCAAGTTACCTATTTACCTTTGATTTTGGATAGTTTAGCACACGTGCTCATTTAAGGTAACGCAAAAATCAACATAAATGATTTGTTGCCACAAATAAAAAATAACTTGAGAGAATAATTTGTGATTTATTCTAATTTATTATAAATAGAAATAAGTGCTATAAATTATACCAAACACTTGAAAAAAAAGAAATAAGTCAAATAAATATACATAGAAATGAAACTTAAGAGAGCTTAGTAACAAAAAATGGAGGGGGAGGTATTCTTAACTATGAATCATGATTAGGGTGGGATGGATCTATAATGTGTGAGTCTGGAGCTTAGGAGAAATATGGAGTGACTCGGATGAACTAGAATCATTACTTTTTAATTGTAGTACAACACGGCCTTGGAGCGTAGTTCTTATACTTTTGAATGTCTATAACTCACTGTCTTACCATATTTTTGTCTTAGGCCTAAAAATGAAGCGTTTGGTATAAGTGCTATAAATTATACCAAACATTTGAAAAAATAATCCGTCTCCAAAAATGTAATCAAAGGCGATGGTAAAAGTACAATCGTTTCCCACAAATGAGCTATGGAGATGGTAAAAAAAAAAACCGTCGCTAAAAATATAACTTAAGGTGACGGTAAAAATTAAGTGTCGTCTAAAATGCACATCTCTACTGTAGCCCTTTTGTTGTAGCCCATTTTCGGCCACGGCATTATGGGCTACGTCCATGAATAAAATTTCCGTCACCCTTATTTTTTGTGACGGATATATATTTTCGGAGACACTTTTTCACCGTCACTAAAAATGACTTTTCTTGTAGTGAGTACAATTGATATAATTGAGGCACAATCCAGGCTTTGCTTTGCCCTGGCTCCTTTACAAACCATGGGTATTTCTGAGGTGGGTTCCGGTCTTGGTGTCCTATGCTCCTTTGGCTTCTTTGAAGGAGGAGGGATTGGACTTTGGAGTGGTAATTCATGTTGATCCAACTGTGACTATGACTGTTGTTGACCAGGTAAATCTAGTTCGAGAGAAGGAGGAAGAGGTTCCTCTAATGTCTATTGCAAGTGTAGACAATTACCGAACTGTTGTTCATTATTTATCCAATGAAATCTGATAGTGTTAGTCTGCTGTTAGTGGTTGAAATGGAAAACTTTAGAGCTGAATATGCCTAATTTCTGGTATGATTTTGTGAAGGAATTGATTTGGAAGATGGGAGTGACACCCACTAATTAAATCGTTGAGTTTTATAAGGTTAATACATTTAAAAGGTAAGTTTGTCATTTTAACCTCACAAGTTTTAGTTGAATAACTCATAAGGATAAAGTGGTCTTTTTCATTTCAACCACTAACATCAGACTAACATCGTTAGGTTTCATGGGGCTTCAAGTAATATGTTCAATAGTTTGAGGTGTCAAGCAACCCGGCAATAGTACAAAGGGTGTCCAAGTAATTATCCCTTTTATTTATAATCATCGAGTGGATACTATTCCAAAAATCTGGTTCTTTTAGAAGGGCTTAGTTCAATATCCTTCACTGTTGCGTTCTTCAAATCAACAGGTTTTTATGTTAATGGAAGCTAGAGGAGTGTGTTGCTTCATTTCAATTGTTCATGCTAATTGTTTGAGAACTTTTCGATGGCAACTTTGGTGCAATCAATGCTCAAGGAGACGCTAGCGTCATTATGCTACACTCCCAGAAAGAGTTCTTACCATAAAGTAGAAACATGGTTTAACTTGTTTACGTTGGAGAACAATCACCATCCCAAAAAGAGAGCGAAACATACCTTTTCTAAGCATAGTAGGATCAAATGATGGTAAATAGTGATGCCCACTGAAAAATCACAAATGAGACATACCAACACATGTAACCCGAGTTTTCTCTGTGGGCTGAAACAGGTATGCAATGAAGGGTGAAATATAAGGGAAGTCTGAAGGGATTCTGTGGAATTGAATAATGCACTTCTTAATTAAAAAAATAATATAAAAATCCATCTGAGAGGCACAACGTATACCTTAAGCATAAAGTACCTTTACCCATAACAATAGGAATTATAGCATTATCTGTAGTGATAATATCATATATTTCTTTTTGAGAGAGAATCGTACTCCACTAGGAAAAAGAAAACCCAAGATCTCATCTCTCCATTATTTACTCCCCTTATAGGGCAAATGTCCAAGCTACCTCTTTTCACATTATTACTATTATTATTATGAAAAAAAACTTCAATTAATAAGAAAGATAACTTAGAACATCAATGTTTGGGCTTGAGTTTGTGATGTGAGTTTATTTGTTCATAGTCATATAGGTTACCCTATGCATTAGAAGTACCACTTCATTTTTAGGTTTAAGACAAAAATATGGTAAAACAGTGAGTTGACATTCAAAAGTATAAGAATTACGCTTCAAGGCCGTGTTTGTACCAATTAAAAAGTAATGATTCTAGTTCATCCGAGTCACTCCATATTTCTCCTAAGGTCTAGACTCACACATTATAGATCCATCCAACCCCAATCATGATGCATAGTTAAGAATAACTCTCCTTATGTTACTAAGCTCTCTTTAGTTTCATTTCTATTTGTATTTATTTAGCTTATTACTATTTTTTCAAGTGTTTAGTATAATTTATAACACTTATTTCTATTTATAATAAATTAGAATAAATCACAAATCACAAAATACTCTCAAACTATTTGTGATTTGTGACAACAAATCATTTATGTTGATTTTTACGTTACCTTAAATGAGCACGTGTACTAAACTACTCAAAAACAAAGGCAAATAGGTAACTTGAATATGTTTTATACTTTTTCAATAAAAAACCCCAAATCTTATCATCTCTCTCACTCGAAGCTCAAAGCTGAAACATGAACCCTATTTTCTCATTATGTAATATATTTTATAAATAGTAACCAAACAAATACTATTTGTGGTCCATAATTTCTTATCACAAATAATTTCTAAGAAATAGTTAATAAATACAAATAGAAATCATACCAAAGAGAACCTAAATGCTCCGCAATTGAATAATATATATATATTTTTGTTAGGTAATGAAAAGTGACTAAATTACATCCGTAAAATATATATAAATGATTAGGCCATTCAGCCGGGTTGATACTTGATATGGCACTAACAGAAGGGTACAAGAAGAAAATGGCGTGGCACAAAGTTCAATAAACTCCCAATGCCAAAACTCCAATTGAAATTGAGGGGATGCCGCCCAATAGAGTCCCTAAGAGGCTTTTTTTCTTTTTTTTCATTTGTCTTTTGAACTCTGAGAAGTATATGGAGATTCGTCTCACATTTTAACTAGTACTGCATCCTTTTGGCTGATGTTTCATGGAGTCCACGCCCTTTGCAGATATCCTCTCTAAGATTCCTGACCCTCAGTACCATAACACCTCTCTAGTCGTTATAAAGTTTAGGGTCATACCAGAGGATTAGAATTCCCCAACTTTTACCTCTTAAGGCTATTGTTTTATATGATTATACTCTTTCAACACATAAATCGATAATAAATCAAGGGTAGAGGAATGCTACCCGTCTGCATTCCCCACGCCCAGTGGCACAGGGGTCTTTTCACAGCCCCTGAGCGTTCCTTCTCCCATAAATCAATTTCCAAGCACGATTTTCTTATATAGGATACTGATGAACAATGCAGAAGAAAAAGAGAGTAGAACAGAATTCCAGCTCTTCTACTGTAACAGGCCATCACTACTCCATTCTCACAGCATGACACCAAGAAAAATCCACTATGTAGACCATTTGACACGTGTCTCTTTACAGTTCTAAGATTGTAGCACAGATAAATCAGCTTTGCTACTTTCGTTGACTTAATTCTGAGGTCTTCTCCCACAATCAATCAACATTAGAAACTCTTCTCAGTATCGCCCCTGCACCAACCCACATTAAGTTAAAAGTAGTCACTGTAAAAGCACATGAAACAGAGAGTTTTTGACCAACTGTTTCATCATCCATGCTGCCAACGCTAAAATATAGAGACATCGGATAGCAGGGTTATATTATAGTGTCATGAGTCGTCCAGCTTCATAGATAGTATAGTCAATGTGATATGCCTAGACATACCCGTTTTAAGTGTACATTATCAGATAATTAAGAAATGGGGCAAAATTATCACTCAAGGTCACGTAATTAGCACACATCCTGCAGGAAAATCTCATTCTTGGAGAGGTTGACTATAAGCAACCATCTAGGCTGTATAATTAACAAACTAGCTAGAGGGGGCCTACAGGACATTCACATAGATTGGAACACAAGTAATTTTATTTTTGTTTGATTTGTAATGGGCACTCTATCTATAGTATAAAATTAAACATTTTCAACCAGTGTCTATTCTTTCATTGAAAGAAGGGATAAATCTTAGTAATCACAAACCATAAATTACTCCACCACTCATCGAATAACAAAACCTCACTGGACAACATACAAGAATGCATCAAGGTCCCAGATTAAACAATGAATTATATGATTGAAACAGACCATCAATGCAATCTGCATATTCTTTAACAGAACTATCAAATATGAAAAGTTGTTTAGAAAGGCGTACTAGAGAGTATGAACCTGCATGTAAAGCCACGATATCTGGAAATTGTCTTCCCAAGCTTAGGTGCATCATTTGATGATGGTATTTTTACTAGATAACAATTTGTAATGCTCAAGTTACTGTATCTTTGTCCCCTTTCCACTAATTCTACAAAAGGGCACCAACTCGAATCCATGACCACTAGGTCGCAATGGAGCAACCTTACCATTGAGCCAACGTCCATCCTCTCCACTAATTCTACTACATATACCTTCTTAATAATACTAGGGAATGTACGAGTCATATGAAAGAAGGATCACATACATCTAAAAAATTTATCAAAGGGAAACAGTAATCAATGAAACATCCAATAAAGTCCCTGTTTCAGGTTTTCAAGCAATTGGTTTCACATCGTTGCTACAGGCCAACCTGAAATATTGATATTGATATTGATAAACGTTGTCATGACCCCTTGACGTCTTGAGCTTTTGGGATAAGAGGACGTGACATGGTATCAAAACCAGGAGCTTGAGTGTATGATCCCTGATATGTGCGAGGGTTTTATGCTGTCATCTTAACCTTGGGCGCCATGTGATGGCCGTGTATGTGGGTCTGCATGTGTGGGTGGTATTGATATACGTTGTTGTGACGACCACTTAGAAGCTCAAGCTTTTGGGATAAGCAGTTGTAACATTAGTTAATTGGTTCCAGCCAATTTTTAATTCTCATGGAGAAACAAAAATCATAGATAACATCCAGAGACAACTAGTCCCCGCAGGGTACTTCAACTACTCTGGAATGGAACAACAACAAATAAGACCACACTACATAGCAGTAAAATTCCTAAAGGACCGCAATTAGACCTAGAAACCCAAAAAATGTGGAAAAAGATCTTGCGCTTGCCACTAAGAACGAAAAATCAAGGCAACCATCCATTGAGTCCTCACATGCATTGGAAAGCAAAAGAGAGTACCTTGATCATTATAGGACCCAGTTACACGAAAAACTTGAAAGTGAAAAGATTGCAAATATTATTGTTGCGTAATAGGTATTATCTTTTAGTTTACATATTTTGTGCCAGCCCAATTTAGTTGGGATAAAGCTAAAAGTTAAGACAAGGGTATAACCATACAAGTCGTGCCATCTTTCAAAAGAGGGGTCTCTCACAACTAAATTAGCTGCCAAATTTCTCCGTAACAACGTATTCAGTAACACTAATGGATGCTCTAACAGGTGTACTTGCTTATCTCCATGCTCACAATGGCGACTGTTTTTTTGAAAACTCAAAATCTAACCCAAATTTAAAATTTTCTTTTGGAGAGTTGCACTTGAAAGAATCCCCACTAAAGATACTACGAAAATGGGTGAATATTGATCCCACTTGTGGTTTGTGCCACAACCACCATGAGAATATTTGGTATGTTCTTTCTTACTTGTGATTTTTCAAGAAGAGTATGCGCTGCGGGTCCATTGGGACTCAAAACTGATCAGCTTCCTTTATCTTCCCTTCCCCACTTAATTATGTATTTTTTTCAATTCTAATGATATTCCTAGAAATAATATGGTTTCTTTTTTCAGCAAGTTTATCATAATTTGCTATTTCATGGAAGCATAGAAACCATGTTACTTTTGGATCTCAGCAACCAAACCCATGTACCATTTTAAATCAGGTATGAGATTGGATTACCAGTGGTCTTATAGACCAACCATAATGCAGGAGCAGATTACAAGTAACTAACTCCGCAGTTTATAACCCCAAACAATACAATACGAGTAAGAAACAAAGAAATAATACGATCAAATAAATCCCCAAGGATACAATACCCATATAGGAGCAAAACCAGCCCAAAACCTAACCCGATAGGAGAGAGAAAGACCTGTTATAGAGCTGGAGAGAAAGAGGTGCGGCCAGGGCTGTAGGAGTCCGATTGAGTTGCACTCTTGGGCGTAGATAGTCCCTAGGGAGGGTACAAAAACCCCCAAAGTTGAGAGGATTCTGGCGGCTGGTTGTGAAGTTACAAGTTTTTTTTGATTTTCTGACCTAGGAGAGAAAACTGAGAAAAAACTTCAAGAACAACAGTTGAATGCTTCCAACAGTGACTAGGTAAGGATCGTGGGACCCTTATGAGGCCTGGAATACCCTGATTGAAGACCTGGCTGAACAGAGTACAGAAAAGAGAAAGAGAGGAGATCGATCTCTCTCCTATTCCCACTAGGATTGCTGATCGGTTCTGATTTCTGGAGACTTTTATCAGAATCTGAATTATACCTCTTGAATGTTACAGCAAATAAAATAAAAAAGAAGAATAAAACAAATGGGGGGTTGAGAAGGGTGAAAGAAAATAAAAGAAGTGGCTATCTCAACCTGAGCTTCTCACCCACAGCTATCTCAGCTACTCTAAGCATTTAATTCCAACTTTCTTTCATAAATGCAAACTTTCTTTCATTCAAATCTGTCCAATAATGGTACATATGCCTCTCTATTTATAGAGAGGAAGTTTACAATCATACTAATACTAGGAGCTAGTTTTCCAATAGGACTAGACACTCCTACAACTAGGAGCTAGTTTTCCAATAGGATTAGACACTCCTACTACAACTAGAAATTCAAAATAGGACTAGGACTTGACTTTATGACTCCAACATGAAGTAGGACTAACTAACTAATAGTCCATATGGGACTTTACAACCAACTAATGGCGTAATGGGCTTTTATTGAATTATATAGCAACTAATTAAACTAATGAATAAAATCCCGTTTTCCTACCTTCTACCCATATTTTAGGCATATTAAAATGGCACATTTCAAAGAAAACCCATGGGATCAAAGGCCCAACACATACAGAACACAACCCAAGGCTTATTTGCAATAAAATAAGCCCAAGTGACTTATCTACATCAAACCAGTTGCTTCACAGGTGCATGTTGTCATACCTATACCTATTCAATTAACAAGTCTTGCCTTTTTTGACAAAAAAGTCATTTTTTTTTTTTTGGATGTCTAAATAAATTTAAAAAAATCATAATTATTACTGCAGTAATTGATAAATCTAATAATAACACTGGTTGGGCTACTGCTTAATTCTCACAAGCAAGATGCTTAGTTTTTCATGCTAACTACTTGATGATAGGAAAAAGCTCTAAGGCAGCAGCATGGGGCCTTTTATGTGGGATGACAAAAGCTCATGAGGAAGGGTGGGAAGCCAATGAGATCTGGAGCAATGAGGAAGATCTTGGACTTTTTCTGACAGAAAACAAAACTAACTTTTGGCCATGGATTACCATCCCTCTCCATTTAGAAACAGAGCATTTTATGTTTAAACCTATTTTTTGTGTAAAGGCTAACAACAATCTAGTCCTCCTGGTTAAGCACATTGCCTATGAGGCAATGACTAGCAAATCTCAGTTTAAGAATACGTCTGATCTGTACAAAACTATGAATGCCATGTAGTCTGGTTTTTCCTCTTTTTGAATCAAAAAAATTAAGCGGCCTAATAACAAATAAGTAGTGTGGAAAGAGCATCTGAACAAACTTTGGACTATTCCATCCCCATTTCCTCCGATTCTCCTCTAATCACTTTTCCACCCACTAAAATCAAATTCACAAGTAGGTACGAGCATAAGGGATAATTGCAACTAGGAGGGAGTAAACTCTCAGCTTAGGACCATATGGCTGTGGTCATCAGCAACATTCCAGCAATCAATTAAATCATGAAGTATGAAGGTGACATTGGTATAACTCTGATAAACTCATGTAAATCAAGTTCATGTGACACAATTGGTATCTCAATTAGGAGAAGAGGACAGAAGGCTGTTAAATAAGAATACTGCAATTTAAAATATTCACGTTCAATAACTTATGGGAAAGATTTAATTAAAACTCACTCAGATACAAGAAACTACTATTACAAAGAACCAATCTGATTTTATCTTGTGTCTTTCTTGGAAATGCTCAGTCCAAGTATTTATGCTATGACGTGAAATCCAAGAGACTCAATGTATCCTTGAATGTTCTCTTTTAATAAGATCACCTCATATTTTCCTTAGCCTAATTAATCGGCCCCGGGGAAGAATGGTGATGGAGATGTATTGCGGACCACCTCCCCTAATACAGTACAACATGAATTTTGGGAGGTTTATTTTCTTTAAAATCAGAGAAGTATCGGACTACCTACCCCTGGCATGTAGTGTGCCCTCTGGTTTCAACTCATTGAAAGACTTAGATATTGCAAAAAAGGTCTCCATATGGTCTTTATTGACCTAGAAAAATCTTATGACAGAGTCTCAGAGAGCTAATTTGGCAAGTACGAGAGAAGAGAAGTGTTTCAACATATGTAGACATAATCAAAGGTGTGTATAATGGTGCGGTGGCCAATGTAAAATCTATGTGGGGGGTGTCAGTAGTGAATTCTCAATCACAATTGGGTTGCATCAAGGATCAACTTTAAGCCCTTATTATAGATGATTTAACTAGAGAAATTAAAGATCGAGTCCCTTGGTGTATGCTTTTTGCTGATGATATTGATTTAGTGGATGAAACAAAAGCAGAGGTTAACACCAAGTTGGAATTATAGAGATAAACCTTGGAATCAAAATGTTTTAATATAAGTAGAATGTGAAGAGAGTATATGGTGTGTAACTTTAGTTACATTAGGATGGATAATGAGGTGGTGAAAATTGACGAGAGGAGATTCCACAAAATGATTATTTTATGTATCTAGGATCAATCATAAATAAAAGAGAAATAGAGGATTAAAATAGGATGGATGAAGTGGAGAGGTGCACCCAAACTGTCGTGTGAATTCCTTTAAAACTTAAGGATGATTTTATAGGACAGTCATACGACCAACTGTGATGTACGCTGCGGAATATACTGCAGTTAAGAAACATCATACAAATAAACTCAGTGTGTAGCTGAGATGGGGATATTGAGATGGATGTGTAGTAAAACTAGAAGGATGAAGTAAGGAATGAACAAAATAGAGTTGATTTGGGAGTAGCTTTGATACATGATAAGCTACAAAAAAGTCGTTTGAGGTGGCATGGCCATGTACGACAAAAGCTTTAAGATGCTCCAGCACGGATGAGTGATTTGATTCAGATTGAAGGAGCTAAAAGAGCTAGGGACAAACCTAAAATGACTCTGGGAGAAGTGAGGAAAGACATGCGCATAACTCGGGCTTTGTATCAAGTATGATTTTGAGCAGAGCGGATTGGAGGGTAAGGATCCATGTAGCCAGCCCACTTTGTTGGGATAAGGCTGGGTTGAGTTGAATACCTTACTATATCAACCCATTATGTCATCAGCAAAACAAATGAATCAATCTTAAGAAGTGAAACTTATACTTGAGCTCTTCTTTTTCTTTTTTTCTAATATTTTTTATTTTTTGTGTGTTGGGGGGGGGGAGGAAGATGGTAAGTTTTATTGCAAATAAGGAAGACGAATCATATAGTATGATAACAAGAAGAATCCACAACCTATGCACCCTATAGGGGGGCTACTTATGCAATCAAGATTGACCGATTGAAACCCCAAGGGTTAGCCATTGTTCGAAATCTCAGTCAAAACCACCGAGATTTCGTGAAATATTTTGATTTCAATGAAAGTCAAAACAGAACTTTGTGCGACTCGAAGGAATGCAGGATTTCAACTTAAATTTTGGCATTTCGGCCAAAATTTTGGTTTTGGTACAAAACAGTGCATACAAAAACCACTGTTTTAATCGAAATGGGTCAAATTTTTAACCCATTTCATGAGTTTCAAGTGTTTCACTTGTTAGAGGGGAAAACTTGAGGAGAAAAAAAAAGATTTGGCCAAACCACCTACATTTCTTGGCAGAACAAAGTATAGGGTACTACTACAGTGAAGATTTGCAGCAATTGATTAAGATTTGTGCAAGATTCAAACTTAGAGGTATAGTTCGAGTATACCCAAAACTGATGGGTTTCTAGAAGCCTAAGGGATTAGGTTCGGAAACTCAGCTGAAAACTAGACTCGTAGTGAACAAAAGTAAGAGCAGAATCTCTCGAAATGAGGAAATGAACTTAAGAAAACCAGCAATCCTAGTAAACTAAGATAACAAGTAAAAGAGTTCTATGTTGAATCTATTTACTTTATTCAGTGTGCGAGAGTAATTAGGATTTTTTTTATAAGTTAAGTGTTCTAGCCTACTGCTGCTTTCTTCTAATTCTGAATTCTACTGCAAATGAGGTGATATCTCTTTAATCCTTTCTTCTATTCTTCTTCTCCTACTTTTCTACTTTTAAGCTGTGGTACCCCTGTTCAAGATCAATTTACAGCTTGCTTTTCAAACTACATTTCTCTCTAGTTACTGCACTATTTTAACTATAAACTGGGATGAATTCCTGCTATCCTGCTCTTCGAAACTCAGTTAGGGTTTCTAAAGAATTCTAATCAATTCTGGAAGTTCTAGTTCTGCTACTTATCACTCCTAGTAGCACTAGGACTTTCCTATAACTACTTGTTCTGTTGTCAGAAATTCTTCAGATTCTACAGGCCTATTCCACTGGCAGAATGCAGAATTAGACCACTTGACTAGAACTTAGGCTGTTCTAAACTTTCTATTCTGAGGACGGTTCAAGGTATTGGTATGTATCAGTATCGCTGGTACCTGAAACCATAACCTGACTGATACAGTAGCAGTGTATCAGTCAGTAATGAGGGCAAAATGGTCCAAAAAGTGGCCCTTTTACAAAAAATGAGGGCAAAACTGTCTGATAGGACCGATAACCAATCTCGATACCATGATTTAAATCCATGGTTCCGAGTAATATGTTTTCTCCAGATTCTGGTTTATATTCCCTGTTCTGCGAGCAATCCTATTTGAACTAGTATCTGCTTCTGATTTGAGATTAGTATTCATTAGCCACTCAATAGGGCAATTTGCTCACAAAAGAGACTTGCCCATTAACCCAACCCAGCAAGCTGAAATATAGGGTCCTGTTTTCCTCAAATTAGAAGAAGAGTACAGGTTTTATCATTGAAAAGACAGTAAGTACCTGTTCAGTCCCAAATTGTCCTTGGGATCCATAGTTCGTCTGCTCTCCTTGATTAGCATCCCTTTGTCCCACCTGCCCATAGCCAGTGCCTGCTCCTTGCCCATATTCTCCACCACGTGAAGGGCCAAAGTTCCTATTGTCTCCAGTATAATCCCTATTGCCCATTGGCATGGGATCTCTTCGTTCACCCTGTCCAGTTGGACCATAGCTTTGTTGTGGTGAATAGCTTTGCTGTGGGGGGTAGTTCTGCTGGGGTCCATGATTCTGCTGTGGCGGGTAGTTCTGCTGAGGTGCAAAGTTCTGCTGTGGCGGGTAGTTCTGCTGGGGCGGGTAGTTCTGCTGAGGTGGGTAGTGTTGTTGTGGTGCATGGTTCTGCTGTGGGTAATTTGGCTGAGGGGAATAGTTTTGCTGTGGGGAAAAGTTCTGCTGTGCTCCATAATTCCTTCCATCTCCTTGCATAGATCCCTGCCGACCATAGGGTGGGTTCCCTTGTGCTGGCAGTGGATCTCTTTGTCTGTCATACCTGGGCCTGTCATAGCTTCTGTTTCGATCACCATATCGCCCTTGAGACCTCCCATATTGAACAGGGGGAGGCCTGGGTATGATCACCCCATTGATGTATTTGTCCCCTGAGGAAAAAAATACAAGACATATATAACCAAATGTTCCAACATAAGACGCCAGTAACATGTCACATTCTGCTTAGTCCTAACCAGCAGGTCTATTTACCAGAGACACAGAAGGGGAGGGGGAGGGGGGGGGGGGAGAATATCTCAAAAGAACCTTCCATGAAAGAACCCTATATAAAAATCCGTGTTTAATTTGCATGTCCATCAAACCCATTCAAATACACTCTCTCTCACTCTTGTTACAGAAATTTGATCCTTTAATCATATAATGACCCAAATACACAAAAGAATAATTCCAAAATGGCTTTTCTTCCCCCTCCGCCACCCCCAAGTCGATAACTCTCCAAAATGAAAATTTGTGTCTCTGTATTTCTAACACTAGCATATTATAACCACCAAAAGTCTTCAAAAAGTTACAAGATTTATAATTTTCAAGGATACTAGTTATATGTAAAATTGTGAGCTAATGGGCTGTCCTGTCATCTTATAAATCTTAGCAACTAAAGTGCCTTGAAGAGGGATTAGAAGATAGGGTTTCACTCTTCTATTAATGACTAGCTGTGTATAATAGATTATTTAGCTTATATATTAGGGTTTTAGATATAATTCTTTAATTAATGGATTAGATACTTCCATAAAATAAAAGTTCTCAACCATCCACCAGGACACTTAGGACACTTCATGTACCCCCACGGTACCCTCAAGTCTCAACGCAACATGACATGAGTATCGGGTCAGATATGTGTCTAACATGCATACAACAGTTGGCAATCAAATGTCACTATGAAGAAAATAAAACGAAGACTATCAGCCCCTCTTATCACACATTTTAGCAAAAGGCCATACCAATACCCAGTTTGGTATTCACCCAAAAAAAAAAAAAAACCCAGCTAGGAACAAGCCCTCGTATCTAATTATCAGGGTCAGGATGAAGTGGAACTTAGTCTTCGACCAGTACATACCCAACCCCCTGTTAACATAGCAAATAACCAAATATTCCAACTTTCCTAATGCATGTACCACATTACATTTTTGCCCTTTGTGACCAGCAGGTATTTTCCACATTCTAAGTAATGCAGTTTGGCAGTTTGGGCAATGGATTCTTTAGTTACCTTTTGAGTTTGATTTATTTCTTTCTTAGAGTTGGAACAATTTACATTAGCTTGGGAGTCGAGATTATTTGAGTAGGAATCTAGTTACTAATTTAGAGTAGCTTCCATTTTCAAATATTTTCCTTAAGTGTTTTGTTTTTTTGCCTCTATGTTAGTCATGTAAGATGACGGAGATTTTAGAATTTTGAGAATTGATTGATCGTTTGGTTAAAGCTATGGCTGCCATGAATTGTGTGAACCTTCCTTCCCTTTCCTGATCTCCTCTTCTTTTCCCTCTCTTATCTTCTTCTCTTGTTTCTCTCTTTTCCTTCTTTGCTTGCTGTCCATGCTCTGTTCTGGGCAGTGATCACAGGTGTACAAAAAGTGTTGCTGAACCTTGAAAACCCATCAATCAGGTCTGAGATTTGGACCGAAGGTTGCTACCTCCTAGGTGACACAGACCCTAGAGTATCTCCTCCAAAGCTTGATCCTGCTGGTGAAAAATAAAAGCCAGATTCAGATCTGAGCTTTGCTACCGCCAGATCCAGTTGCAGGGTCGAAGATACATCTGACCTAGGACTGTTGAGGCTTGAGTCGTAGAGTGGTGGCAGAGAATCGATACCCCACAAGTTTTGGGATACCGCTGGTACCCCATCGAGAGGAAGAAGAAGGTTCTTCTATTGTTTTAAAGAATGATTTCTGTTATTACCCTTTTCTTTTATAACTCCAGAAAACCCCTCTTCTAATTTTCTATTCCAGTTTGTCCCCTTCACTTATTATTTTACATATGATGTGAATGAGTGCTTCTGAAATTACAATATTGCCCCTGATTTGTTTGAGGTTGAAGTAAACTGCTCTTTTGTGGGCCCATAAGCAATCAGATTCCGATTTTGGAACCCGGATCTGCATCACTAAGACTGTATGAGCCTACAAGAACTAAAAGGGATTCAGTAAGAAAGTCTTACCTCCATACTCCTTGTTCACTGGATCAATGTAGGAATCCGGCAGAATGAAAACAACTCCAGGCAAACCTGATTATAGCTAACAACGTTAATGGGCGGAATTAAGGGTGCAGCAGGAGAAATAAGAACCATCAGTAATCCAAACTCATTTCTCACACAGAAAGTGAGAGTTACAGAAGCTTACCTCGAAACTTTTCAGACTCTTCCTCTGTCATCACAGCTTGAAAGCCATTATATGTTGTCGTGCTACAAGCATACATCCTGTTTTTTGCCTCTTCCACACTACAATCATACAAGGAGGACATTCAGACAAATGAAGTTGCCTATTTTATAGTTCCACAGAACACAAAGTCCATATAGACCCGAGTAGAAAACAGCACAAAGTCTCCCAAAGAGAACGTCCAGAAAGCACAACAGTACTTCAGTGGAAAAAACATTTTGGGGATGCAAACCATTAGCCACCAACAAATGGCTGCTCAATCCACAAGAAAACTCTAGAGTCTCTTTTCATATTGACTACAAAACACGGTTTACGAACAATGGGGAACACAACCACCCTGGTGCATGTTGGAAGGCTTGATTGCACAGTCCCAGGCCAAAATTTACTTGATACAGCAAGACTAACTAAAGACTCTATAGAGAGTACATATACACATTGGTCAACTAATTCAAAGCAATCTAGGGTTCCAAAACTCTAATTTAGGTCACTAAAGCCCACCCCAAGTGACAACATCTCAAACTAAGAGGACAGTGGAAATGCTGTAATTTTCAGAACAGGGTTTTTTTTTTAGGAAAGAATAGGACCTTGGACAATAAGTAAATAAACTCAAGGGAATGACCTTTATGGATATTCAAAATTAGAATGGGGTAATATATAAGAAACTTATGACAAGAAGGGCTTTTAAGTAATTGAAATAAGTTCTGTCCTTGCTTGCAAAGAATGAAAGTGGGTCTGCTTCCCACAATAGAACAGAAACCAGTGGTGAACCTAAATTACAGTTGATAGAACTCACCCATATGGACTCTGTTCAGTCTGAAAATTCAGGTGAAGGTCCCTAACTCATAGGATGATTGAATCCAATCGACAATTACCCAAAGTAAGTGGAGGAAAATCTTGCAAGTGGTACCAGGCAAAAGTTTCAGAGTCAACCCCACTTGCCAACGATTCTCTCATAACAGAGGGGGACTTAGGAGGCAAGGTCTTAGGATTTGGGTAGCATAAGTAAGAGCAACATATACACAGAATCTCAGGCTAAACCAATCCATTAGGGTGAATTGGCAGACCATTCTGTTCAGCCCTGTGTTACCAATGGCAGGGAAGGAAGTAAAAAAACAAAGAAGAAAACAAGGAATCAATGAAGAGATCATAGGAGAAGAAGAATTAGAAGATGGTGAGAAGGGGAAGATCACATCTAAGAGAAGAATTGGTTATGGCATCAAGCAGAGAAAGAAGAAGAATTGGTTATGGAGTCGAGCAAAGAAAGAAGAAGAATCCAGACGTGCACAGCAACACATCGCCACATATGAAACTCAAAGATGACTATTCAATCCAGTTGCAATCGATGGTTTTTTTTTTTTTTTTTTTTTTTGAGAAAATTGCAACGCCAACCCCTGAACTTTGGTCTTTATACAATTCCAAATCAGTCCCTGCCGTTAGCAGACCCTGTTAAGAGATGGAATGTCTGTTAGTTTTTTTTGTTTAAAATGCCCAAAACATCCTCATATCTGTCAAACCCAGATTCAGTCTTTGTTGTACAGAATCTTCTTGCTCTTCCATTGGCATCTAGAGTAAAAATAACCCAGAGTTATCAGAGGAATTTCTGTTAGATTTGGGTCTCATTATAAGTCATGATCATCAAATAAAGCTATTAGTATTAACATCAACCTTGGAGGATCAAGTACTTGTCCCTAAGTTGGTCAAGCACCAACAACCTGAAAATGGCATGGACCTCTGAAACTGAAGAGAGGGAGTCTGTCTCTGACATTACCAAGTAGAGAAAGATGTGCCCTTCAGCATTTTTATCCTTATTTCCTTTTGGGTAAAGACACAGTTTCCTGTAATGCACCAATTATATGTGTGTGTCCAATATTATTCACAGAAAAGAAAAGGGTATTGGAAGACTTAATAAGCAAAAGTAATAAGATGAATAAAGTGACCATTTGTATCCACCAGATTCGAAATCTCCAGAATCATATCTTTCAAGTGAGGAGTTTGAGAGCAAGGAAAATGATTTAATCCTAAGTGCAAAGTGAGTTGGAGGTTCTTTTCTTACTGTTCTTAAGATTTCTGCAGCAGAGCATGTAACGTGTAAGTAAATATCAAGTTAAACGAAAAAGGAAAAGGAGTGGATGGATTGAGTGCAAGTATGAACCTTCTTCGCCATCGATGGAGTAAAGCGCCATCTGGGTATATTGTTTATAATCAATTCCAATCTGCTATGCAAGTTTGAAGATGATTATAAAGACAAAAGAACCCTAGTGATCCTGTGTTTATAAAAACCCCTAAGAGAACTAACAACCATTGAAGGAAATACCTTGGCCGGACATGATGGATAGTCGCCAGAGGGGAGAGGTGCACACGGTCGTACGAAGGAGAAGGGATAATTGCAGGTTTCAGGGAGGGCGATGGTTGTAGCTTCTTTCTCTTCTCGGTTTTGTGAAGCATTCATATGCTTATGAGTTTAGAAGGGGCAAGGGTAATATGGTCCACTCACATCATATGAGGGTGTTTTGGGCATTTTAAACAAAAACTAACAAACATTCCATCACTTAACAGGGTCTGCTAACAGCACGGACAGATTTAATATTGTTTGAATTTTTATGGGGTGTCTTTGGTATTTCGAAAAGTCCAGGGGGTGGCATTGAATAAAGACCAAAGTTCAGGGGGTGGCGTTGCAATTTTCTCTTCTTTTTTTTTTTTTTTGGCTCTTTGGAGAGGCAGGGGATGCTTACATATGTATAGCTTATTGATAAACAAGAGTGACTCAACTTGGAAGACTGAAATAAAATATACTCCTACCAATCGACAGCCACTCTCCCGTAATAAAAAAATTGATTTCAATTTACAAAAGTAACCCGAAATAAAAATGAAATACCCAAAATACCCCTACTGGAACTGAAAACCTAGTTTAGGCCTTGTTCTCCATGGTCTGGGCTGCCAAACTGGTTCATATCAACCCATCCCGCTAGTGCTACTGCATCAAAACCAGTTCCAAACTAGAGAACTAGAAAAGATACTTGCATGTTTGCAATCACAGGATCTCCAAAACATAGAAAACTACGCAATTTAAGGAGAGAACTGTAGGACCAATATCATGGTTATGTACTCTACTCTAGGGGCATTAGCAATCAACAGAAGATCTCAAAGATCTGAGATCAAAACTGTGGGACACAATCCTAGTAACACTAGAAAAAAGGGGTGAAATGTATAGAACTGAGATTCCAACAGTAATATTCAGAGTTGTGGACCACAACTCTGAATATTAAATATATCCAGAAACTAATATATGAAATCTGAGATTAAACTACGCAGAATTGAGACAGAAAAGCAATTAGAAAACTGAAAATAAGTGAAAAAAACCAGGCGCTTCAAGTTTGGAAAACAGATGAAACCAAGGATTTCGTCCGAGATCAGAGACCATAACGACACCACTGATCCCATTCAGAACAAGCCAATTAAGATGGATCCCTGACCAATTTCCACAGGTACCATCTGCTTGCACGTAAAATGAAGGGAAGGGAAGTAAAATTCGTTTGAAAAAAGAGAGGAGAAACTTTTGTAAATTGTAATCATTATTGCATAACCTACTTAAAACTCTTACAATATTTGAAAATTATACTTTTCAGATGTCCTCTTTATTTTCCTTTTCCAGCCCAAGGGAATTTGCTTACGAAGTAAAGTAAAATCTAATAAATTTACAAGGAGTTGTAGTTAGTTACACAATCATGTTAGAAAATGATTACAAAAGTTTCTTTTTTAGTTTTGATTTAATTTCACTTCCCTTCCTTTATTTACCTTGCAACAAGACAGAGCCTTAAGAGCCTGATTGGTTGGCAGGGCCAGTGGGGTGGAAAGTTTGGAAAGTGGACCCCACATGCTGCAGGGGTGAGTGACAAAGATAGTAAAGTGGGGAAAATTAACACTTCCCACCACATTGCATGTTTGGTTGGCTTGGGGAGTTGCCTCAACTCAATCGGCAGCCACCAAACCTCAATCTCCACACTTCAGCCAGCAACCACATCATCGAAATCAAGCACAAGGATATACAAGATACTGGCCGTCAACCAGTGGTAAGCCCGCTAACAAACAAAACTTGGTTCTTGTTCTTATGGTGAAATCACGCATAGGATAGAGAGGAAAGAGACTTCACCATGCGTTGATCTCCAAATAAAAAATGAGTCAAAGAATGAATCAAGCGGGCTGCAGCCAAAAGGGGTTAGAAACCCACCAGGACTTCTAGCAACACCAAGGGTTTTTTTTGACAATACTTCATTATAGAGTTTAATAAAGTACTTGTTGGAAAGCAATCTGTACCAAGACTAACAGACACACTTGCATTGAAAGAGGGACTCATTGGGCAATCTTGCAAGTATCTGAAGAACAACTTCCTCCAGAAAGAACCCATGTCCTAAATCAGGTGAACTCATAATGCACCCGCAAAAGAATCAATGGAGAAATCTCAAAAGAATGCACGAGTTTAACAAGGGTCCCAAAGCATAGAGGTCGGTGAGGGTTGGAAAACCTTCCATTAATGAAGGAAAAGGAAGATCCTTGAGACACTAACAGCTCCTTCAAAAAGCAAAATTTTCCCCTGAAAAAAAAAAACGATCTCTCTAGATTTGATAAGTAAAAAAGAGCGACCCTGATTGTTATTTAAGGCATCTGCATACATCCTAGGGGGTTGGGGATAAGTAATGAGTTGCTGATTTTCTCAAACAATCATCAATTATGCTATGATTGAAACTGATGAGACAAGTGAAACAAAGAGGGGGAAGAACCGATTGTTGCACCTACCCTCTACTTCCCTATGATATCCCTACTAAAAATGAAGGGAGTTTGAGAAGGGGGGTGGATAGGACAGGAACCAACAAGAAAGTCTGACAACTTTCCCACCTTAGACGTACAAAGAGCCTTATATCCCATATTTTTGGGAAAGTTTGACAGCTTTTCCACATTGTAGCATCTAGCCTCACCGCTTCTCTAACAACAAAACGAGCCCTTAGGCTCCATCTGTTTCGCTGTGAGTTGGTGGGATGAAAATGAATAGTGAAGGAAAGTTTGACAACTTATACTGCGGTTTTAAAACATGGAGTTGTTTGGTATCCATGGGGCGGGATTTCTCATTTCTGGCATTACACTTCACCACCTTCTCAAAATCCCACCCATTTTGGTAGGAATCTTGCAGGAATCAAAGGAATGTCATAAGCTTGTAAGACTTCAAGGAGGGGGCGATGGTTGCAGTGGGGAGGGGGTGGAGCAAAGGTAAGGGAGCTAAGATCATAGCAAGGACTACAAGTGTCAAAAATGTGAACGAACTAGCCCGAAACAAACCAAACCAGGCTTATTGGATTGGCTTCCGATTGAGGGATTGTGAAGCCGGTTGAAAACCGATCCGCACCAGAACCGACCAAAATCAAACCGAACATGGAAAGCATTCCAGAATCCATAGTTTTTAAGGCGTTGGTAAGGCGACAGAAAACCGATCCGCACCAGAACCGACCAAAATCAAACCGAACATGGAAAGCATTCCAGCATCCATAGTTTTTAAGGCGCTGCTAAGGTGATGCGGTCTAGAGATGGTAAGGCAGTGCTCCGCCTTATGTGAAGTGGCGCCTTATGGGTTTTTTTTTTTTTAACACATTTTAAAATTACTTGATGAAGATTCCAAATATAGATTTTTTATTGGTAGGTGTATGATTTGGTTAACACTTGGGATGTATGAGACCAGCTTTACTCCACCAAAAATAACCAAAACAAACAAAACAAAAACACGATTCACAAACAGGGTTTGGATTTTGTCAAGGGTTTAAGAAAGGGCTTTGAGAAGGAATCAAGGAACAAGTAAGAACCACTGATCCAGGTGACCATTTTGTTCCGGCAACGGTGAGCTTGCTCTGGCAGTGGTGAGCTTCATTCTTCTTTAACAAGAGTAGAAATATAGTGGATGACCTTAGAGCTTAGGCACTCATTTTTGCATCAGAGGTAAGTATAATAAATACTTATATTTTTTGTCTTCTTTTCTTTATATTTATAATTTTGTTTCATAATTATGTATTTATATTATATGTTAATATTATGATGATTGATGATTGATGATTGATGAAGATGAACTTAGTTTATTCACTTAATTGATTTGTTTTTTGATGAATATCTTACATGGGTATGAATATGAAACTTTAATATTTATTTAACATATAAGTAATAGAATTCAACTAGGATTTGAACCAAATAGATTAGTTTTATAAAAAAATTACACAAGAACACTTTAGTCGATAAGGCGACGCTTTATGCCCGCCTTATCGCTAAGGCGCTCCGAAAGACCCTCAAACGCCTGTCGCCTTACCGCCTTAAAAACTATGCCAGAATCAAGCCCAAACCGATAAGAATCCGATACCAACCCAAAAATCACTAAAAAGAAAACCCATAAATATGTTTATATATACATGGTAAACCGGATCGAACCAGATATCAAACCGATAAGAAACCAAGCCGAAAATGAATCTTCCCCTATTGGATTGGCTTCAGATTCATCCATTCTCACACCAAAATTGGTGAAAACCAAACCCAACCGATTGACACCCCTAGCAGGGAACATTACCACATAATGACACCAAATCAACTTGTAAGACCCATACCACAGTCCTCAATCCTGAGTGGGGACTGCTGGTTTCAATAATCAACCATCGAGAGGTGAATCTCCTCCTCCATTGTTGCTCAAACCATAGCTCCTTTGCTCTATCCATAGAGGATTGGCGGTCAAACGGTTCCATCAATAACAAATATGCCAAGATATTGGAATGGCTACTTTCCAACATTAGCAAATGTTATAATGAGTTGGGTTTGTCTTGCATGGCTGCCGCCTCAAACTCAACAACAAATGCTTTTGGATCATCTCCAAGTTTGTACTTTTAAAAGAAGTGCAGAGATTAGACTCCTCCTCACCCCCCCCCCTCTCTCCTCCCTCTCTGCTCTGCCTCTCTCCTCTTTCGCTCTTCTTTTTCTCATCTTTGTCCCAACCCCCCCCCAACACACATACACATATGGGATGCAACCGATTTCTTCCCCATTTAATCAGATAAGATCATGCTGTAAATTTTAAGATTAAATAATTATACCATACCTAAGGAAAAGGCCAACCCAAGAAACAATGTGGAAAAAAAGGTAGGGATGTTAGTATGTTACAGTCCTATAAAAAATTATCCCATACCCGTAGAAAAGGCCAACCAAACAAGCATCGGTGCAGCAAAATTGTGCCTTGTTCTTGCACTTTATTATCTTTACCATTCACCCTCCATCATGTGGGGCGAAATCTCCCAACTTCCCCATAGACCTTGTTTGTTTGTCAGGATTTTAAAGAAATGGGAATAAACAGTGAGAAAAAGTCTGATGACTTATCCAAAAACATAGGAAAATGAAGGTGTTTAAATACTTAGGGTGGGGAAGTTGTTAGACATGCTTAATATGTTAGGATCTCCTTGTCGGAGGCCATCTTCTCCACCCCATTCATCTTAAATCATACTAATTGCAGTCGCATTCTTGCATAAGATAGGGAAAGTTGCAATAGTTGAATTGGGAACCTGAGATGTCACGAAGGGGGTGGTGGTCACAATGGGGAGAACGCTTGAGCAAAGGCTTTATCAAGTGGAATAGGGTTAGGAGAAGAAATTAGAGGGAACATGAATGGGGGCAGCAGGAGAAAGCTCTCTTTCAATACTCTAAACAATGATATATTCAGTGATAAATAAATTATCTTGTACACATAGACTTCAAATCCACTCCATCGAAATGGTAGAGATGTAGATCTTATCTATCCCGGAGATAAGTCAAATAATCTTAAGCAAAAGAACAAAGGATTGAAGAAGATTTTGACCTTCCATAAAGGATGATTTGATCAACAAGACTATCAAATGAGTGTTTGATAACCAAGAAACGTTTTACTATATGAATTTTTTATGTCCAAATGGATTGGTATCGAATTTCCAAAGATGCGGAATCCAAACCATTATCTGTGAGGAGGTGACAATCGCAGAAGACAAAGGTGTGACTGTTCAAACTTTTTTTCTTTTTCGGGGGGGGGTTGAAGACTGTTCAAACTGTGCATCAGGTTTTAAAGCATGATTTTCAGGGCTTGCACATTTGTGGAATTGAGGCAAACGAAAGTGAATGGGGCGGTAAGTGTAACAAGCCAATATTGTAGACCAACGAGCTTGTGAAGGATGAGAGCAATCCAAGAATGAAGTCAACAAAGCCTTGTCCCAACTTAATGGGGTCAGCTACATGGATCCAAAGAAAGCCAAAGGAAGAGAAAATAAAAGGCATTAAATAGGGACATATTGATAATCACAGACAAAAGTAGAACACAGCTACAAAAAGTCCGCTACCTGAATCCTAGCCCTCCAATATGCTCTATTCGAAACCATACTTGGGACTAGACCTAATTTGTGCATATCTTTTCTCACAACCTCTCCTATTGTCATTTTAGGTCTGCCTTTTGCTCTTTTGGATCCTTCTATCTGAATCAACTCACTCCTCCTTATCGGTGCATCAGGTGGCCTTCGTTGAACATGCCTGAACCACCTCAAACAGTATTCTCGAAGCTTGTCAGAAATTGGGGCAACCTCCAGGGGTCTACTCTAATATGATCATTCCTAACCTTATCTCTTCTAGTTTTCCCGCACATCCATCTTAGCATTCTCATTTCCGCTACCCCTAGCTTATCAATATGTTGCTTCTTAACGGCCCAACGTTCCGACCCATACATCATAGCCGAGCGCACGAAAATCCGATAGAATTTTCCCTTAAGTTTTACCGGAACGCATTTGTCACATAAAACTCCATATGCACTCCTCCACTTCATCCATCCCACCTTAATCCTATATGAAACGTCATCCTCTATATCACCTTCTATATTAATGATAGATCCCAAATATCTAAACGACAATCCAAGAATAAAGTCATTAGCTCAAAACCCTAATGGAAGTGTAATCACCAAATTAGAAACTACACAAGCTCTATAATGTAAGCAACTCATTTCATAAGATTTGAGAAGTGCTACTCATGTCAAAAGATATTGGAAGTTTATCCGCCACCAACTTCTCGCCAGTTCCTTTCTTCATAAGGAAAATGCTAACAAGAAAGATGACAATCTCTGTTTTAATGCAGTTCCACAAAGCTCAAATATGGTTCTCAGCTCTACCCACACTCTATCCACACTCTTTCTCTTTCTCTCCTAACACCCTCCTCTAGGCCAACCAAACAAAATAGGGCGGAAATGAATAATGATGTATCCTCCATTTACCTATCCCTATTATCCCACCCCCCAACATGTGGGACCCACCTCCCTATGAAATGGAGAGAAAATCACTATTTATTACCACTACATGTCGTTTGGCTAGATTTTTACTACTAATGTTCCAAAGAAACGGAGATGAGGAGAAAGAGGTCAAAGCAAAGAACAAGGTGACAGGGGGGTGAGGAGAGAGGAGAGAGGAGAGAGGAGAGAGAAAAGAGAGAGAGAGAGAGAGAGAGAGAGAGAGAGAGTCTGAAGCAAGAAAGGGCAGACTAGAGACAATGTTCTCTCAGTTTCTCTCAGAATCTCCTTCCTCTAGGCTGAACCAGCCCAAAATCACTGGATCTGGTTCCACATCATCGATTACCTCCCCTTTAGTTCACTTGTTGCAGTCGCATCTTCTCTCAGACTCGTTTTACCTCTGGGCCAACTCTCCCAATTCCAAAATATCTCTCGTCCTTTGCAACACATTGACTCTCCAGTTGCAAGTCTTTACCCCCAGCTCAGCCTCATGCAATCTCAGGCACCAAAGAGAAATCAACCACCGCCCCTTGCAACCACTGCCCCCATCAAACCCCTTTGTGAGATTTATGACTGTTGCAACTTTCCCTTCAGTTTCCCCTTCATGAATCCCACCGAATCAGTGGGATTTTGAAACGGATTGGATGGAGAAGATAGCAAACCCCCCCCCCCCAAAAAAAAAAAAACCCACCACAAAGAAAACCCGACCTACTGAACCCATCTAACAAGTTTCAGAAACATGGAAAAATGTGGTATTTGGCTACCTGAGAAAGTTATCAGACTTTCCCTTACTCATTTCCAACCCATTAAAATCACAATGAACAAACAGGACCTAAGTGAAAAAAGACTGTATCGCTACAACTCTTACCAACTGACAGAATACATAAAAACTAGATTACAACTAAACATTCATTTAAAATTCCTTCAACCATCAGCATCCGATTTCTAACAAAGTTCGTAGATACCCCAAAACTTTTCAGTAATTAGCTGATAAAACAGCGGAATCAATTAATCAAATGAGAGAAAGAAATTAAAAGAATCAACATAACAATAAGGACAAATTTACCTGCCGAAGACTTTTGCTAAGGTTTGAACGTAAGTCTCAACCATCTCCTCGGGAGTGGGTTTGGGATCTTTGGGGAAGTCCATGGTGATGAGCCAGTGATTATAGTCGCAACCCTCGAATAGGATTGTGTCAGGGGATATCTTCTCATCGTCGTTGTTGTTGCGTGATCTCGCCGACAAAAACGATACAGAAGAAGAGTGGAAAGATAAAGCTTGGTTCGCGAGATGATTAATGGGTAACTGAACGCTAGGGCTTCGAGCAGAATTCGAAATTGATGGTGAAGAAATGCAGTGGTGTAAAGCAGAAGAAGAAGAGGATGCAATTGAAGAGAAGAGACGATGGTGACGGACAAGAGAAGAGAGAGTCAAAGATCGACGAAGACGCAGTCCAGACAGTGCCATCGCTGACAAGACAGAGAGAAATCAGGGTTTTAGAAATGAGGGGTTTAGAAGATAGAGCGAGAGAGCGATTACTAGGGTTTTAGAAATGAAGGGTTTAGAAATTGCAGTCAGCGAGCGCGGCAGGAGTGAACGTAGAAACGTAGAGTGTCCACGGGACTTCGACAGTGAATAATAATAGATTGGCTAGGGGTGTCAATCGGTCGGTCCGGCTCGGATTCGGTCCGAGTTGAGTCGGTTTCGGTGTGGAAAAGTTGAAATCGAAACCGAATCAATAAGAAAATTTCGGTTTTGATGCGGTTTGGTTTCGATTTGTCTTCGATTTCTTAAAACGATTTGTAACCGGGTTGGTTTTGGTTTTGGTCCAGTTTGGATTCGACTTTCCATACAAATGTATACAAAACTATGCAAATTTTGATTTTTTTTAATGAATTTTGGAGTGTTTCGGTTTCTTACCGGTTTGGTTTCAATTTCGGTCTGGGTTTTGAGCCGATTTTGGTTTGGTTTCGGGTTCATTCGGTTTTCGGTGCGATTCGATTTGGTTTTGGGGTTGCAATACTCCAAACCAAACCGAACCAATAAGGCTTTGGTTCGGTTTGGTCTGGTCCGTGTTGTTATCGGTTTGGTCTGGCCGGTTTTACCGGTTCGGTTTAGGAATTGACACCCCTAAGATTGGCTATGTCCGGTTGAGGCGGTTTGTGAATGGTCGGGTGAAGCGCGACTCAACGACTCAACGACTCAACACGTTTTCCTAATCTCAGTTATGCAATACTTTATAAGTGAAATTAGGGGTGTCAATTTTGAGCCCATACTAATAGGCTCGACCAAGCCCGACACATTTATTGCCCAACTTAGACTGGTCCAATTGAGCATGATATGTTTATTAAACGAGCGTTTACGGTGCAGGTAGCTAGCACGAAAGTCGTCTGATCAAACCGACACCTTTATACGCTTGGCTTGAACTAACTCGTTGTAGCCCAACGCGACTCGACTCCCTTTACTACTACATAAATTTTCTATTTTGCCATTGCTTTTAAGAAACTAATTAAACTTTTTTTAGGTAAATAATTAAGATTTTTTACCATTTGCTTCGTAAAAGGATTTCATTTAATTAAGCTTTGTTTTGTAAATTGCAATGATCATAATTTTTTTTTTTTAAGGACAACCATAATTTCATATCATTTCTCTTATTTATTAAAGATTTGTGTCACATATTTCTATGCATTCAACCCACTTGAAAAAAGAATTTTAGGGTAGGCACGTTTAAAGCTCATTTAGATTTAAATAGGTGCATAGCCCAATTAAAGCCCGATACCAACTGGCCCGATTATAAACAATACCATACCCCCCAAAGCTAGGTCCGATTACTTTAACCGGCATTCACGGTGCAAAGCTTCCAAGTAGTCAAGCCCAGCTAAGCCCGACGGAGACTGGCCTGACCTGACCGGTTGACACCTGTTGGTGAAATAGTCATACTCGGAGGACACTGGCTAGGCCTATTGGTTGTGCCCTGGGCATAGTTTAAGAACACAAAATTGGGATCGGGTTCGATCAAGGTCGATCCTAATTTGGATCTGCTTGGATTGGATTGAAATACCCTTGGATTCAATTTCAAAATCGTTTCTTTTATTGTTTCACCCTTCATTCGTACCAATACATTGATACTTGATACAGCATTGGACAAGAATCGAGATCAATCAAGGCTGATACCGTTCTAATCCAATTCCTCAAACCATGGCCATGGGTGCAGGAGTAGTTTCCAGGGTCAAAGACTTGTCTTGGTATCGAGTCTCCCTCCCACACAAGGATTTGATTGGTCTCCAATTCTTCATCCACCAATTCCCTACCTATGTGCAACATGTGTTTCATTCTACTTTGAAGCTTAATTACTGTATGGCAGATTCATATTACTATATATATATATATATATATATTTCCCAATACGTTAATGGTTTGTATTGAAAACTAAGTTCTTCAATTAAGTTACATTCGTTTGGCTTGCATCCTCTCAAATTTGGAGAGGTCCCATTTTCTTGTAGCATAACTCCTTCCAATCAAGTACAAAATGGTACCCATACTGAATGAGCATACCTCCCTTGGGGATCTTATATCCATGGTCATCTTTCCCTTTTATTCTTGAAAGGATATAATGGTGGTAAAAGTTTTCCCAAATTCCAACTAAAAATAGGGCAACGCCTACATATTTCAGATCAACTAGATGGTTCAAGGGATTCCTCATGTCAATTGTGAGGCATAGATCAAGCTTGTTGTGTTGATGAAATAGCTGTCATGTTTTTCCAACTGGACGACTCCTAGGTGGGAGAGAGCATAAAGAATGAGTTTGAATCAAATACAAGTCTTCAGCAAACCTCGCAGAAAGATTCAAGATGTCACAAATATGTGCCTTTTGAGTTTTATATGGCCTATATACTGCCATAATGGAGGGCTTTAAAGGCATTTGGTCATTTCCTAAGCATTATAGAGTCCATGAGTCCTAAAGCACAGAGACTTAAGGGACTCTCTGATATCTCAATTAGATCTCTCTGTAAAAAATAATTCCAAGTAAAATGGAAAAGGTATGATCCCTCTGAAGGGGAGTCTACGTGGATGTTTGTAGTTGACATATGCTGCTCTACTCCCTTATCCTTAAACTCCTGCCACGTGATAAAATTTGTCGTCCACTCTACTCTTTTACCGCCTGAGTTTGGATCCATGATCCCTTTTCTATCAAGTGTGGAATCCCAAACATTGGTCGACCCGATCAATGTCTCCTGAATTTCATTCTTTAACCCTTTAAAACTTAACCTCAAACGGGTCGGGTTCTTCCTCGACACTAGAGATTTTCTTGATCCATGTACTCCACTCTCTAACAGGTAAAGAAGCATCGTGGCAGGCATGTGCATGGGTAGCAGCGGTGGATGGATGCATGGATCATGGTTGCAACTTGTAATGGCGGATCATGAGTGATACATGGCAGCAACAATCAATGGTTGAGAAGCTTCCTAATTCATCCAACAATCAATAAGATGCTAGCATGTACGTAAGATTCCATTCTACACTTTTAGTGTGTGTGTGTGATACTTTATTTGTGCAAAAAAATTTTGAGAAGATGTTTCCATAATTCTAAAGCCTAGTTATGATATCTTCCAACTCAATATATTCTTCAAGATATAAGGAACTATTGCATATTCCAGATGTTGTTTATGTTGGAATGGTGTGGAGGATGTGCCTCATTTTTTTTTTTTTTCTTGTCGTCCCTTCTCAGCTTCTGTGTAGGGAAGATTATTGCAGAAATGTCGACCTAGATTGGGGAGGATTAGCTCCTTTGAAGAAGAATGGAGATGGGTGAAGAGGATTTTTAAAGGGAAATCATGTTATTATAGTTTGAATAAACTGGTGATTTGTGTAGCAGTGTGCCACATTTGGGTGGAGAAGAATATGAGAAGATGGACTAGGGGTGTCAATCGGTTGGGCCAAGCCTGGCAGGCCTACATCCTCAGACCATGAATTACTTATTTAAGGAATGAGTCGGTCTCGATCGGTATTGTGTCGGGCTTGATCGGGTTCTGGGCTTTAATCGGGGTTCTCCTAATTGGGCTAATCGGGCTATAATCGGGCCCTAAACGGGGTAATGTACCACTAAAGCTTTAAACGGGTCTTAAACGGTCTTTACTTT
This sequence comes from Macadamia integrifolia, assembly GCF_013358625.1. Taxonomy (NCBI): domain Eukaryota; kingdom Viridiplantae; phylum Streptophyta; class Magnoliopsida; order Proteales; family Proteaceae; genus Macadamia; species Macadamia integrifolia. The sequence continues at coordinate 27,755,308 of NC_056557.1, read as the reverse complement.
TCTTAGATTTAAGATACTTTAATTTATTTTATTAAGTTATCGACAATTTTGAAAAGATATTACACTTAATTACAGTCAATAATTGATAAAAAAAAAATATATCAATATATATCATATTCTATCCAAAAAAATCAAAATACCTATATAAATGGTCGGGGTAAACGTGTCGTTCTAAGTCAGGCTTGTAAACTAGCCGGCCCGGTTTGAAGACCCATAGGCCTTACCCCTTACACCGTGTACTACTTATTTATAAACGGGCTTATCCAAATCAACCATAAACATGTCAGGCTCGATCAGGCCTACCGATACGGGCTTGAAATTGACACCCCTAAGAAAGACAACCAACTTAAGAATTATTTAACAATTGTGGAATTCTTTTGCTTTTGAGGTTCAAAATAAAACTACTCTAAATGTAGAAATTGTTTGGATACTCCCAGCAGTTGGCATATTACCAATTCTTGTAATATCTCAGTGACTTTGTTTTCTACCATTGTAGAGTAGAACCTTGTTAATGGCTTAGAGTTTTTCTGGAATGCATTTATTTTTCCCCTTGTCCAATTTTGAGAATGTCCTCATATATTTATAACAGGTTAAGTGATACATCATATTTACCCATAAAAAAAAAAAATGATTTGGCACATATAACCCATTAAATAGATCTGAGATCCACTTAATTGGTTTATCTAAACTTAATGCTCCGTCGAATATATGGGCATTCCCCTTCTTTAGTCGTTGTTGCTTTTTTTTTTTTTATATCAAATTTATTACGGAGGAAAGAAAGAGAGGAGGAAGAATCTACAAGAAGCTTGGATAAACAAAGGATTCACTTTGCCAAAAAAAAAAATGTTCTAAAGCACATGGGGTCCTCAATTTCAGATAAGGAACACATTAGAGGTAGATTATTCTTCTTTGAAGATCACATCCTTACAGTGAACATCAACCCTGGTATCTTAAACAGTGAGAGGGCGGGTCCTAGTTTTGTCTGGAAATTTCCTGGACTCTCAACCTGTATATGATATATGGTGGAGCAAAAGGCCAATTTTCCAATATCTCCAATGTTGTCCCTACCAAAAGTTGATACCTAAGCTGACTCTGACAACATAGAAGAGAAAGGGAGCTTATTTAGGAAGCAATCAATCAAGGTATCACCATATATCTTGATAGTGAATGAGCATGGGGAAATAGGTGATCCTTACTTTCCAACCATGCCTAACAAAAGCAACAATAAGGAGGACCATAATCTGAGGAACATAATCTGTTGGGTCCCAACTGACACTGAGGGAGAAGGGTGAATCAATATGCCACATCATTTTTCATTTTCCAAATGTACCCATGATATGGCAATCATTGTTGATATTTTAATAGATATACACATAGTCTACCGATGCTACCCAGAGCTATCTCACAACCCTTACACTGCAAGTTCTATCGCATTATACATACACAATCGTATACACATCCATACTACACAAACAAGTGGCTAGGTCTACCAAATATACACACCCCATACTGTAGACAAACGCTCTAATATATAATAAACATAAGCATAACCATAATAAAAAAAATATGTGCTTTGGCCAGTTGCCTACATGCATAGAGTAATGCCTACTGTTAGGCTTAGCATTTACTCAATACCAATTATAATTGCACCCACAACTAGGGAACACATTCTCTATTTTCATCATTGACCAAACAAATGTTAGAATGATTTGAGAGGCCACACCCATGAGAGATATGTTTAGGTAGTGTTAACTACTAAGGAACACATTGTCCCTGTGTCCAACACCCACTAGACACCAAATACAAAATTAGGGTTGGGCGTATATCAATGTTCTACAATAAAATCCCACATAACATAGGTCTATGTTAGTATAACTTAACCAAGCATACAATGGAAATACAGTAAATCAAATGTGCAGGTCAATGGGTGTAGAATAACTTACAACCCTGTATTGTCTCTGATCACTGGTTTTCGGAGATCGAATTGGGAACTCTAATTGGCTATTGGAATATTCATTTTCCACCATTTGATAGAGAAACTGAAATTTTCAAATGTATAATGGACCATAGATCTGACAGTGCCTGAAACCCTCTAGCAGTAGTGTATGATACATACACTCTCTCTTCTTTCGCTCTTTCGTTTCTTTGCTTTCTTCCCTTTCTTTCCTCCTTCCTCTTCCTTCTCTTTTCTTTTCTTCTTCCACTCTACTTTCTTGTAGGGAAAATACTATTTTATCAATGGAATTTCATTAACACTTCAAGGTGGCTTCAATGGAGCCTATGAATGCCAAGGAAGATAGGTGAGTAAAGGTGCATTTTTAAAGCATTTTGATACGGCCAAATTGATTGCCCAGTAGGGTAAGGACACGCGTCGTTCACCTGGACATGTGTCACCCACCTGATAGAGGCTGCAAGGACTCTACCACATCAACCGCGTGAAGAGAATATTCCCCACGAAGGGGATAGGATGTCTCCCAGTAGGACTCTAAAAGGAAAGGAGGTGGACCCGAGGAGGACTCCTCCAAGGAAAGGGGAAAGCCTAAAACCCTACGAGCAATATAAGAGGGCCCGAGAGGAGGGAAGAAGGTAAGCATCAAAACCCACACCATTACTCTTGTAAAAAAACTGTGAGGCCGATCTCTAACTTGAGTGTCGGAGGACTAACCCCGGACAGAGCTCCGGGCCTCTGCGTCTGTACTTGTGCAGGATCAGCTCATACGAATTTTTGGCAGCAATAGATTGGCGTCATCTGTGGGAACGACAGTAATGATGGGGAGAACCTCCAATCGTAAGAAAACGAGAGCAACATCGAACATGAACATAGGGGAGGAGGAACCTTCAGGAGGGCTCCCTCCCTTAATGGAAATTGGACGAGAAAGGGGGAACGATGATCAGGAAAGTTCCGTGAGGTACCAGCGTTTGGCCGGATATTTGGTACGCGGAGATAGTAATCCTCCGCCCCCTCTTGGAGCACAGGAATATGTGACAAGGGAGTAGTTCGAAGCCCTCCAGGACAAATATGACCGAATGGCCGAGGCAATGAAGGAGGTCTCCAAAGTTGTCTCTCAGAAGACCAGCAGAGCACCGCAAGGCCCCCACATCTAGCCTAGAGAGCTCGAGACGAGGACCGAAGCAGTACAGGATCGATAAGGTCTGGTCATAATTTTTGAAACCGAGCAATGAGGGAAAGTCCCGCACCCAGGGGAAGGACGCGGCATGCCACCGGAGACCGACATGGGGAACCACGCCAAGGAGACAAACAGAGACATGAGGACTAGGGTTAAAGCAGATGATCCTGGACCTAAAAGACGAGATCAAGAAGGTGACAGAAAATCAGACGGGAGCTCGCGAGCCAAACCTCACTAATGACATGCCTCTAACTGATGAGGTCATGAGGGACCCGCTCCCGATCAGCTTTCACCTGCCAAAGTATGACACTTACGACAGGTCTGGGGACCCCGTCGATCATTTGGAAGGCTTCAAGGTCGCTATGCAGTTCCATCGAGTCTCAAAAAACATTATGTGTCACACCCTGCCATTGACGTTCAGAGGAGCGACAAGGCTATGGTACAACCGTCTACCGACGAAGTCGATCCACAGCTTCAGCCAACCCCTTCAGAAGACTACGTTGAACTTGACCAACGTCAAGCAACATGAAGGAGAATCAATGAGCGCTTCCAACAAGAGAAGATCACGATTAGAGGTCTGGACCCAAAAGAAGAGTTCACAGCCCTGTTGGGAGGCGTCAAGGATAAGGAGCTGAAAAGGTCTTTGGCGAAGTATACACCGAGGAACCTGGCTGAGCTGAGAGCTCGGTGCAATAAGTACATCCAGATGGAAGAAACCCTCCAAGCCGATGAAGAAGCTAAAAGGAAGACGGGAAGGAAAAAGATCTCTAGGGGTGACGACAAACACTCCGAAGAAGGCAAAAGACGAAAGTCTGAGCGCGGTCGGGCACCCAGTCCACTAAGGAAGTTTGAGAAATATGCACCCTGAACCGAAGACGAACGGATGTACTGATGCAGATAAAGGACTCCCCGGATGCCAGAGTCATGAAGTGGCCAGGGAAGATGGGACGGCACCCCGAGAGACGCAATATGGACAGATATTGCCACTTCCATAGGGACCACGGCCACGACACCGAAGATTGTTGGCACCACAAGGGGGAAATAGAACGAATGATCCGAAGAGGATATCTAGGCCGATTCATGGACCGCGAAAAGGAGGATGCCCAAGACGGTAATGACTATAGGGACAACCGTCGTAGAGATGGCAGAGGCTGCTATGAGAGAAGGGAGCAGCCCGCAGAGGCAATCAGGAATGACAAAGGGACCGAACACCTGAAGAAGCTGACCATCCCCTCCGGGACGAGAATAAGAGCCCAAATAGAGTTATAGCGACCATATGTGGAGGCCTAGCAGCTGGAGAAAGTTCAATCTCAGCCAGGAAAGCAAAAGCCTATGCGAGAAGCATACATGTGGCTGAATGGTCGAATAAAAAGGCGAGGACCGGGACGGTTATTTCTTTCTCAGACGACGATCTGGAAGGGGTGCACACTTCGCACGATGATGCCCTGGTAGTCACCATGACCATAGAGGATTGCAGAGTGAAGAGGATCTTAGTGGATAACGGTAGTTCAACTGATATCCTGTTCCTTGAGGCTTTCCAGAAGATGGCCCTGGATGAGGGAAAGTTAAAGAAAGTCGAACACCCGTTGCAAGGATTCTCCGGTGTCCCAGTAAAAGTGGAAGGATCAATTAAGTTGTCAGTAAGAGCCAGCACCGGAGATCGCCAAGTAACAGTCATAATCAACTTCCTGGTAGTAGGCACTACCTCGACATACAACGCCATACTAGGGAAGGTTGGTTTGAACCTACTAAAGGCTGTCGTCTCCATACCCCATCTTAAGATGAAATTCCCAACCAAGAACGATGTCGGGGAATGTCGAGGCAATCAGGAGGAATCCCGGAGGTGCTACGCCACTACCTTGTGGGGAAGAGAAAAGGTGGGCGAGGCCCTCCCGATAGAAGATCTGCGCGATGACGCCAGTTATCAATGGGGAGAACCGATTAAGGATCTGGTACAAGTTGAGGCCAAAGAGGGGGATAACGCTCGGCAATTCCAGATCGGGGCTTCAATGCCAAGGCAACAACGAGAAAAACCAATCTCATTCCTCCAAAACAACTCTGACGTCTTCACCTGGTCGGCTTCAGACATGCCTGGAATAGATCGAGAGGTAATAGAGCATCATCTGAATGTTAACCCAGTGAAGAAGCCGGTGCAACAGAAGAAGAGGACTTTCACCCCCGAAAGGTAGTAGAAAATAGACGAAGAAGTAGAGAAGATGCTGAAGGCCCAGTTCATCCGTGAAATCTAATACCCGGAGTGGATAACCAACGTGGTGATGGTCCCGAAGGCAAATGGAAAGTGGAGGATCTGCATCGACTTCACCGACTTGAACAAGGCCTGCCCGAAGGATGCATACCTCTTGCCGAAAATAGACATCCTCATTGATTCCACGACAGGATACGAGGCGCTGAGCTTCATGGATGCATACTCGGGGTACAATCAGATCAAGATGTCAGAGGTTGATGTCCCGAAAACATCCTTCGTGACCGAGGGAGGATTGTACTGCTATGAAGTCATGCCCTTCGGGTTAAAAAACGCGGGGGCCACCTATCAAAGGTTGGTGAATAAAATCTTCAAGGGGATGATCGGCAAAACCATGGAGGTGTACATGGACGATATGCTCGTAAAAATCCTGAAGGGGGAACGACACATTTAAGACTTAGAAAAGGCGTTCCAGGTGCTAAGGCGGTACGACATGAAGCTGAACCCGGCAAAGTGTGCATTTGGAGTAGCCTTGGGAAAGTTCCTTGGCTTCATTGTCTCGATGAGGGGAATTGAAACCAACCCGGTGAAAATACAAGCCATTCGGGATATGAGGTCACCCCAGAATGTGAAGCAAGTCCAGGAGCTAACAGGTCGAGTTGCCGCCCTAGGGCGATTCATGTCTCGGTCGACTGACAGGTGCCTCCATTCTTCAAAGCCTTGAAGGGGACCAAAATGTTCGAATGGACAGAGGAGTGCGAAAAGTCATTTGAACAACTGAAGGAGTACCTGGCCGCACCCCCACTGCTGACGAAGCCAAACACCGGGGATACTTTGTAGATGTACCTTGCTGTATCAGCAGTGGCGGTAAGTGCAGTACTGATGAAGGAAGAAGGAAGGCAACAACGGCCAATATACTACGTCAACCGAACCTTGCTAGATGCCGAAACAAGATACAGAAAGACGGAGAAAGTGGCATATGCCTTGGTAACAGTGGTAAGAAATTTCTATCAGTAGTGAAGTAGCAAGCACACTTGTTTTTGTAATTTTTACAATTTTTGCTCCTATGCACTTTCAAGTTGTAATTCCTCATCCTAAACTCCGGAGGGTCTTATTCATGAAAAATACGTAAGCTGGTTTACGGCAATTAAGAGGAACTCTCCTGTTTGGTGACCTTAACTCTGCCGGACGGATACAGCCGAAGGTCCTCACCTCGGTTGGGGGCTCAGGCCAAGGCCGAGTAGACCTGACCGAAGGTCCTCACCTCGATCGGGGGCTCAGGCAAGGCCGAGCCGAACTGATTGAAGGTCCTTACCTCAGTTGGGGGCTCAGGCAAAGGCCGAGCAGACCTGACCGAAGGTCTTCACCTCGGTTGGGGGCTCAGGCCAAGGCCGAGCGGACCTGACCAAAGGTCCTCACCTAGGTTGGGGGCTCAGGTAAAGTCGAGCCGAACTGATCGAAGGTCCTTACCTCAGTTGGGAGTTCAGGCCAAGGCTGAACGGACCTGACCGAAGGTCCTCACCTCGATCGGGGGCTCAGGCAAGGCCGAGCTAAACTAACCAAAGGTCCATACCTCGGTTGGGAGCTTAGGCAAAGGCCGAGCAGACCTGATCGAAGGTCCTTACCTTGATTGGGAGTTCAGGCCAAGGCCGAACGGACTTGACCGAAGGTTCTTACCTCGGTCGGGAGTTCAAGCCAAGGCTGAACAGACCTGACCGAAGGTCCTTACCTCGGTCGGGAGTTCAGGCTAAGGCCGAACGGACCTAACCGAAGGTCCTTACCTCGATCGGGAGTTCAGTTAAAGGGCGAGTGGACCTGATCAAAGGTCCTTACCTCGGTTGGGAGTTCAGGCCAAGGCCGAACGGACCTGATCGAAGGTCCTTACCTTGGTTGGGAGTTCAGACCAAGGCCGAACGGACTTGACCGAAGGTCCTCACCTCGGTTGGGGGCTCAGGCAAGGCCAAGCCGAACTAACCGAAGGTCCTTACCTCTGTTGGCGGCTCAGGCAAAGGCCGAGCGGATCTGACCGAAGGTCCTCATCTCGGTTCGAGGCTCAGGCAAAGGCCGAGCAGACCTGATCGAAGGTCCCCACCTCGGTCGGGGGCTCAGGTAAGGCCGAGCCAAATTGATCGAAGGTCTTCACGACTGCTGGCCGAAGGTCTCGGTCGCAAGCAGAACTAAAGCCAAGCCGAAGGAATAAGGCTGAAGGGACGCAAAAAAAAAAAAGGGAAAAGAGAAAAGATGACAAAAAATTTGATTACTCCCACAGGAAGAGTCTCCTGGCGGGAGTAAGGGGGCTCCTGATACGGTCAAATTGATTGCCCAGTAGGGTAAGGACACGCGTCGTCCACCTGATAGAGGCTGCAAGGACTCTATCACGTCAACCGCGTGAAGATAATATTCCCCACAAAGGGGATAGGACGTATCCGAGTAAGACTCTAAAAGGAAAGGAGGTGGACCCGAGGAGGACTCCTCTAAGGAAAGGAGAAACCCTAAAACCCTAAGAGCAATATAAGAGGGCCCGAGAGGAGGGACGAAGGTAAGCATCAAAACCCACACCATTACTCCTATAAAAAAAACTATGCGGCCGATCTCTAACTTGAGCGTCGGAGGACTAACCTCGGACAGAGCTCTGGGCCTCTGCCGTCTGTGCTTGTGCAGGATCAGCTCATATGGATTTTCGGCTGCAACACATTTTAACCACTTTTGTTTTTTTTTTTCAATTTCCATACTTGCATCTCTCCTTTTTTTTCCCTTTCTTATCTTTTTTCCTCTTTCTTTTCTTACTTGTAAGCACACATAGATGGAGCATCAATGGACACAACCATCATCTCCAACGTCCATATATGAAGCTTAGGTACCCTTCTCTTGAAGTGAAAATAAGCGCGCACACATACATCTTCTGGTCTTCTTCTGCTTCTTCTTCTTCAATGTACAAAGAAACATAACCCTAACTCATCTCTCTCTCTCTCTCTCTCTCTCTCTCTCTCTCTGTCTCTCTCTCTCAATACATATTCATTCCCACACATCTACCATTAATGGAGGGGTGAATGTTCTCTTGAAGTGAAAATGGGCATTCCAAATATAAAAAGAAAGAAAGGGGGAACTTCTTTTCCATTTTTCCTTTTCTATTCTCTCTTTTCTTGGCTACCACCAATGGAGGCTCTGGCTTCCAACAACTTCACAAGCCTCTAATGGAGGCTACAAATTGAATGCTAGAGGTTGAAGGTGTTTCTCTTAATACTTAAGTCTTTCATAAGCTTCAACTCATTTTTTCAGCTACCTCTGAAAACAATCTTCGTGATTTATTGCTCAAGATGTGTAGATCTCGGTGAGATGAAGAAAACCCAATTTGGTTGAACCAAAACGGAGTTGGGGTGTGGAAGATATCACTTTGAAGATTGACATCTAATATTGCTTCAAATGAAATCTTTGGACCTTGTTTGGTGTTCTAGCACAACACCCAGGCACTTGAGACCTTGTGGCCATTGTGTCTGTTAGGTTGAAATCCGGAATGTGCTTTTAATTCATGGCCATCAGCTAAAGATGTGAATTTGTAACCGATACCATTTACCGAAACCAAACCGATCCATTTACACCGAAACCGTAAAACCGTTTAATAAATGGTGCGGTTATGGTTTCAAGTTTTAGGCCGATTTGCTAAACGGGTCGGGTCAGTTTTAACCGTGGAACCCGTTGGTTTCAAACCGAATTGAAACCGTTTAAACCGAACCGTTTAAAACCATTTAAACCGATCCGATTAATCCGTATAACAATTAAATAAAGAAGGGGTAGTAATCCATATAACAATTAACAATTAAATTAAGTGTCCATCTTGCTTTGGTATGATTTATTACAATTCAGTTCAAATTTAGACTTTAGATTATGAACTTGTAATCCATATATGTTACCATATTATTATGTTATCATAGATGGGGTGTTTTGGCTGAACCACCTGTCATTTTAATATTTTATGCCGTAGAAGGCTGGATTTGGATGTTGTATGATATTAGTTCTAATTGTTAGAGAATGACCATATAAAGAAATAGTACTAGATTATCAAATTAAGACATACCATCGTTAATATAGAATCTCTTATTTGTGGTTGCCAATTATTTTTTGATAAGCTTACGATCTTCAATTTAGAGATGGTTGTAAGTTATAACAAATCGATTGTGAACCATTTTACAAACCGTATGGAATAAACTGAAATCGAAACCGTTTACAACCGTGAAGTCGATACCATTTAGAAACCGTGGAAACCAAAACCGTTTACTAAATAGTCACGGTTTCAGAAAGTGGAACCGTTTAGTAAATGGTGCCGTTATGATTTTAGTCAAATAAATGTAAACCGAACTGATCCGCACCGTTTAAACCGAAACCAAACCGATTAACACTCTTACCATCAACTATGCATCACTTGTGACATTTGTTTGCCACCAGAAAAAGTCGAAAGACACATTTTGGACAACGATTGGCCAGAGAGGGAATCTACAATCATAGCCGTGTAGCTCATTGAGGATGAATGGTCTTAATTTTGTAACAAAAATAAGTCCTGGAATGAAGCAAAAGCAAGCATTAATTATTGCCTTCACATCCACACTTTTTGAATTTGAACTCAAACCTATGATGAGAATCTTAGTCTTTAATGCTGATCCAATTATTATGATTCTCCAACTATATTGTTCAATAATGCTTCAGCCAACCAGAACACACATAACTGTATCTTAGGCATAACTTCTTCATTTTATCTCCGATTTGAGCAACTTTTGCATCCATGTCTTCGTGACAAAGAGTAGCACCTGTATAAATTTTCCACATCACCAAACTCCCTATTATTTTACTCAAGGAAGCTAAAAATAATTTGGATTGTCTAAAATGTCATTCATTTTCAGTGATCAAATGGGAATTGCTATAACTTCGTCATCCTAACCTAGAATTGGATGATTCTAAATGGGATTCAAAGAAAACTTGACGAAAGATAATATTCATCACAAACCAAAACTCATCTCATTCTATCGACCATCCAAAAATACCAACGAAGCCGTTGTAGTGGGGAAACCTATGAAATCAATGCTTTCATTACACATTACACATACTTGATGTAATTGATGTACAATAACACCTCCAAACATTGTAAAATTGTATATTATACCGTTTCATAACCCAAAAGTTTCATCTGCTGGGATAAGTAAATGCCAAAAATGCCCTGAACCTTGCATTGGCCATAACTCTTTCATTCGATATTAGATCAAGACGATATTGGATGCATTGAAAAGAGGATAATGTATTCTACAATATTCCAGAACGATAAGGCTACCAAAAAAAAAATCATTTTGATTCGTCAAATTACCCCTAAACATAAAATAATTTTGGTATCGAGCTTGAAAAACAAAAAAGCTTTCACCACTGCCGTACCCACTGCACTCAACCAACATCTGACATGATACCCATCATTGCCATGTCATCAAAGTGATAATACATTACCATGTCATCACATATGGCCATCTTTGATATTTAGATACTCCGCCATTTCTACTAGATCACTGAGATTACTACCATATATCATCCTACTGGCTGTACTGCTTTGATGACTCAGACTGTACTATGTTAACAACAATGACAATACCACATATACAGTGTCTAAAACACAATCATTCTCTTAAGAAGTTGATGGGGTTTAGGGAGAGCATCAACCAAGCAATGCCAAGAGGTGAAGTAGTGGCAAGAAATATTGGTCTTAAACCAAACAACAAGGGCCCATACAATTTTCGCACTTTGAAGACAAATATTGTTCCAAGTGGACTTGAAAGAGAAGACTTCTAAGGGGCAGCCCATCCAAATAACTCTATCCACTTCAGTAACATCCAGCCGCCGAATATAGGGGAGGTGAGATCACACTTCCAAGGGATCAATAGATATAATCAGGCCAGGGTCCCAATTGCCATCTAATTGAATGGAGTGAATAATGTCGATCTGATTCGGCTTTATATCTAATGCAATCACCAAACGGAATGATGAGGACCCCAGCTGGGTGCCAAGGGTCAAACCAAAGCCTCATAGAGTTCTTGTTACCAATACAATGAATAATGAACCGTTCAACCATTTCTCTGTATTTCAGAATTTTACGACATACCCAAGAGCAATTGTTAAGGATTTTGGCCATCCACATGGAGTTAGATATGAGGTATCTGTGAACTTTACCCAAGGGCAGTCTTTATTTGAAGCTATCCACCAAATTGGCTTAAAAATATGTGCAATGTTCATATCCTTGATGCATTTGATGCCAAAACTACCTTCTCCTTTAGATATACAAAGCATATCCCAAGCAATTAATTGAACTTTCCGACTCAAGCTTGGACTAGCTCATAGAAATCTAGCAAACATAGATTCTAATTTCTTAATAACAAAGTCTGACAGACCGAAAATACTTGACCAATGGAGATAGCAACCTTGGAAAACGGAGTTCATAAGTTGAAGAAGCCCAATATACGATAAAACTCGAGTCTTCCATCCTTCCAATTTTCTTTTGATAATCTCAAATATAGGTGAACAGTCCATTGCTCACAACTTGCCAAAGATGAGCAAAAATCCCCAGATATCGAAGAGGAAGATGACCTTTAGTGAACCCAGTCAACTGAAAAAGCTTATGATGGGTAACTTGAGAGATCTCCCCTAGTATGAGGGACGATTTGTCCCTAATAATATGAAGTTCCCAGAGGGTTGAAAAGTTCTCAAGCGTATCCATACTTGTTGAAACTGATGGGTGACCTGCCTTAATGAAAACCAAAAGATGCAAAGATATTTTTTTTAGTAAAATGCGAAGATGAGATGGGACAAAAGAAGAGGTTTACACTGAGGCATCAATTTAATTTTCTTCTCATAGGCAAGCTTCCTCAACATGATAGATAAATGTTCCATAACCCAAGTAAATAGATATGGAGATATCGGGTCACCTTGTCTAATTCCTTTTCCTGTGTGAAAATAATCAGCCGGACTTCCATTAACTATATCAGAGATCATAGCTGACTCGAGGCAAACTTTCACCCATCCAATAAATCTCAAAGGGAATCCATAACCAAAGTAAATAGATATAGAATCAGCTTGTCTAATTAATTTCCTGCATGAAATAACCAGCCAGACTTCCATTAAATAGAACATAGTTCATAGCTGACTTGAGGCAAGCTTTCACCCATACAATAAATCTCAAATGGAATCCCATATTAGTCATGACATCATACAAATAGGAACGACAAAAGGAGTCATAGGTTTTATGTAGATCAATTTTCAAAACTGCAGGGAGGTAAGCATATTTTCTTTCAATACCTCTCATCACATCATGGCAAACCAGATTATTGTCCACCATGGATCTGCCTTTAGTGAAAGCAGATTGAGAAAAAGGAAATCAGGCTCCCTAGTTCCTACCACACCTTGGAGGTGATTAACAATAATCTTGAAAATGAACTTGTAGATTAAATTGCATAAAGTTATGAGCCGAAATTTACTTAACTATGAAGATTGAGATGACTTTGGGATTAGGCATAAGAATGTAGCATTGACCGATCTTTCCATAATAGAGTTATGGAAGAACCATCTCACTGCTTCAATTACATCATCACCCACCACATCCCAAGCATTTTAATAGAAGAGGGCATTGAAACCATCCGGGCCGGGGCCTTGTTCACTTTGGAGGCAAAAACTACTGCTTTAATTTCCTCATCAGATATCTCTTCCACCAAGCTTCTTTGCTGATCAGAAGAGAGGGATTGGGGGAGATGCATATCAGGCCGACCATTGTACTGCAATAAGGTATTAACCTAAAAAAGAGTTTCAAATTGTCTCACAATTTCTTGTTTGATCTCCCTCAGGTTGTTAACAACTACCCCATCTTGCCTCTTAACTTCCAGAATATGATTCCGGTTCTGCCTTTTTTAATGGTTCTTGTTGATTTCACTTTTCTATTTCTTTCTGACCTCCTTAGAAATAGAAATGAATATTAATTTGGTATAAATTTTTACCATAAATATAATGTTGTGTACAAAATAATTGTCATTATTTTTTTTTTTGGTGGGGGGGGGGGGCGGTTTAAAAAAGATGATGGCCGTTAGTAAAGGTTATCCAGCTGCACTGTCAATTTGTGAAACATCCGATCTGGGATTGGTGGTATCGGCCGGATCACAATACCCAATACCGATACCTGGCCGATCTTGAATTGGGTATCGTACAAAAGAATCTGATTTTTATTTTATAAAAGGTAAGTTAAAAACGACCAATCCAGGCCAATATGGACACATTCAAATCAATATTGGTGGAGACGATACTGTTCCCGATATATATTTACCAAATAAAAAAAAAAAACACTGTTCTCGATATATCAATTCTTCAATCCCTGCATACCTCTTTGGTATCGTTTTTCTTTTTTATTTTTATTTACAAAAACTGTTTTGATTGCATTTATTTATGGAGCTTGTTTCTATTTAAAAAAAAAAAAAACGATAAAACACATAAATAAAAAAGAGATCAATAATCATTTATGTGTTTTGGTCAAAATTAATTTTCAATTATTTTGCGTTGAACTTTAATGAGCACGTGCTTAAGTCCCAATATGAAGGGTTAAAGCAGGCATCTTCTTTGTAATTAGAAATCCAAGCCACTTGCCCCCTCTTCTTTAGTGCAAAGTCTAGAAAGAGAATTATAAGAAAGATGGGTGAAGGGAACATCTCTTTATCCATTTCTTCAAAAAATCATTTTACACATAGGGATACCAAACTATTTCTCATGAAAAATAATTTTTCTCAGGTAATTATCAAATCAATTTTTTGTTTTAATAAAAAATAGTTTTTATTAATAATTTTTGTTAAATAAATAAAAATAAAAAAGAAGAATAACATCAAAGAGAGACTGAATTAACTGCCCATTTTCTGTAAAAAAACTGTTTATATATCTTCATCCGTGCATGTTCATTTTTTGAGATTCAGTTCTACTCCCGTCAAACTGGTATGGTAAGGGGTGTCTATCTAGGGGCAGATAAATCCATCATAAGCTGATAATCTCAACAATTTAATAATCCTCAACTCCTTATCCTTTAGGATTCTCACCACATTCAACATTGGATACAATTGGGCTTCTGGTGACCTTTTCTTTCATTTTTTTTTTGGCATGGGGCTGCTTTTGTTTTGCTCCTCACCCACCCTACAATCTTCATAATTTCCACTTCTAATTCTGCCCCCACACCCCATAAAGTAAAACGTACGTGAATGGATGCCCCATGGGTTCAGAAACATATTAATTCTGAAAAAAAAAAAAAAAGTAAAAAGAATGCTAATCGATTGTGCGCTAGTGTCTGGACCAATGGGGAGTGCACATTGAAATCCATCAACGAGCACACGGAGGCATGGGAGTAGGGAACAAAACAATATAGCTCTAGGTTGGTCTGGGGTATGTCGCCCAGGTCCAACCCAGTTTAGCCCTAATTGATTTGGTCGGATTCGCCCGTATTGACCTTGATAGCCCCTAATTTTTGTTATTTCAGGTTTGAGCTGGCCTTGATTGACCTTGACTCCCCTTTATTTGGGTATTTGTGTTTCTACATACACTAAAATAAAAAAAGAAAAATAAAACATCACCAACACACACAAAAAAATCGAGAAAATGAAACATTACCAACATCTTAAATATATTGTTAACATGCATACTAAATCAAGAAAAAATACATTGATATACCAATAACATGTAAATCCAGATATTGAAATAAAAAATAATTCATAAACAAACTTCAAAGTTCTTTCAATCCACCACCCCCCCTCCCAAAAAAAAAAAAAAGAAAGATAAATAATCTTCAATCATCCATAAAATCAAATGATGCTTGAATTCTAAATTCCTGAAAAATAACAACCAAAAAGTGGGAAAAATATTAATGATAAGATCAAATCAGCCTGCAAATAAGAACTAAGATAATAATGATACCAATTCGTAGGCGCAATGGAGTGCTCAACGGGATTTAGGGATGCAAATTGTCCTCAGCCACTGCAATCACTTGTAGTTACGAGGGAGAGGGAGAGGTGGTGATGGCGGAGATGGTGGTGGTGGGTGGTTCAAGGAATTAGGGGTAGAATGGTAAAAAAATACATT
Source organism: Macadamia integrifolia (assembly GCF_013358625.1). Taxonomy (NCBI): domain Eukaryota; kingdom Viridiplantae; phylum Streptophyta; class Magnoliopsida; order Proteales; family Proteaceae; genus Macadamia; species Macadamia integrifolia. The sequence continues at coordinate 27,739,846 of NC_056557.1, read as the reverse complement.
GTTGAGGGAAATTCATTGTTTTGGGTAGTTTGTAAACCCAGACTCAAAACAATGTTTTTTTTTTTTTGGTAGAAACTCAAAACAATGTGTTTTAGTTAATTGAAACAATGAGTGAGAATTTTGTAAGAGCACACATATTTTTTTTTTTTAATTAGAAGAAAAGATTAACAAAGCTAATTAGCATTACCATCTGAGTACAAAGCATTAGTTTCTGTAACAATAGTTTGTTTCTGTAACAATAGTTTTCCTAGTCATTGTCTCGTAGGCAATGTTTTTTACCAAAAGAACTAGATTCTTGTTAGCCTTTATACAAAAATTAGGTTTGAACAAAAAATGTCCCGTTTTAAGACAGAGGGGGATAATGATCCATGGCCAAAAGACATCAGGTTTCCCTGTCATCAATCTTTCCAGTCTTCCTCATCACTCTAGATCTCATCGAATTTCCATCCTTTCTCGTAAGACTTGGTCATCCAGTGAAGAAGGCCCTATGCTACTGCCTCAATAACTTTTCCTATCATCAAATAGTTAGCATAAAGTAGGGAGCACTTTCCTTTCGTTATAAAAGCAGTAGCCCAACCAGAGGAAGTGTGTTTAATAATGTAATTTTCCCAAAAAATAAAAGATTCAATGACTCCCATTTATTATTATGGGGAGAGTTTTTTGTTAGGGAGCGTGGTCCCTGCACCAACGTGGGGTTAATTGAAACTCATTAGAAAGCATCACTAGGGGTGGAACTTTCGCCTTTCATTAAGATTGAGGCAGTCATTTTGTCCCCTCTTGAGTCTGGGTATAGGAGTCACACACAGGGATATAGTCCTTTTTCCATTATTATTATTTTATAGGAAAATGTTTTCTAAATCAACGATGTGGGTTGGAATCTTCCACACCTCCTTACCCCATAACCTTTTTGGGCATTGGATCCTATTGTTTGCATCTCAATTATTCAATCTTTTGCTTCTCCAAACCTGCTTTCTCCGTTGCTGTTGCACCCCATCTCTCTCTCTTTCTCCTCCTTTTCTTGTTTTCGTCTACATCTTGAACCCAAAATCAAAGAACCCTAGATTGAAACATGAATGAGGAGAAAATCATCATTTACGAGAATGACAATGTCTATAGCCATCCGTCAAGCCTTCTCTATCATGATAGCCAACAACTGAGGCTGCCCAATAGACTATAATCTCCGGTTGCCCAGAACCCCTGTCTGCACCGCCGCCTGCATCAACACTACCCAGCTCACCAATCCCCCCCAATCGTTAATTTCTCGATTTTATATTGTCCTTTTGACAAAATATATGAATCAAAATTTGAATAGGGATTGTAGCTACTAACTTGGCAACAACTAAATTTTATCCTCGTCTATCGACCTACTCTATCCTCTCCTACCTTTTCCAATGTTCTTCCCATGAGATAAGTTTTGGCGACATCCAAGATGATACACACTCAACTGGTCGCAGAACCTGACGGCATTGGTTTTGGACATGGAGCACTTGCATTTTCATCCAAAACACCTTTGGTTTTAACCCATTTAGAACTTGTCCACTTGGTTCAAGTGGAGTTGGACTTGGTTAATATTACTCATTGTTGATGATGAGAGACACACCAAATAGGTGCGGGTTTGTACCTTAGATGAGGTACGGGGATGAAGACGTCTACAAGTTGCCTTTACAGGTGGCTCGACAGAATTCAAGCCAAGGTTGAGATTGTTGATGTACGATGTTTTGTATTCCGTCACAGTTTAATCCAGAGAGTACTGGTGCAAGCCCCCATACAAAACGGCAGTTCCGCTCTCCGGTAGCGTTGCAACCCTATTCTCCATTGATGGTAAAGCAGAATCTCATCTCACCAAGGACATAGGCAATCTTGCCGAACCTCATAAACCTGTGTGCATTGTTCGTTCTTCTTTTTCCATTACCTTCTGCATCACTTTTAGGGTTGCGTTTTCTACGATCCATAGGAAGCGTAACTTTTACATGGATATCTCCTTCCCCTTATAGATCTCCATTGTCCCCCTCATCGGCAAGATCACTCCTTCCAACACCTACTGGATTTGGAAACGTGACACCAACCACCACTTTGATAGCCCTTTTATGGTTTGTGGGCCGTAAGATCCAGTGCAACTATTATCTCTGAAAAACTAAGCATTATATTTGAATTCCAACATATTTCTTCTATTGGATTATATTGGTTATATAGGAGTGATACGTTACAGATTTTATGAAGCTGTTACAAGAAAATAGAAACTAAATACATGACTGCTATGTTGAACGTTCACCCACAAGACTGGTTCAACCCTTGAGAAGATAAGGTTTGAGGTAGTTGAGTTTATCTAACACTCTAAAGAGACCACTTGAGAATCGGTCAACTAGGAGTTTAAAATTCAAATATAATTCAAGCCTGAGGAACATTTGAGGACCGAGAATCTTCTGAGAATCATTCTATTATCATCCCCCCTCAAACTGATAATGGTGGTAACCACAGAAGTTTGTTCCGGTGATGGTGAAACAATCCAGATGGTAAGCCCTTTGTGAAGATATCTGCTAGTTAGCTGTTTGAGCGGACAAAGTTAATCTTGACGTTATTATTTATCACAAAGTCACAGATGAACTGATAGTCGACCTCAATGTGTTTGGTTCTTGCATGTACTGGATTTGCTGCCATATATGTTGCAAAAACATTATCACAGGAAATAACCATTGGATGTGTCACTTTAAACTTGAGATCATGCAATAGGTATGATAGCCATTGCAATTCGGATACAATAATAGCCAATGCTCTGTATTCTTCTTCTGAACTTGACCTTGAAACCGTCGACTGTGTATTTTTGGATCCCCAAGAGATGAGATTAGGGCCAAGATAGGTGCAGAACCCTATAGTTGATATTCTGGTATCTGGGCATCCGGCCCAATCAGCGTCATAGAATGTAAGGATAAGCTGTAATGGGCCTGGTTTGAATGATATTTCTGCACCCATAGTGTGCTTGATATATCTTAGGACTCTCTTGACCGCTTGTAGATGATCAGAAGTGGGGGAGTGCATGTGTTGACACACTTGACTGACTACATAAGTGATGTCAGGGCATGTCATAGTTATTGTAGGGTCCCTACTATCTGTCTATACTCATGTGGGTCTGCAAGCAATTCACCATTTTGTGAAGATAGTTTGGAGCCTGTTGCAACAAGTGTTGTACATGGTTTGCATCCAGTCATTCTAGTTCTTTGTAGAAGATCAACTGCATACTTGGTCTGGTAAAGAACTACGGTAGTTGAAGAGCGGTGTGCTTCTATTCCCAAGAAGTAATGCAAGTCTCCTAGATCATTCATTGCAAATTCTGTGCTAAGATTTTGAATGACTGAATCTGTTAAGGTAGACATATCTCCTGTTATGATAATGTCATCAACATATAGAAGTAATATTATCGAACCTGTGGATGAGTGGAGCGTGAATACTGAGGTATCTTTGTTTAAATCTAGTTTGAAGGAGATAGCCACTGAACTGTTTGAACCAGGCTCGACGTGCTTGACAAAGACCATATAATGCTTTCTGTAATTTACAAACATATGATGGCCTTGTTTTATCAACAAATCCAGAAGGTTGGTGCATGAATACTTCTTCTTGTAGTTGTCCATGTAAAAATGCATTTTTGACGTCAAGCTGCCTTATATGCCAGTTATAGGAAACTGCAATAGTAAGAACCATAAGGATTGTTGCTGGCTTCACAACTGGACTGAAAGTCTCTATGAAATCAATCCCTGGCTATTATTGATATGCCTTGTGTCTTTATCCTGTACACCCATTTACATCCTACAATATTCATAACAGGTGAATGAGGTACTAAAGAACATGTTTGGTTTGAAACAAGAGCCTGGTAATCATTTTCCATTGCACTAACCCACTTTTGATCTTTACTTGCTTCCTTAACGGTTGTAAGTTTATGGAGAGGGAGTATAGTGGAAGTGGTGGTATTGAATGCATGGTGTATTGGATGGCGGGTATGAAGAAGAGAAAAGGGTTGTTTTATTGTACGAGTGCCGCTTTGGCTTCTGGTAATCATGTGATGGGTGGGTTGTGGTTGTGGTAGGGGTGGTGGAGTAGGGGACAGTTGTGTTGGTTGGGGTGGTGGTGGTGGTGGTGGTTGTGTTGGTTGAGGTGGTGGTGAAGATGGTGGTAGGATTGCCGATGTTGTAGGTATAGATGGTGGGGTAGTGTTGTGTACTGCTGCTGAAATTGGTAAGATAACCGTGGTGGGGTTGGTAAGTCTAGGTTTTGGGGTGTTGGGTTTTGAGCACATGGGAAGCAAGTTTCTTCAAATAGCACATGGCGTGATATGAAAATTCATTCTGTGGGTTGATGTAGACATCAATATCCTTTGTGATAGAGACTGTATCCAAGGAATATGCATGGCAATGATTTTGGGGCCAGCTTGTTTTCTCTGTATGGACATAGATATAGGAAGCACCTACAGCCAAATACCCTCATAAAGTTATAATCTGGTGTTGTTCCAAAGAGAACCTCATGTGGGGACTTATTCTGTAATATCGGTGTAGGCAACCGATTGATGATGTAGACAACAACATTGAAAGCTTCGAGCCAGTATTTCTGAGATAATTTAGCTTGAAATAGCATTGACAATCCCACATCTGTGACATGCCTATGTATACGCTCAACCATACCATTTTGCTGCTAGGTGTGAGGGCATGAAATCCGAGAAATGATCCCTGATTGATCAAGAAATTGTTTGAAAGGCCCTGCAGTTAGTTCAAGTGCTCCATCACTTTGAAAATATTTGACTTATTTTGAAAGTACATTTTCGGCCATTGGTTTGAAGTGCTTGAAACATGTAACAACATCTGATTTTAAAGCAAGGGGGTATAGCCATGTAAAACGGATGAATTCATCAATAAAAATAATGTAATAATTAAATCTTGAAACCGACTTTGAAGGAGATGGTCCCCAAAGATCACAATGTACTACCTCTAAAGGTGAGTTACAATGGTTTGTGGAAGGGAAAAATGGAAGCCTATGGTGTTTTCCTTGCTGACAAGCAATACACAATTTATTTAACTCAATAAAACTAGGAAAAGAAATGCTTTGCTGACTGCGTATTTGTCTGAGGACGTCTTAGGATGTGTGACCCAAACGTTGATCCCAAATTGCAGAAGGTACTTTGGTGCTGAAGAAAGCTTTTAGTGGAACAGGTGGGACTAGAAAATGATAGAGGTTATCCTTGAGTTGGCTTGTCATTATTGTTAAACCTGTGGGAAGATCCTTGATGGAGAAGCCCCATGAAAAGAACTCAACAGACACATTATTTTCTTTGGTAAGTTTGGAAATAGAAACCAATGGCTTAGCAATACGAAGAACTAGTAAAATACCCTTAAGATTCAACTTTGTACTGGATGTAGAGATTAGGGAATTACCAACTCCAGATATGGGAATAGTCTTACTATCTCCAACTGAAACATGCTCGGTTCTTGTATAAAGAAGAGTATGCTGTAAGGCAGATTGTTCAAAAGTCATATGGGATGTAGCTCCTGTGTTAGCAATCCACTGGCTTTCCAATGTATTATTTAGTAGCTGTGTGTGTAGGCCAACAAAGGGAGGGGCTGAGTTTCCTCTATTTCAACTTTGAGAGTCGCAAAAGTAGCATTTGTTGGCAGTATGTCCCAATTTGGCACTTGACCGTGAGGTTTGTGTTCTGGTTAGGTGGGCATATGGCTGGAGGATTAGGAAAAATGGGCTGTTGATTTGGAGAATTGGTGTTTTGATTAGGGCAAAAGTTTGAGGTGTTAGGATATGGTGGTGGAGAAGGGGTTGGAGGGCGGTTTTTCTGTTTTGAGTATTGGGATGGTGGGTAAGTGAATGGAGTTTTGGTATTTGTGTATAATGCTATTTGGGATTGTGTATGAGGTAATGGATTGAGTTGGTTGTTATAGCCAAATTTTACACATTGCTCATGGGTTAGAAGTTTGGCTCTTAGTTCATGAAAGGTAATGGGTTAGGTCATATTCTCAATGGTGATAATGAAATGGGTGTAATCTGAACCAAAGCCGTTTAATGTATATCCAACAAGATCGGGATCAGGTACCTTATCGTCAATTGCTGCCAATGAATCAACCAATGACTTGAGCCGATGTAGATAGTCGGTGATGGTGGAAAAGCCCTTTGCAATGGTCTGTAGTTCAAACCGAAGATAAGACTTGCATGCCATAGACTACTGTTGAAATAGTGTTGCAAGGGCATCCCATGCTGCCTTTGCAATTTTGACACCGTGTATGTGAGAAGACAATGATGGATGAAGAGTAGCATTAATACATGCTCGCACAAAATGATCAATGTTGAACCAGGAACGGTATTCTGGATTTGTTGTTGGAGGCGCTATTGATGTTGTTTGAGGTGGGGCTTCTATTGATCCATCAACGTGACCAAGGAGATCACTGCTGATAAAGATCGACTCAAGTTGATCATGGCAGAGGAGATAGTTGTCCTCATCTATCTCAAGTTTTACTGCCACAAGGTTGGAGAGATTTGTGATTGGGAATGGGGATTGGGGACGATGAAGAAGAGGCCATGTTTTATGTATGGTGTTAGACCAAAACCTTTGGTTCTGATACCATGAAAAACTGAGTATTGTATTTGAATTTCCACGTATTTCTTTTATTGGATTAGATTGGTTTTATAGGAGTGGTACGTTACAGATTTTGTGGAGCTGTTACAGGAAAATAGCAACTAAATTCATGACTGTTATGTACAATGTTCACCCACAAGACTGGTTCAACCCTTGGGAAGATAAGGTATGAGGTAGTTGAGTTTATCTGAAACTCTAAAGAGACCACTTGAGAATCGGTCAACTAGGAGTTCAAAATTCAAATATAATTCAAACCTGAGGAACGCTTGAGAACCGAGAATCTTCTGAGAATCATTCTATTATCAATTTCCCGAGTCAAATGGGTAGTCATCAAATGTGACTGATGATGAAATCAGGTCTATAAATGCAGCCCCAACACAAAACAAGAACAAGATTGTACAGATGGCGGATTGATGATCTTCTGTTAATTAATTGAAGTAGAATGGGTATATGGGGATTCACAATTTCTACAAATAAATGCCTTTGAATTCTATTTGATTCAATCAACCAGTGTCAATAGAAGACTATTCACACTGAAATTTTGAGGATTGTTCTACAATCTACGGCCTCTCAAATACAACTAATATAGAGACCCCTAATATCAACCTTGAAAAAACTTCAAACTAACTGAAAACTATCATAGGCAGAACCATTGTTCTTATGGATCACTTTTGCCCACTTTGCAACCACTTTTGCAAACTTTCAATCACTAAGGAGCGCTTCTGATAACTTCTGGCCTATTCCTTCAAGTTGCTCTGGTTACCGCCACTTCTGGTAGTTACTGTCTAATATTTTTGAATTACATTAATACCTTTAAGGCATGATTAAAGTTCAAACTTTTTTACTTTTTCCCTACCATGTAATTTAATTGGAATGATATTTTAATCCCAACATAGTAAGAGAAATAATCGTCTAATATTTGAACAAAACGAAGAGAAGTTACAAACAACTTTTCCCTTAAAAGGTGTCAAGTTCTAATTCTATGTACACCTATAGAGGTGTCATGTCCTCGATACCCCCATTGAAGTTTCGATATATGGTTGCTGACAATATCTTCATAGAAGAACTTCTTGAAATCCTCCATAAGTGTAGGAATCAAACGTCGTGGAATGATGATCCATCCATCCTCATTAGGTCCTGATATGATAAAAGAGTTTGGTTCCGTTGCACGTACGATCACCTCATCACACATGTGAGCATTCAATACACGTCTCATTTTTTGCCATTAAAATGGTGAGAGAGATATATTTGAAAGCAAAAGGGACAGATGTTGGATGTTCACATGTATCATCAGATGATCTAATGAGCAACGAGTCCAATCTCATGATAGAAGACCTCCCATCAAACACTAACCTCCCGAGTCCCATGTAAATAGGCTTTTCCCATCCAAAATCCATGCCATGGATGGGAAGCCCTAGCTAGCTGGTAATAGCAAGATTAGGGTTCCCAAGGAAGGCCCCTGTTTATGCCTAACCACATCACAGTGGAACCCAGTCCTGAAAGCTCCCAAATCTTCTTGCCTTCTCAAGAATCAATGGCAGACTTGAGACACTCATCAATCATCCTCTCCACAACCTCTCTGATCCTACTTACAGAAAACCCTAATTGCCTCTTCTCTTTATCCACTATTTCGCAACTGAAACTACCCCTCTTGAGATCGAAGATTGGGACTCCTTGAGTTCTTCTTAGCATATCAAAACTTGAGATTCAGTTTAGTTTCGAAGGTTTCAAATACTGTGGGGAGTGAGGGTAAAGGTTCGGCTTCAACCTACGACCAGTCCATTTAGCCTTGAAGGTTATAGTCTAATAGATATCGTAGGATGGATCGAGGTTCCACTACTTGTTTGAGGAATTGAAATGAGGAAGCCAAATGAGATTGGATTCACTATTTGTACAATCATATGGTCTTATGAGTAGGCATCTAAAATTTGTTTCACTTTCTACCATCATAAAGATGCAAAGGAAAAAAAAAAAAGACAAATGTTGGTTGCTGATTCTTCCAACCCAGTGACTGTATGAGTAAGTATCCTTCTCCCACCAATTTTATATTTAATTATAAAATAAGTAGAAAAAAAAAGTTGGTCATAAACACAAAGAACGCACGAGTATGAGAATGTGGGTCAGATTACAAACTGATCCACATAAATGAAATTCACCAGGGAATTGGTTGTAGGGTCAATTCCATCCATATAATTCAGTCTCGTCCATGGAGACTTTGATCCCCTTCTTGAATAAGACGCGCCGACATCTGTTTCCATATTGTCCCGTCACGTCAACTCACATTAAAAGCATAGTCTGTGGAGGCAACTCACATTAAAAGTATGATTGGTGGTGTTTGGAAAAGAAGCCCCACTCATGTAAGGGTCCCCTCGTAGGATTAGACATTGAATGATTGCCTAGCACAAGAAAATGGGGATCACGTGTTATAAGATAAGGATGTGGTATGGGTGTCAATCGATCGGTCCGGGTTGAATCGATTTCGGTGTGAAAAAGTTGAAATTGAAATCGAACTAATAAAGAAATTTCGATTTCGGTCTGATTTTGATTTCAATGCGATTTGATTTTAATTTATCTTCAGTTTCTTAAATCGATTTGTAACCAGATTGATTTTGATTTTTTGTCCAATTTGGATTCGACTTTCCATACGAATGTTTACAAAACTATGTAAATTTTGATTTTTTTAATAAATTTTAAAGTGTTTCGATTTCTTACCGGTTTGATTTCAGTTTTGATCCTAGTTTTGAGCCAATTTTGGTTTGATTTTGGGTTCATCCGGTTTTTGGTACGGTTCGATTTGATTTTGGGATTACAATACTCTAAACCGAATCAACCCAATAAGGCTTCGATTCGATTCGGTCTATGTTGTTATTGGTTCGATCCAATCGATTTTACCGTTTCGATTTTAGAATTGACACCCTAAGATGAAGAGGAAAAAAAACAAAAATAAGTGTTAGACGTTGATTCAGACGAACACGTGATCGTATGAGCAGTTAATCATTTTTCAGTAATTTATAATTTATATTTAGTTATAAAATAAATAAAAAAAAAAAAGAAAAAGAAAAAAAGGTTTGCCATAGACACGAAGAACGCACGAGTATAAGAATGTAGATCAGATTACGAGCTGCTTCACATAAATGAAATTCATCGCAGAATTAGTTGTGGGGTTAATTTCATCCGTACAGATCAGTCTCGTCCATGAAGAATTTGATCCGCTCCCTGAATAAGACGCGCCAACATCTGTTTTTCATATTGTCCCGTCACGTCAACTCACATTAAAAGTATGGTGGGTTGTGTTTGGGAAAGAGGACCCACTCCTGTATGATTGCCTGGCACCAAAAAAGTGGGATTACGTGTCATGTGGAGAGGAACAATTTGGTGCTACTTCTTCTTATAAAATGCCTAAATATTCAAAAGTGGACGTGCATAGAGATGGTGAAGCTCAAGGGTTCTTACACAGTCATTCCGGCGGAGCGAACTCCGGCCGGCAGGCTTTGGTTGTCAGAGTTGGACCAAATTAATACCTTTACCCATGCACCACTCATCTACTTCTACGGCCCTTCAGCTCATAATTCCATCATCATCTCGTCTGCAACGGAAACCATGAAAGAGGCTCTAAGTAAAGCTCTGGTGCAGTTTTACCCATTTGCAGGTAGGCTTCAATTGATAGAAGGAGGCCGACTTGAAGTCGATTGCAACTCCATGGGAGCTCAGCTCTTTGAAGCAGAGTCTGACGCCAAACTCTCCGATTTCGGAGACTTTAGTCCAACCCCAAAGATGGAAGAACTCATCCCTCACATCGATTACAGCCTCCCCATCAACGAAATCCCTCTCCTTCTAGCACAACTCACCCGTTTCAGCTGTGGTGGAACCAGTATTGGAGCCGCTATTTCTCACTCTTTGGTGGACGGCTTCTCGGCCATGCAATTGATGAACACGTGGGCGAAGTTCTCCAGTGGAGAGGACCTGGACACACAACTACCACCGTTCATAGACTCAAGGTTATTACGCAGGAGTGAATACCCGGCCACCCCACGGTTCAACCACCCCGAGTTCGACCCGCTACCGGTTTTAATCGGTCGGACAGATGACAGAGAGGAGAGGATGAAGGAAACCACGGTGGCCATGTTCAAGTTGACACGAGATCAAGTCGAGAAGCTCCAGAAGAACGTGAACGAGACCATTGCTGGTCGGCCCTGTAGTCGATTCGAAGCCGTTTCTGCATACATTTGGAGGTGTGCATCAAAAGCCCGTCGGCTTAAATATGAGCAGCCGACAAGGATGCGCATGGCCGTCAATAGCCGGAAACGGCTTCGTCCGCGGCTCCCATTTAATTATTTTGGAAACGCTCAGTTAGCCACGTATGCGACGAGCCAGGCGGGTGAGTTGGTGGGGAAGCCATTAGGGTTTGCTGCAAGTAGGATCAGAGAGGCAGTGGAGAGGATGACTGATGAGTATTTCAAGTCTGCCATTGATTTCTTGAGAGGGCAAGAAGATTTGAGCGCTTTCAGGACTGGGTTCCACTCCGAAGTGGTCGGGCGTAAACAAGGGGCCTTCCTTGGGAACCCAAATATAGCTATTACTAGCTGGCTAGAGATGCCCATTCATGAAGCGGACTTTGGGTGGGGAAAGCCCATCCACATGGGACCCGGGCGGTTAGGGTTTGATGGGAGGTCTTATGTCATACCAGGACCTGATAAGGATGGATCGATCATCATTCCTTTACGTTTGATTGATGCACACATGGAGGATTTCAAGAAGTTCTTCTATGATGATATTGTTAGCAACAATAAATCAAAACTTTAAGGAGTGTGTAAAAAACGTGTGTTTAGAATTTCATACATTTTTTTTTATTGTTCTTTATTTTTATTTTTATGAATAATTAACTCTTATTTTATTTCTAAAAGTTCTTTAAATTAAAAGTATAATTTTTTTTTAAATAATACGAATGTGATTTTTCATTATAACATTGTTAAAAAGGGAAAAAGATTCTTATTTGGGCGTGGATCCCTACGCCTAGACATAGGGGTGGCGAAAAGATTACCCTAGCATCTTGTTGGATGCTTATTCGACTCCCCTTATTGCTCCTTGTGTTGGTACAATAGCCACGCAATTAGATAGCAGTCCCTTGTCCAATAAAAAAAATTATCATTATTTTTCTCTTGTTTTGAGTATGCATAAGAAATGATAGCATTTTCACTAATTGGAAAAACAATTATGTTATACTAAATTGTACCTTTTTTTGCTAGAATTATACTAAATTGTACATCTCAAGTGGTGTCAATAAAAAAATACTTACTTTAATGGAGATGAATTTACTTCCAGTAGGTCCCATCATTCATCCTCCCACCATTCTCTATTCAACTCTTTTATAAAAGCTTTTCTATTGTGTTCACTATCTGGCGAAGCTTTTCAAAATACAGCAATGGCCAACGACAAGTTTATCTCTCATCTCTCAATCTCTCACTCTCTCACTACTTACTACAAAAGATGGTTTTTCCTGTAATACAAAATTGAAGCCAAAACCCCTCTTTTATCCAACTATGTGCAACTCTTTATCATCAAGGGAGTTGTAGTTAATTTGGGTAACTGTCACTTGATGTGGCAATTAGGCCGAATTAGCCAACATTCTCCCACTTAGGCTACATTGTCACATGCTAAGTAATCTTTTGATTTATATCTAACGTATGGCCATACTTTAGACAATTTCATTAACATTCAAAATAAAAACTCTTAACTCATGAATCGTGGAGGTCCATGTCCAACATATAGGCTATTCCCTTCATGTATTATATTGAGTTGCAATTTCCATAATGAAACCTTATATGACTATTCCCAACTTCAGAGAATCAACCCTATGGATAATTTTAAATTACCCATGGTCAATTTATGTTCCAATTCTTATTGCCCTTTACATGGGGTGTAAGTTTGGCCCTGACAGTCTAAACCCGCCCTAGCCCGCTTTGAGCTCAAACCCTGTTTAACCCGGTTATGAAGATCAACCCAAGCCAGCCCAACCTAACCCTGACCAGGGTTAGGCTGGGTCTTGGTTGAGACTTAGGCCAACCCGACCCGATTTAACCCTGATCTATTATTGCGTTTAGTAATAGTGTTTCCCTTCCCCTAGGCCCATATCCTGTGTTACACAAGCCACATCATGTGTTATACAAGCGTTACTCAAGCTGTCTGTATGACTTCAACCCACATCATGTGTCTGCATGTGTGACTTCAACCTACATTATATGTTACACTTACCTATTGAGTTAAGACAACCAAATGACAAAACTATTTCCCCTCTTTTCTTTACATAGATTGTCTTTATGTCTCTTGTCATGTATATATTGATGTGTACTTTAGATACAATAGAAATTATGAAGAACTGGGCCAAATTTTGGTATGTCCAACTTCTGAGAGATATGGTGATGTTGGGCGATTAAAATTAAGGTCTATCTTATAACCAAATTGACAATCTTGTTTGCTGCAAATTTATGAATTAGGGGTGGAAAAGGGCTGGGCATAATTTTAACATCTCCCCACAGCTCCTTTGGTAAGTATAGGCTTAACATATGTGACCCTTTGTAGGGTTGGGCTTCAGCATGAGCCCGACAGGGTTGGGGTTTTAAGAAATACGGCCTAACCCGGCCCTATTTCACTCCTACTGGCAATAATGTCCTACCTCTTAGCTCTTCAATGGTATACCACGATTCAAATCACAGGTACAGGGTTGTAATCACCTTTAAGAAGTTAGGAAAAACAGTCTTGAAGCTAGCGTCGTTCAAGTGTTGGGTATTTACAATACTGGAAAACAAACATGGTGGTTGTTGTGGATCTTGGTGAGAGTTGGACATGCCGACTGCCTATAGGGTCATGACATAGTGTCAACCGCTTTCGGCCAATGGAGTTCTGCATTGGATGGCACATAGATCATATCAGATGGATGGATATATTTTATTGATGGACCTTGTGAGTGAGGATTTCAGAGTGATCAGTAGCCCAGTACGATAGCATTCTGTTCTACTGTAGATGAAGGGTTCTCTATGTCTTTCCTATCCAGTCTTCAATAATGAACTAGACTTGTGGGTTTTGAATGATCTAGTGAAGCAAGAATGGAGTAACAAATTCATTATCAATGTTGGATTAATTCAAAGGAAACCTTGTCCTGATAATTCTTAGATTTTCCCACTTCTTGTGAGGGAGAATCCTAGACCATCTCTGATAACCTTCCCTTTTAACTTTAATGTAATCGTTTATCTATGATTTGGTTTTATCAGTTCCATTGGTTCCAGTCTCTTCTTAGTACATGGTGGAGACTATAAAGTTGAAATTCTTAATGTACATGATAAAAATATTGAAGAGAATATGGGCCTAGTAACATTGTTGTTCAAATAAAGAACTGAACTTCAGATAGAACTCTTCTAATAAAACTTCATCAAGAAATTGATAGTTTCATCAACTATTAGAGATTCATATTGCATTTACGCTGAATACTTCCAATTTCTCACACTCCAATAGCTTTTTTCTTGATATGATTTTGATTCTGGAAGATTTCTCTGTTGATGTATGATGTCTTGTATTCCATCACAGTTTAAATCCAGGGAGTACTGGTGCAGCACCTAGACAGGCAGGACGGCGCTCCGGCTAGCCGGTTAGCGGGCCGTGGGGGTTGCAAGGGGGCAGGAGGCCCCCCTGTATAGCAGGGGTTGTAGGGGGGCGCAGCCCCCTGCTCGAATTTTTTATTTGAGGGCAATTGTGTACTTTTCAGATTAGGGTTTTTTCGCTATATATTTGTAGCGAGGGTTTCTTTCTCTGTAATATAAGCAATACTAAGAGGTGTGAGAACGAGCGCTGTAATCCTATTCTCCATTGATAATGAAGCAGGATCTCATATCACCGGGGACGTAGGCAACCTTGCCGAACCTCGTAAAATCCGTGTGCATTGTTTGTTTTGTTTTTCCATTATCTTCTGCATCGTTTTAGGGTTGCGTTTCTATAAATTGGTATCAGAGCTCTAGGTTTCCGTTTTCTAGGGTTTACTATCACGATGGCAGGGAAGGGATCGAATGTCAAGTATGACATCGAGAGGTCTAATGGGAAGAACAATTTCACCCTCTGGCGTCAAAGGATGAAGGATCTTCTGATACAGCAGGGTTTGGTGAAAACGTTGTCGGGGAAGTCAAAGAAACCTACAAAAATTACCGACGAAAATTGGGAAGAGATGGAGGAAAAGGCGGTAAGTGCTATTCAATTAAATCTTTCTGACGATGCCCTACAATATGTTATGGGTATCGAATCTGCACCGCAGTTATCGGCAAAACTTGAAAGCATCTACATGACGAAGTCCTTAACGAACAAGTTGTTCATGAAGAAGCAATTGTATTCTCTACAGATGGAGGAAGGTACGGATCTATTAGAGCATCTTAACATGTTCAATCAGATCGTAAGTAAACTTACAAACCTGGAGGTTAAGATCGAGGATGAAGACAAATCGTTACTATTGCTATCGTCGCTCCCAGAATCATATGATCACCTAGTAACGACTCTCTTGTACGGAAAGGAGACCCTTGAGATGGATGAAGTCGCAACTACCCTCATGTCCAATGATACAAGGAAGAAGGCCAGTAGTACAAAATCTCAAGGAGAAGGTTTTTTTGGAGATGACAAGGAGTAGGAAAGAGGGAGATCAAATCAGAAGGAATTTGGGAAGAGTCGATCGAAATCAAAAGGGGCAAAGACAAAGGTCTCTTGTTACTATTGCAAGAAGGAAGGTCATTTGAAGAGAGAGTGCTTGAAGAGGAAGGCGGACTTAAAGAAGAAATGTGTAAATAAGGCATCTGAGGAAGCTAGCGTGGCTGACAGTTCAAATGGAGATGATGGAGATGTACTCTCTATATCATCAGGTAAGAATCAACCTTCTGATTCTTGGATTTTAGATTCTGGATGTTCATATCACATGTGTCCACATAAGGATTGGTTTGATACATATCAACCATATAATGGCGGGTCTGTCCTAATGGGGAATGATGCCGTATGCAAGACCATTGGGATAGACGCTATCAAAATCAAGATGTTTGATGGGATAGTAAGAACCTTAGCAGATATGAGACATGTACCAGAATTAAGGAAAAACTTAATATCTTTGAGGGCACTTGACTCAAACGGCTGCAAGTACATAGCAGAAGGTGGAGTTCTCAAAGTTGTTAAGGGTGTAATGGTTGCTATGAAGGGACAGCTAGCAGGAAATCTATACAGACTCATAGGGAGCACAGTTATAGGTGGAGCATCTGTGACTACAGATGCAGTATTTGATACAAATGATACCTATCTGTGGCATATGCGGTTAGGGCATATGGGAGAAAGAGGATTGATGGAGCTTCATAAAAGGAAAATGTTGAAGGGAGTAAAAACTTGTAAACTGAACTTCTGCAAGTATTGTGTGTTCAGAAAATAGTGCAAGGTTAGTTTCAAAACTGTAAAACATAAGAGTAAAGGGGTGCTTGATTATGTATACAGCGATGTATGGGGTCCTTCAACAACAAAATCTAAAGTTGGGACAGAATACTTCGTGTCCTTTGTTGATGATTACTCAAAGAAAGTCTAGATCTACTTCATGAAGCATAAAAGTGAGGTGTTCACTAAATTTAAGGAATGGAAGGCTGAGGTAGAAAGGAAGACAAGAAAGAAAATTAAATACTTGAGAACAGATAATGGAGGAGAGTACACAAACAAGCCGTTTCTAGAATTGTGCAAACTTAAGGGATCACATGTCACTTCACGATTCCAAAGACACCACAGTAAAATGGTATAGCTGAAAGGATGAACAGAACACTTCTAGAAAGAGCTCAGAGTATGAGGCTGAATGCAGGGTTGAGTAAGAGATTTTGGGCAGAAGCAGTGAACATGGCATGTTTCCTCATCAATAGGTCTCCATCAAATGCAATTGATTGTAAAATTCCTGAAGAGGTATGGACAGGAAAACCAGTAGATTATTCTATTTTAAAAATATTTGGTTGTCCAGCCTATGCGCATGTTGAGAGTGAGCAGCGTTCGAAGTTAGACTCAAAGTCTAAGTAATGTATCTTTCTTAGTTTTAAGAAAGGTGTAAAGGGATTCAAGTTGTGGGATCCAAGTTCATAGAAAGTTGTGGTTAGCAAAGACGTTGTGTTTGATGAGTCTCATATAGTGAAGTCAAATTACAATTCACAAGCAGTTAATGAAAATAAAGAAGGTTCTACTGTGTAGGTGGAGTTAGGTGAGTTAGAAACAATAAGAGATAATGAGTCATCAAGTGACTTACCAGGACAACAGGAAGTAGTAGAAGTTCCCTATATTGTGGCAAAGGGTAAAGGGAAGAATACTCACAAAGCACCTATGAGATACGGGGTTGAGGACATGGTTGCTTATGCCCTCACTGTAGGTACAAGTGATCCATCTTCCTACCATGATGCTTTGAGTGATGCACAGCATGATAAATGGATGACAACTATGATGGAGGAAATGGAATCTCTACAGAAGAACAAGACTTGGGAGATTGTGGAAAAACCCAAGGGAAGAAAAATCATTGGGTGTAAATGGATCTTTCGTAAGAAAGAGGCAGCATCTGAGAAGGAGCGTGAAAGGTATAAGGCCAGACTTGTAGCCAAAGGTTATGCACAGTAGGAGAGGATAGACTACAATGAAATATTTTCTCCAGTGGTGAAACACACTTCGATCAGGGTACTACTTGCTTTGGTGGCCATGTATGATTTAGAGCTTGAACAACTTGATGTGACAATTGCATTTCTTCATGGTGACTTGGAGGAAGAGATTTACATGGAACAATCTGAAAGTTTCAAGGTGCAGGGAAAGGAAGACCATGTTTGTCTGCTTAAGAGGTCGCTTTATGGCCTTAAGCAATCTCTTAGGCAGTGGTACAAGCGCTTTGATTCCCACATGATGAAGATTGGCTACACAAGAAGTGAGTATGATAGTTGTGTTTATTATAAAGTGTCAAGTGATAATTCCATTATTTTGTTGATGTTTTATGTTGATGACATGCTCATTGCTGCAAAGAACAAACATGAGATAGTCTCTTTGAAGTATTTGTTGAGTGCTGAATTTGAGATGAAGGATCTTGGTGCCGCTAAGAAAATTCTTGGCATGAAAATCCTTAGAGATAGAAATGCAGGTAAACTTTGGGTAACTCAGAAGAGGTATATTGAAAAGGTGTTAGAGCGTTTCAATATGGAAAAGGCTAAGCCGGTTAGCACTCCGTTAGCTGGCCACTTCAAGTTATCTGAAAGGGAATGCCGTACAACACATGAGGAGGTGGAGCAGATGTCTCAAGTCCCTTATGCTAGCGCAGTTGGACGTCTCATGTATGCTATGGTTTGTAGCAGGCCGGATTTGTCTCATGCAGTCAGTGTTGTTAGCAGATACATGAGTAATCCAGGGAAGGAGCATTGGAATGCAATTAAGTGGATCTTCAGATATTTGAGAAAAACTAAAGATATAGGTGTTATGTTCAGTGGCAAGGGAAGTTCTACATAATTGGCAAGTTATGTTGATTCTGACTATGCTGGTGATTTAGACAAGAGGAGGTCTGCTATAGCGTATGTGTTTACATTGGCTGGTGGACCTATATCATGGAGGGCGATGCTTTAGTCTACAATTGCATTGTCCATTACAGAGGCAGAGTACATGGCAGCAGTTGAGGCTACCAAGGAAGGAGTCTGGTTGGCTGGACTGGTTCGTGAGTTAGGGTTGGAGCAAGGAGGTACAGTGTTACATTGTGACAGTCAGAGTGCCATACATCTTGCAAAGAATCAGGTGTTTCATGCAAGGACAAAGCATATTGATGTGAGATTTCACAAGATCAGGGAGCTTGTATCAGAAGGCAGTATTCACTTGAGAGAAATTTATATAGATCTCAATCCTGCAGATATGTTTACAAAGCCAGTTACTACAGAGAAGTTCGAGTCTTGTTTGGACTTGATTAATAGTACTCATTGTTGAAGATGAGGGACGCACCAAACAGGTGCGGGTTTGTACCTCTAATGAGGTACAATGATGAAGACGTCTACAAGTTATCTTTACAGGAGGCTCGACAGAATTCAAGCCAAGGTGGAGATTGTTGGTGTATGATGTCTTGTATTCCATCACAGTTTAAATCCAGGGAGTACTGGTGCAGCACCTAGACAGGCAGGACGGCGGTCCCGCTAGCCGGTTAGCGGGCCGTGGGGGTTGCAAGGGGGCAGGAGGCCCCCCTGCATAGCAGGGGGTGTAGGGGGACGCAGCCCCCTGCTCGAATTTTTTATTTGAGGGTAATTGTATACTTTTCGGATTATGGTTTTTTCGCTATATATTTGTAGCGAGGGTTTCTTTCTCTGTAATGCAAGTAATACTGAGAGGTATGAGGACGAGCGCTGTAACCCTATTCTCCATTGATAGTGAAGCAGGATCTCATCTCACCGGAGACGTAGGCAACATTACCGAACCTCGTAAAATCCGTGTGCATTGTTTGTTTTGTTTTTCCATTATCTTTTGCATTGTTTTAGGGTTGTGTTTCTACATTCTCTACTAGCATCATTCTTGATATTGAGCTAATCTCCCAATCATTAAGAGCAAATGCTGTCAAGGTTAGTTGTATTCAGCTTCCTCTTCAAGACTAATTGTATTGAGTTTAGACATATTAGTCTAACCCACTTTTCAGAGAAAAAAAGGGTGTAAATCAGTTGCAAATCCAGTCCCACTTTTGCAAAGTCCTGTGGTAGATTGCTTTTGGTCAATCCTAACCTTCAATACTTCAAAAGTTTTGAGTGCACTGACCAGGTATACAACAACAATATTCAAAACCTTATCCCAACTTAATGTGTTGGTTACATGGAGATTTCAAGCAAGGACGAGCGCAAGAATCCAGGCAAAAAAGATTGATAAGTTATGACTAATTATAATAAGTGGCGACTATCAACTTGACGCACCACTACAAATCATGCCAGATTTTTAGTGCACTGACCAGGTATGCTGTTGATAATTACTTATGCCGTATTTAGAAAAAATGACTAGCTTTTGGAGGCTGTTAGTTTCACTATTGAACTGCCATAACCAGTAATTTTTTTTTTGGTCAGAACATGATCCTCAAGTGTAAACTGCCACAATGTGTGCTTTATTCAAGTCTACAGAGTAGTATTTAACACCATCTTCCATTTCAGAGTAAGAGAGTAAATATAAAATAGTATTTAGAGAGAAAAATGACATCATAGAGACTGAGTCATGTACAAGAAGCATCTGAGTTGCATTGTCTCAATTATCTTGGGCATGTTAAAGTCCATCTGAAGTCTCTTCTTTTTAATTTGGAATTGCATTTTAACAATCCTCTCCTGTCAAGGAACTCTGTATGGCTTCTCTCTTGAATCGTTATGTCTCCAATATATTTGTGTTTTGGTATTACTTTTTCATTGATGGTTTGAGTATGGGATGGGATTTAGCCACCAATAGGGTTCAACTATTCCATTCCACAGTAGGAATTGAGTGGTTCTTCATCTACAAATATAACTGAGACGTTTGGGTTGGTGGTGGTCTTTTCTCTTTGTTGAATAGTAAGAGGTTGGTATTTTCTGGTTATTTTTTTCTCTTTGTTTCGCTTTTAGCAGGTGCCTCTGTAGTGAATATCTTCATCTCTCTCTCTCTCTCTCTCTCTCTCTCTCTGGGAAAGCAACTGCCTACCCTGTCTGGGTTCCAAAGTGCCTGGTGAAAAGGTTTCCTCTAACTACGGCTATTTTCTCACCTGATGGAATTGATGCAGGCATTAATAAGGATGACTCAAGTCATCATTTTGGCCACGTCAGCCGTGTAACAAACTCTGTTAGATGACACATCTCATACTGCTATTTAGTTAGGTTGTTAGAGATGGCTGTTTGTAATTGTACCTTAAAACTCTCTCCATATATATCTAAAATCCAGAGGACATATCTCACATTATGTGAGAAACCTTTTCATACTTTCCGTCTCGTTAAATCTCTTCATGGTATTAGAGCATTCAAGAGAGAATTTCTCACGCAGAAGACAATGGAGGTCATCTTCACTCTGATCAATCTTTCTTCTTTCTTCGAAGGAAAATTACAGATCTGATTGGTGTAGATCCATTCTCTCAGGAAAGCATTTTCCTTCCTACCTCCTCTTACTGTTCTTTGATTTGAAGTCTGTTCTTGAATTTAAAGTTTAGTTCTGTTCGTTTGATCTGTTCTTGGATCAAGTCTGATCTGCTTGCTTTCTTGAATCGTTTTCTCAAATTAGTTCAAGAAACCATGTCTACTAGTTCCAGTAGTTCTATTTCATATCTGTATCACTATCCTTGCAACCTCAATGTTGCCAATTTTGTTTCTCTGAAACTTACTCAGAGTAATTTCCTTCTTTGGGAAAATCAAATGTTGTCTCTGACAGAGAGTCAAGACCTTCTTGGTTTTATTAATGGTGATTCTCCTATGCCAGCTCAAGAATCCCCAAGTTCAGAGGGAAAGCAAATTCCATATCCAGATTTCATATCTTGGACTCGAACCGAAAAGCTTGTCAAAGCTTGGATAACCGGCACTCTATCTGAGGAGATTCTCGGTTTAGCTGTTGGAGTGAAGACCTCTGGTGAACTATGGAATGTGCTATCAACATCCTTCTCTCAGGTTTCAGAAGCTAGAGAATTTGAACTATTTTCTAAGATTCACTTCTGGAAAAAGAAGGATACCACACCATTATCGGATCATCTTGTAGAGTTCAAGAACATATGCGATCAATTCAATGAAATCGGCAAACTAGTAACAGGTCAGAAGAAGATCTTCTCATTACTTACAAATCTTGGATCGGCTTATGAGACCTTTGCCACAACGATGATCAAATCACCAGTTCCTTGCTATGCCTATCTTATTCCTCTACTGCAGAGTCATGAGTTACACAATCAGAATCATCAAAATGAATCTGTTAATCCTCATTTGGCT
Organism: Macadamia integrifolia; assembly: GCF_013358625.1. Classification (NCBI taxonomy): domain Eukaryota; kingdom Viridiplantae; phylum Streptophyta; class Magnoliopsida; order Proteales; family Proteaceae; genus Macadamia; species Macadamia integrifolia. The sequence continues at coordinate 27,718,261 of NC_056557.1, read as the reverse complement.
TTCTATGGTGAACGAACCAAGAAGATCAAAAGAAAGGGTATTTTACCTCACAAGGTCGTGGATTTGTTCAGTCCAGTCAGTGACAGGCACAACAGAATAGTGGTTCCACAAACAGAGGAAATACATTTGTTTCTCAATCACAGCACAAAGATCAGTTTCGACAGAACAACACCTCTTCACCACAACCTCTGTTTCAACAACAACTGAGCTATGGAAATAAGAATATGCAGAATAAATATGCTAGATCTATTAGATGCCAGATCTGTCACAAATTAGGACATGGTGCACTTGAGTGCTGGAGCCGATTTGACAATAATTTTCAAGCTCTAGATGTTCCACAAGCATTGCAGCAATGCATCTCTCTGATTCACAGGATAATGCCTGGTTTCCAAATACAGGAGCTACAACTCACATCACCGATAATGCAGGTAATCTCAATAATATTACCCCCTATGATCGTACTCATACTGTGATAATTGGTAATGGAACCCACCTGCTTATTTCACATGTCGGTGATGGGAGTATTGTTCAAGGAAATACTACACTACCTTTAAAAGATGTACTATTAGTTCCTTCCATCCGCAAGAATCTACTGTCATTCTCTTAACTCACTAGAGATTATCCTTGTGTTTTTGAGTTTGTTAGTAATCGTTTTTGGGTAAGGACTTATAGACAAGGAAGATTTTGGCATCGGGGAGTAGACTTGGAGGGCTATATGTGTTCGACAGTAAGCCTCAACCATAAGTTCATTTTTCAAACAGATTTCGATCTACAACAGAGGACGTGTGGCATCAATGTTTGGGGCATCCACAAGGAAAAATAACTCGGTTTTTACAGAGCACTCGAGCTATTACTTTTACTCATAAGTCACAAAACATCTGTAGCAGTTGTCCAATTAGTAAGAGTGTCAAATTGCCTTTCATTTCATCTTTTACTCCTATTGTTGAACCTTTGGCTCGAATTCATTGTGATCTTTGGGGAACTGCTCTAATCACTAGTGTTCAACAATTTCGATATTATGCATTGTTTGTTGACGATCACTCTCGATATAGTTGGATTTATCCTCTTAAAAGAAAGATCTGAGTTCTTTAAGGTTTTTCTTTCCTTTCAAAGAATGGTAGATAGGCAACTTGACAAGAAAATCAAGGGTTTTCAATCAGATGGTGGTGGGGAGTTTTTTTATTATGGTTTTCTAGAACATCTCAGACAAGCTGATATTGTTCATCATCTCTTGTCCTAAGGCTCCTGAATAGAATAGCATTGTTGAACGAAAGCACAGACATATCATTGAACTGGGTCTTGCAATGATGTTCAATGCTTCACTTCCTCTGCGGTACTGGGTTGAGGCATTTACAACTACAATTTTTTTTTTTAATTAATTGACTGCCTTCACCGATCCTTCAAATGGATACACCATTACATCTGTTGTATGATAAGATTCCTGACTATAGTGTCTTAAGGATTTTTGGGACTCAGTGCTTTCCATACTTGAGGGGCTATGCCACCAATAAATTCGAAAATCGTTCCCTACCATGTATCTTTTTGGGTTATAGTGATAGGCATAAAGGATATCACTATCTGCACTACTCTACTGGTTGTGTTTATATCTCGAGGCATATTGTTTTTAATGAAAATATAGGAGCTACAGTTCACATCACCGATAATGCAGGTAATCTCAATAGTATTACCCCCTATGATGGTACTCATACTGTTATGGTTTGTAATGGAACCCACCTGCCTATTTATATGTTGGTGATGGGAGTGTTGTTCAAGGAAATACTACACTACCTTTAAAAGATGTACTGTTAGTTCCTTCCACCCGCAAGAATCTACTGTCAGTCTCTCAACTCACTAGAGATTATCCCTATGTTTTTGAGTTTGATAGTAATGGTTTTCTGGTTAAGGACTTACAAACAAGGAAGATATTGGCATCGGGGGGAGTAGACCTGTAGGGCTATATGTGTTCGACAATAAGCCTCAACCAGAAGTTCATTTTTCAAACAAATTTTGATCCACAACAAAGGACGTGTGGCATCAACGTTTAGGGCATCCACAAGGAAGAATAACTCGGTTTTTGCAGAGCACTCGAGCTATTACTGTTACTCATAAGTCACAAAACATTTGTAGCAGTTGTCAGATTAGTAAGAGTGTCAAATTGCCTTTCATTTCATCTTTTACTCGTACTGTTGGAACCTTTGGCTCGAATTCATTGTGATCTTTGGGGAACTGCTCCAATCACTAGTGTTCAAAAATTTTGATATTATGCATTGTTTGTTGATGATTACTCTCGATATAGTTGGATTTATCCTCTTAAAAGAAAATCTGACTTCTTTAAGGTTTTTCTTCCGTTTCAAAGTATGGTAGTGAGACAACTTGACAAGAAAATCAAGGTTTTTTAACCCGATGGTGGTGGGGAGTTTTGTGACTCTGGTTTTCTAGATCATCTCAGACAAGCTGGTATTGTCACCGCCCTTGGCAATGATGATTTCACAGGATGTGGATGAGATATACACTCTCTTTTGAAGAGGATTTGGCACTTCTAGAAATGACCTAGAACCAAACACTAACCCAAACCTTAAACTGGATCTAAACCCAAATCCAGCCTGAAACCCTAATTTATCCAAATCATGCTCGATCTTCTGGCACGTGATATTAGAATGCTATATATTGAATAATTGATTCTAAGTACTCTCGGATGGTGCAGAAACGACATGAACAAGGATTGTCTGAATACCCCCAGTTTGCAATAGGATAAGTCCTTCCTAGCAAATCTCAAAATTTTTTGAGGAAAAAATGATATCAACACCCATACCATTCGATAGTCCTTGCAATGATGATTTTGACGATATATGATGCATGAAAATCAGACCATTCGATCTCCCAAAATTGCTTCTACAAGTCAGAAACCCTAATTAGGGCAAAACTACCGGAAAAATGACCATTTTGACCCCCAAGGCCCGCTATTTTTTGGCGGCTCCGTGAGGTTTTAGAGAGGCCCGTGGTCCAAAATGACCATTTTGCCCCCTGTCCCTTGGCAAAAACCTTTAAATAGGGCTCATTTGCTCCATTCCAGCACACACCAAGCCACTATGGGCTCCAAATCTGAGAAGTACCCTCTTGCCTCCCTTTGCACTCTCTCTCCTCCATATGCTCAAAATTGGCAGAGATTTTCTCACATCAATTCGCGTGCTAAAACCCCAAAAATCCAAAAAGAGATCCAAAAAATTCCCAAAACCTTTAGGAAGCCTTAAGAACCCCCAAAATCCCTTCCTGAACCCCATATTCATTATATTCCCAAGATTCCCTTGCCTTGATTCTCGTGCCCTAAAATTCTAAAAATAAAAAAATCTAAAAAGATTCCCTAACCTCTAAAAATCCTTAGGAATCCTTTCTATACTATTAAGAAGTCACAAAAAGCTCCATATTCTCGAGGGTTCCCAGAACTCTGCTAAAATTTTAAAAAATTTCCAAAAATTCTCAAAGTTATGAAAGGTCATAAGAAGGCCAAATTCTCTGTAGAAGGAAAGCAGGACAGTCAATCCACCTCTGCTTAAGCTGGGGACACTCACCGAAGTTTGTGTCTATAATAGGGACCCACCCCTCTCGACCCGAAATAAGGGTCAAGCACAAGTATGACCTCTCAACTCGGTAGGCAAAATATAAACTTTTAATTTAGATATGGTAGTGTACATAGTAGTGTAACAATAATTTATCCATGTATGTGGTATAAGATTAATTAAGAGAGAATGTTCGTTCTTGAGCATCTAGTAGGAAGATCGGTGCAACTGATTGAGTGAGTGTCTAACACCTTTTCAGCTCCGTAACCTGACACCAACTCTTATTTTGGGCTAGACCAACTTTCGAGCCCTTTCCCTATAAATCGGGCTCTCCCATCGAGTCCTAGGCCCTAATCTTAGGTGGCAACTCCAAATATTATCTTTCTCAATCCCCAATATTTGTCAATCATTTATTCTCCTAGGAAACCCCTAAGAGAAAATAACCTTTACGAAATAGGCCCACATGTGTTCCCAAGGGAGGATGTGGCAGTGCGAGACCCAGAGATGTGCCCAGAAGAGGGCCAAACTCCGACTGTTACCTATACACCAGGTAGTAGCTCAATGTTATCCTCTTCTATCGACCACCTTTTCCTCTCCTGCCTTTCCCAATGTTTTTCCCACGAGATCGGCCTTGGCGATGTCCATGATGATACACACTCAACTGGTAGCAAAAATTGATGGCATCAGATTTGGACATGAAGCACCTATATTTTCATCCAAAATACCTTTGGTTTGAATGCATTCAAAATCCTTCTGCTTGGTTCAAGTGGCGCCGCCTCTTCCCCTGTTTCATTAGTGTCATCCACAAGATGCGCAACTTTTACATAGATATCTCCTTCCACTCTAGAGCTCCATCATCCCCCTCATCGCCAAGATCACTCCTTCCAACACATACTAGATCTGGAAATGTGACACTAACCTCCACGTTGATACCCCCTTCTATGGTTTGTTGGCTGCAACATCCAGCCCATTGATTATCTTAACTTGAGTGGTATAGCAATAGCAGTGAGGTGTCAAATGGGCAGTTATAAGGTGTGACCGATGATGAAATCCTGTTTTGAAATGTTGCCCCCAACACAAAACAAGAACAAGATTCTATAGATGATAGGTTGATGGTCTTCTGTATATTCATTGTAGTGGAATGGGTATGGGGATTCATGATTTCTACAAAAAATGCCTTTGAAATCTATTTGATTCAATCAACCAGTCTCAATAGAGATTGTTCACATTGAAATTTCAAGGATTGATCTATAGGTTATGGACTCTCAAATACAACCAATAGAGACCTCAAATATCATGTATGAAATTAATTAAAAATAGCTAAAAACCATCATAGGTAGAACCATTGTTCTCATGGATCACTTCCGCCCACTTTGTAGCCACTTTTGCAAACTCCCAACCACTAACGAACACTTTTGATGACTTAAGGCCTATCCTTTCATTTGTTTTTTAGTGAATGGAATATATATATATATATATATATTTGGAGATCTTTGCATATAATATTTGGAGATCTTTGATACAGAATTTTGGGTAGGTTTGGGTTAGAAGGTTTGAGAAGAAGAAGGATGTGTTGATGTAAGAGGGACCAAATTAATAGGATCGATCTGACCAAAATCCAGGGAAATAGGGATCTCCTGGTTCTCTATGGTAAGATGGACGAGAGAGGTGGAATACCGTACTCCGATCCAGCAAGGAGACTAACACTAAGATAGGTGCGATACCTTACTTAGAACTAAATCGTGCTGAGTTAAAAATAAACAAGTAAATAAAGAACAAGACCATGAACTTAAAATTCAAATAAAGATAAAAGGATACGAAATTGCACAAAATTAAAAGCTGCTTAACCAGATCTATTTCTTAGAATCAAGAGGCACGACTGTAGGCTTTGATCTGAGAATAGAATAAGAAGCGAGCTATATGCAGATGAAATACAGAAAATAATGATATAATTTGAAAATAAAAGTAAAGTTTGCATATAATATTTGGAGATCTTTGATACAGAACTTTGGGTAGGTTTGGGTTAGAAGGTTTGAGAAGAAGAATGATATATTGATCTTTGAGAGGTCTTTGGAGTTTGCTGGTGCTAACCTTTGAGGGTGATCAGACTTGTAGAGACGATCGGAACCTGGAGTTGTTTGAAGATCGACGGAGTACTTGGAAATTCGGTGGAGCTTTGATGAACTTTGCAGAGAACATGAGAGCTTCGGAGCTTCTCCCTCTCTACGTTTGGAGTTACAAGTTTTTCTATAAGTTGGAACTACAAGTGGTTTGGGTAATGGGGTAGTGCTCCTTTTATAATGTAAGGAGGCTCATTTGGATTACATTTCAGTTTTCGGTGCATTTGGGTTTCATTAACCACTATTGGAAATTACAATTTTGAACAGTACTAAATTTCATTTGGTACTGTGCACTTAAATTTGGGATACTGTTTGTGGCACTGTGGGCGCCGAAAGTTGGAGTTGATCTTGTCCTTTGAGTTGGAATCTTCTATGATCGCACCACGGCATTCCACGTGTCAGGGACACTATTCTTCGTATTGGTTTGATCAAGGGTGTTTTGTACCATATTTGTCTGAGTCTGGTATTGGCCGGACTGTCCTTTAACCTGGGATAGTAACAGTACCTCCTTTCCTTAATAGGTCGTCCGAGGTTGTTTGACTAGGTGAGTTTACGATTGCACCAGTCGACTAGGTTAAAACGGTCCTAGTAGACGTTGGGGAACAAATCAGGGTTTGGTCGAAGAGGATTTTGATTTTGTAGCCCAACGAGATCTTCGGGAGGTCACTTCTTTGAATGTGCTTGAGGAAGATGCTTTGGAGCTGGCCGGCTCATAATCAGGGTCATCTTCATATGGGTCTTGGCCATAGCATTGGGCTGGCATAGATCCTTTGATGGACCCTAGACTGTAGGCGTCGTCGCTGGAATCTTCATCATTGTCTGAGTCGAAACCGAGCTCAGCCAATCGGGCAAGAAGGGCTTCCTTCTCACTTTTGATACTTGATTTTGATGATGCAGGGAGGGCCGGAACAGGTTTGAGGCCCATAAGACTTTGGATAAGTGATGTCTTCTCGCATTTGGAGACGTCGTAGTTGTCCCACCATTTGACGTTGAAGATCCGACAAAGGACTAGGGCGGCCCAGTCAGATGTCTAGAAATCATATATTTGGTATTCCCAATAAAGTATCCATGCCAAGCAGCAATGGAGAAAGAACCGGAGAAGGTCAGGTTGGTGTGGTAGTGGGGTCGGGTTTTGACAAAATATTTGAAATGAATTTTGTATTTGAGGTGGAAGGATTTCAATCATAGGACCATATTGATCCCACCACTTAGGGAACCATATTACTGTTTGGTTATTGAATCTGTATTCAAAATAGAAAAACCAACAGTGACAGTGTATCCTGTTTTGGAAACAGAAGGCTTTGTACCAGGCTTATTGGTAATCATAGTAGGTATAAGTTTGAGGATTAAAGGTCACTGAAAAATTTCTTGTGGTAAGGGGGTGACCACCCCAATCTTGAAGGGTGAGGATTTTGCAGATGGTCACCGTTGTGTGGGTAACCAGTGTTTGATCTTTTTTGTCATAATTGAGTTTGAATCTGACAGAGTCAGTATCTACAAGGATAAACTCATAGAATTCCTGATTTTTTTGCAGCAGAAGCCGAATGATTGTGCCATCCTTGAAAGAAGACATTTTGAGCTATCTTGACAGGGGAATTTGTCATTTTGAAGAGGGGTTCCTCAATAGTAAAGAGGTCTTCTTTGTATGGTTTTTCATGGTATTGGCTTTTGTATATGGGACCTTGAGAATTGTGGAGAGGTTTGACTTGTGCTGTTTGTAGGCTGGAGCTTGGCCTGTTTGTGGTTTGGAAGGGACCTGCTGTAGAGGATAGAACTACAGTATGAGAGTAGGGTTTATTTGAGAAGGCCAACTAGGACTGGCTCCTAGTGACTATTTGGTTTAATGGTGCTACAGAGGCACCATAACTGGATTTGGCTTTGATAAGGGAGTTTGAGGAGGTGGACTCCTTAGGGGGAGCCATCCTGATAAGGTTGATTTGTGGAATCTGGCCCTGTAGGAATTCACGGGTAAGAAAGTCAGGGACAGAATTTGATTATCTTTTAATATATTCTATTTGAAATTCAAAAATTGATAATAAAGCTTGTCATCGGGCAAAAATTTGTTTTGATGCAAGATTTGAAACATCATTTTGTAAAACATATTTAGTTGCGCTATAATCAACACGAACTAAAAATGTATATATATATATATATATAACCAGGAAAGTGAAACAAAAAACAAAAACAACAGCCAAAGCCAAACTGGCTAGATTAGGGAGAAAGCCCTATCAAGTCCAAAAAGAAAAAGGTCGCAACCCCTAAGAGTGGGGACAAACCAGAGGGGGGGGGGAGAAACAAGCAAATGAAGGGAGGATACAATTAAAAAAGGGGAAAAACAAACAAAATAAAGAGAATGATACAAGAAAATAGGGGAGGGGAACACAGACGAAGAGAAAAGAAGATACAATCAAACTAAGGGGGGTGAAGAGAAGAGCAGTAGGTCCCAAGAAGGTGCCAAGAACCTATTTCTATTTGTATTAGGGCAAACATCGTAATTGTGAAGAATTTTATCCCTCACATCAAAAGTAATATCATCCCACATCTGCTCTAGAGTACGTGAAGTGGTAGTCCATCTTCTTTTGTTCATTTTCCACCAAATATGTTATAATGTTGTACTAAGAGCCAACTTACTAAGATAATCACACAGATTTTTACTATTTTTACTGTTGAAGGCGTTTAAAATCCAATTACATTTTCTTTTAAATCGAAGAATAATTCTTGGACTCGACTAAAGCTTTCGAAGAATGCCTCCCCAAACCGACTTAGAAAGGATATTCGAAAACAAGTGCTCAAAGCTTTCAAAGGAATTCCAACATAGGTAATAATTAGGAATAGAAATATTTTCTATGCATAAAAAAGTCTTGAGTAGGAAGACAATTGGTCATAGCTCTCTATATTGTGAAAGAATGCCTTGGAATAGCCAAGGAGAACCAAACTATTTTATACCATGGGACAACTTAAGCAATAGAACGAACCAGATTCCAAGCAAAAGTTAAGGTAAAACTGCAAGAGGAATTATCTATCCAGAGGATCATGTTGCCACTACCTTTAGGTCTCAACCGAATACTTGATAACTTGTTCCACATTTCAATTAGAGTATTTGAAGTACCAAGGCTAGGGTACCAAACACCATCTCGAAGAATGGAAGACACCTTAGCCAACCTATCTGATCCCATATCATATCTAATTCTATTGCAATATTTAGTAATTAGATATCTATCAGAGTACCAATTATCAAGCCAAAGATAAGTATTAGAATCATCATCAAATGGAAGATTTGATATGATCAGAGACAAAGTAGGGATATTTCAGAATTTTCCTCCACGCCCAAGAGACATTCACAGAGTACGTGGTAACCCGAATAGAATTAGTTTTGAGGTATCTAGATTAAATCCAATCCACCGAAATGGTCTCCTGTTTTTAAAACCACTTTTCAGATAAGATAAGTTTAATAATACCAACAACATTGGCATCTTTAATTTTATGAAGACCCAGACTTCCCTCGTTTTTGGGAAGACGAACCTTGACTCAACTCAAAGAATGAAGAAAGTTAATGCTATCCTTACTCTTCCAAAGAAAGAAGACACAAGAGACTCCTGCCGGGAGCCCAAAAATCCAAAAATCCCAGACAATTCCTTCAAGTTACGACAAGTTGCTCTGGTAATTGCCATGGTAATTGCCACTTTTCTGGTATCTATTGTCTAATAGTTTTGAATTACATTAATGCACTAGAGGCAGGATTAAAGTTCGGATTTTTTACTTTTTCCCCTAGCACGTACTTCAAGTGGAATGACCTTTTAATCCCAACATAATAAGCAATAATTGTCTAATATTTGACAAAACAAAGAGAGGTTAGACAATTTTTCCCTTAATAAGAAGATATCAAATTCTAAATACAATACACCAATAGAGGTGTAATGAGGTGTAATGTATTTGATGCCCATTAAAGTTTCGATTCATAATTGCTAACAATATCATCATAGAAAAACTTCGTGAAACCCTCCATGTGTGCAGGAATCATACGTAATGGAATAATGATAGATCCATCGTCATTAGGTCCTGGTATGATAAAAGACCTCCCATCAAACCCTAACTTCCCCGGTCCCATGTAAATGGGCTTTCCCCATCCAAAATCCGCGCCATGGATGGGCAGCCCTAACCAGCTAGTAATAGCAAGATTGGGGTTCCCAAGGAAGTCCCCTTGTTTACGCCCGACCGCATCGCGGTGGAACCCAGTCCTGAAAGCTCCCAAATCTTCTTGTCTTCTCAAGAAATTAATGGCAGACTTAAAATACTCATCAGTCATCCTCTCCACTGCCTCTCTGATCCTACTTGCAGCAAACCCTAATGGCTTCTCCATCAATTCACCCGCCAGGCTCGTCGCATATGTATGTAAGTGACCGTTTCCAAAGTAATTATCTGGGAGCGGAGGACGAAGCCGTTTCCGGCTATTGACGGCTATGCGCATCATTGTCGGCTGCTCATACTTCAGCTGACGGGCTTTGGATGCACACCTCCAGATGTGAGCAGCAATGGCTTCGTTTCTACTACAGGGCCGACCAGTAAGGGTCTCATTAGCTTTCTTCTTGAGCTTCTCCACTTGATCTCTCGTCAACTCGAACATGATCACTGTGGTTTCCTTCATTCTCTCCTCTCTGTCATCGGTCCGATCAATTAAAACCGGTGGCGGACTAAACTCAGGGTGTTTGAACCGTGGGGCGGCCGGGTAGTGTTCACTCCTGCGTAATAAACGTGAGTCTATTAACGGTGGTGGTGTGTCCAGGTCTCCTCCACGGGATACTTTCGCCCACGTATTCATCAATTGCATGGACGAGAAGCCATCAATAACAGAGTGAGAAATAGCGGCACAGACACTGATTCCACCACAACTGAATCGGGTGAGTTGCACTAGAAAGATAGGGAGTTCGTTAATGGGGAGGGTGTAATCGATGGGAGGGATGAGATCTTCCATCTTCGGGGTTGGAGTGAAGTCTCCAAAGTCGGAGATTTCGGCGTCGGACTCCGCTTCAAAGAGCTGAGCTCCCATGGAGTTGCAATCTAGTTCAAGCCTTCTTCCTTCGATCCATTGAAGCCTACCTGCTAATGGGTAAAACTGCACTAGAACTTTACTCAAAGAGTCTCTCATGGTGTCCATTGCAGAGGAGAGGATGATGGAGTTATTTGAGGGGCGGTAAAAGTAGATGATCGGTGCATGAGTAAAAGGCTTAACTTGGTCTAACTCTGATAAACAAAGCTTGCCGGCCGGAGTTGGCTGTGCTGGAATGATTGTGTAGGAACCCACGAGCTTCACCATCTCTATTCAGCTTTTCTCTTTTCACTTCACAACTTAGAAGCCACTTCCTCTATAATTTCAGGGCATTTTGGAAGCAAGTGAGGAGAGCCTACAGAAAAGAGCACGATAACAGTAAAATGGGAGTCAAAGATGACAGGAAATCACGTGTCGTCTGAAGAAAATGACTGTACCTGTTGGCTCATATAAAGAGAAAATTGATTGTACAGAAAAAAAATTAAAATAACCGATTACTTGATGTTTCGATTTACCATCCCATCTGTTTCTTCTTCCACCACCTACTTCATCGCCATGATGAGTTCGTATCACCTCTGAAACCCAACCGATCCCTGTATCCGCCACCGCTACCGCCATCCCCACCCAACCCAGCCTTGCCTTGCCATTGACCCTGTGATCGAACACCTCTCTATTCCACCATGAGTACGAATCACCTTCTACAATCCCAACCCAACCCCCACCCACACGCGGTAGCCTCGTCTCCATCATCAACCCTGCCCACTGCATTTACATATTAGTTTTTGAACCCTTTTATTAAAACAAAATGCCAACCCCACCTCACCCTCGCAGTCCCGTCATCATTACTTGCTACTTTAGATCTAGATGAATCTGTTGACAAAGTCTACTGGTTCGTCGTCACTCCACCCAAGAGTGTCGGCAGGTCATTGTCATCATTACTTGCCACTTTAGATTTATATGAACCTGTTGACAGTCTACAACTGGTTCAACATCATCCACTCAAGAGTGTCGGCAGGTCATTGTCATCATTGCTTGCTACTTTGGATTTTGATGAATCTGTTGACAGACTCTAGTGGTTCAACATCATCCACTCAAGAGTGTCGGCAGATCATTGTATCGTTCCAACGTTGAGCTTTTAAATAAATGAGAGCGGTCCTTAACCGAACGGCTGTGTCTTCGAAGAGTTCGAGGCACTAAGTGGGGTTGGAGTCCTCTGGGCCATTGTTTTGATCTGGTTAGGTGAGTAGGTGAGTACAGTGGGAGTTGAGAAGGACTGCGGTGGATAAGGGAGAAGGGGCGGGAGGTGGTCGTGGTGTTCGTGATGGCGGAGGCGGATGCGGTGGCTATGGTGGGGTAAAATTTGAATAGCCGGGCTACGTGGGGTGGGGGCTGGTATTGCGGAGGTTAAGATGTGAATTTGAAATCGAATCCGTTTATTGAAATTGAACTGAATTGTTTACACTGAAATCGTTTGATATTGAATTTAAAATTAAATCTATAGTTTAATTTTGGTTTTAAAATTTAACCGTTGTTAAATCGATTAATATATAATAATTTAAGTCATTTTATATATAATTCTATACAAAAATTAAGTTTACATCAAACAGCTAACAAAAAAAACGCATATAATAATAAAAAATTCCATTTAATGTTAAAATTTAAATTCATTTCATTAAGAAATTTGAAGTTAAAGAAGTAGCTTGTTTAAAGTTAAAGAAGTAGCTTGGATAAAAAATATTAGAACATATAAGAAAATTGTTTAAACTGAAATCATTTAATATATGAAATCGTTGATTAAAGGGTTTGATTTTGGTTTTATCTAAAAAATCTTACATTGAATCAAACCATTTATACAAGAAACCAATTCGAGATGTCCCTTCATCATTGGAGGATGAAGAAGAGAGGAAAAAAAAATAGAGAAGAGAAAAAACGAAAGAGAAAGAGAATAGGCGCTGCTGGTCCAACTTGTGGTTTCAAGAATCAAGGAGTTCCAAGTTCCTTTCATCAAATATAAAGGTCATAAAATGAAAACCGAGTGTAGAGGTAAAACCACTAACGGAGGCATAAAAGCAATTGATGACTTAGATTATTTATATAAAGATCAATGGTCGAAATTAAATATAATGTCTAGGAAAATGCAAGTCCACATCCTCTACATGTTGTAAGCATCAAATGATTGAAAGCATTTAGATATACATCGAAGGGATTTTCAATCATTCGATACTCACTACACCGATATAACAATTACTGATAATTTTCCCACGAATGATTATAATCACTTATCATTGTCGACTTTACATATAGGGTTTTTTTATTTTTTATAATAATAATGCTTCTCGTAATGGAACCACCAATAGAAGCGAAAGCCAAGCAAAATCTTTCCTTCCCATCATTGATGAAAATACTCCATCTCTCTAAAACCAGCTGCGCTTCTCCTTGAAAACGAATTGTCACAGTTGGAAATCCATTCAAGTCTCTGCCAATATTTCCCATAGTTATCAATTCGGCCGAATAATTCGGCCAAACCGAATTTTTTCGAAATTTATCAAAAATTCGGACCGAATCCGAATTAAAAATAAAATTCTTTAAAATTCGCAACTTTTTCCAAAATGAATATAAATCGCGAATAATTCGGACCGAATCCGAATTAAACCGAATTATTTGGTCCATTTAAACATTATTT
>NC_056557.1:27699256-27704834 GCF_013358625.1 Macadamia integrifolia | reverse complement strand
AAAAAAAAAACCCAATAAGATTTTTTGACCGCTTTTTTGACCGAATCCTTAAATTAATCGTCCGAATTATTCCGAATAATTCTCCGCTCGAAAAATTCCCGAATCCGAATTTGCTAACTATGATATTTCCACTGTAGCATGACATCCCTGGTCTTGGAGGTGGTATCGGTGTAACCTTGAAGCTTTTGATTGTCTGAGATATAACATCTTATATACTTTTGGTGGTAAAAATGTGTATATGGTGCCACTATCTAAGATCACATTCCCAGGAGGACCAAATAGCTTTGGAGAAAGATTAAGACTTTGAGATCCCACTTCAATTTCGATTGGATTGACATGATAATGGTTATCAAATGTGAAGGGAGTAGTTTGGCCACTGGTTTCTGCATATGGACCAATGATCACATTACCTTTAGAAGAAGGATCACTTGCATTGCCCAAGCAATAAGAAAATTGTTGGGGTACATCACTTTTAAACTGAGAAACCAGTGACAAATTGGTTGCAGAAAGGCCTAATACTCCAGGAAAATGGTTACATATAGACATATCCGGCACATTACGGCAAAAAATTTCTGAGCCGACAGGTTAGATTGGAATCTCCCACCCATTTCACGCAAACACTTTAGTGACCGACGGATCGCTATTCTTTTCATCTAAGCCGTTCAATCTTCTATTGCTGCAACCTACTCTCTCCATCAACGTTGCCCCTTCTCTTTCTCCCCTGTCTCGCCGCTAAAACCTACACCTCTTGAGATCGGAGATGGGGACTCCTTGGGTTCTTAAGTTTATCGAAACTAGAGATTCAGTCCAGTTTCGAAGGTTCCAAATATTGCGGGAGGGTCAGGTTCAGCTCCAACCTGTGATCAGTCCTGTAGCCTTGATGGTTGCAGATATCGCAGGATGGATCGAGGTTCTGCTAATTGTTTGAGGAATTCTATTCTGCTCTTAGCCATCAATTTTCCTTCTGGTCATGAATCATCTCTTCGGCATGCAGAGGTAAAGGGAGGGCATAGAACGTTTATTTTCTGCCAGAGTTGGTTCAGATGCGGGTCCATATAGTCCCACGTCTTGAATGACATCCAATTGTCTCGTGGGGTTGTCCGACTTTCCATGGCCAGAAATGACAAGTCAAGTTTAGAATCATGACAGTTGGAAATCGCCTGTCATGTGGGGAGACGGGAGAGACGGAAAAAATTTAGCTGCGAACTAGCTGTAACCTTATTCGCAGTCAAAAGAAATGGAATAATTCTCTATCTTAGGGTTTATAAAGATTTTATTAAATTATATTATTTTTTAAAATATTCTCTTAAATTCTATTTCTTGGACTGCTACGGGATTGCAGCCACAACTCAGGCAACAGGTAAATTTGATCCACAAGAGACAATTTGGTGGATAAAATTTGACTACCACTGTTGCTTTGGTTGATCTCAATTAGCTAAAATCCTACTAACCGCCAATGAAATAAAATCTAAAAGAATTACTTATATGAAGTGAGAGGATTAATTATTCTATTTCATTGGTTTTCAGTCAGAGTTACAGTCAATCCGGATAATTATCAATTTTTTTTTTTTCAATTTATCCATTTTGGTACTCCTTTTGCTTATAAAAATTCCTAGATATTAAAGAGGACGTGATTTGTAATTTGTGAACGAACAAGAATACATGAAAACCTGGAAGAAAGTTGCATAGAGATGGTGAAGCACAAGTGCCAAACACAGGCATTCCGACAGAGCCTACTTTAGCCGGCAAGGTTTGGTTATCAGAGTTAGACACCTTGATGCATCCTTGCTGGGTCGGACACCGAAACAGTAGGTTCAGTCCTATAGAAATGTAGATGGAACTTGTCTTCCATCTCTCCCCAGTTTTGTATAGAATTGACCGACAAGTTGGTGTACCATGTGATGCCCCGCCAGTCAACGAGCTGAGAAATAACCTCAACTTCAAAACGTCACTTGCCCCTACTGTCCCACACTAGATGGTGAAGTGAGCAATATGCTCTACGGTTGACAGTAGGGGTGTCAATCCCTCGGTCTGGCTCGGTTTTGATTTGGATTGAGTCGGTTTTGGTGTGAGAAAGTTGAAATCGAAATCGAACTAATAAAGAAATTTCGATTTCGATTTGATTTCGGTTTCGGTGCAGTTTGATTTTGGTTTGTCTTCGGTTTCTTAAATCGATTTATAACCGGGTTGGTTTTGGTTTTTGGTCTAGTTTGGATTCGACTTTCCATACAAATGTATACAAAACTATGCAAATTTTGATTTTTTTAATGAATTTTGGAGTGTTTCAGTTTCTTACCGGTTTGGTTTCGGTTTCGGTCTGGGTTTTGAGCCGGTTTTGGTTTGGTTTCGGATTCATCCGGTTTTCGGTGCGATTCGATTTGGTTTTGGGGTTGCAATACTCGAAACTGAACCGAACCAATAAGGCTTTGGTTCGATCGATGTTGTTATCGGTTCGGTCCAGTCGGTTTTACCGATTCGATTTAGGAATTGACACCCCTAGTTGACATGTTATCCTCCTCAGAAAATTAAGAAAACTCTGGTATCTTCAAGTTTCTACCAACATCGACCAAGTCCAAATACTCGGGATAAGATTTTTGGTATATTGGCCTTGTAATTGGTCTGAAAGCTCCTGAATTATCCTAATTAATTCCTCATCACGGTCAACTAGCATAGAGTTCCCTTGACCGACAAGCGGCTCTGGCATGAGTGGGATCGGATTCCTTTGACCGTTCTCCATATGGTCAACCCCGTTACCTCATTCCACACCGCCCCTCGGGGGTCTGGTTTGTTTTGACAAGGGATGGTGGTCCTGCTACCATTTCCTCCATTCCTCTTCTCAATGTGGCCTTGGTGGTTAGTTGGGTGTGCTTGACCACCCAATGATATGGCATTTGCCCCCGTTGCGTCCATGTTGGCCAGCGCATACCATGAACTATTCACTAGGGCATTGTTTTCCCCTGCAGCGGCTGTGTTAGCTGGTGCATACCATGACCCTTGTTGGTAAGGATGGTTGGTGTACATTACCTATGCATGTTGGTTTTGATTGATTCCAACATTACCCTCTTGAGCTGGAATCCTCGCGTCTCTGTTCTGTTCTCCAAAACCTAGAGGGTTGCTTGAAGAGGCCATGTTGGAATTGGCCTAGCTAGTCGACCGAATGTGCGGTGTTAGGAGATTCAGCATCTTTTCAAACATTCGATCAATTCTAGTGCTCATTGATTGGGCTATCATCCGGTGCATGTTCTCGGCCAAAGACCGAAAAACTCCTTGCATGGCAATTGCCAAGTGCTTAGTTATATTGTTAGTCACCACACCCAACTGATCTCCGGAAGACGGGATCTTTGCTTCTGGATTTGGGCTTGAGGCTTATGGAGAATTCGGAATTTTCCGTTCCTCAAAGAGTGTCTGGAATTTCCTCTTATTTGGACCACCATGCTTGAGAGGGTCCCACTAGGCATGCAAAAAAGATGTTGGTGCGAAATTCCCCTTGATCCCTCAAGACATTGTTGACTGTATCGATTTTCTCTTAGGCGTGCCAGAATCCTTCCCGATCGGAATCAAAGTGATCTGATTTCAATCAAGCAACTGGAATCTGGAGTCCCCTCTTGCTCCGATCGCTCCAGGGAATTTAGACAAGACAAGATCAAGCTCATAAGACAAGTTAGAAGACTGAAACAGAAGAATCAATCTATTCCTTGAGACAAATTTTGAGTACAAGGCACAAGAGTCCACAAAAATGGAGACATGTAAAAGAGTTACATGAAATGCTAAATGAGAGAGTCCTAAATTATGACTAAGGATGCTCTTTGGATTGAATCTGACTAGGCAGCGGTACTTGTTGTGATTCAAAATCAATCTATCCCATGGTTTGCGGCTCAAGATTGGTTTTCAGTTAAGAGTTTTCTAGACTCAATAAACTGGAAGGTCCCTTACTGCTTTCGTGAAGCTAATGGTGTGGTAGATTTCCTTTCCAAGGATGCTGCTAAATCGGGTTCTTCGGAGATAAATATTATTTTTCCTTCGCATATCAGATTTGAGATTGCGCATGATGCTGCTTCGAGGCCTCTGTTTCATTTATGTTAGTTTTCTTTGCTGATGGCCATGTCGAAGATGGGGGTAAATCATATTGACTAAGTTGTATTTTTATTTTCTCTATTTTTTAATAAAAAATTTTATCTCTAGCCAAAAAAAAAAAAAATCGTCTAACACTAGAAAGTTAACAAAACGGATAAAGGATTGCATTGTTAATAAGGGTTTTGTGCTGTTATGTTGATCCCCTTTTTTGCCGAAATTCCTTCCCTTAAATAGGATCTCCTTTTAGTTAGGCAACTGTCCCATACGAGCACCATTAAATAACTACCCCCACTACATTGCCCTTTATTATAAGCATGACACCTGTCCAACGGCCATATCCTTTCCCAGCACGTCTCCATTCCCTCTACGCAGACCATGTAACCATTGGCCAATAGCTTTGACGCTCCACCTACGTCTCTCCCTCTTGTATGGACACCATGTCACCGCTTATGAGGGAATTTCAAAATTTTCCCACCAAAAACCTCAATCGCTGCGTCAGATTGAATCAACTGCCCATTTTCTGTAGAAAAACTGTTTATATATTTTCATCGATGCATGTTCATGTTTGAGATACAGGTCTACTCTTGTCAAACTGGTATGGTAAAGGGTGCCTAACTAGGGTCGGATAAATCCATAATTAAGCTGATAAGCTCCACAATTAAGCTCAATAATTTAATAATCCTCAACTACTTATCCTTTTGGATTCTCACTGATGCAATTGGGCTTCTGTTGGCCTTTGCTTTTTTATTTTTTGGGCATGTGGCTGCTTTAGTATGCTCCTTATCCACCCTAGCTACAACCTTTATAATTGCCACTTCAATTTTTTTATTCACACCAACATAAAAATGCTGGTGTTTCTTTCTCTTATTCGGCATGTGACTGCTTTAGTTTTGCTTTTCACCCATCCCACAATCTTCATAATTTCCACTTCTAATTTTGTCCTCACCCACATAAAGTAAAACGTACAAGTTTGATCATGCATGGATGCCTCATAGCTTTAGAATCATATTAATTTTGCAAAATAAAGAAAAGGTAAGAGAACGATAAAGGATTACGCGTTAATGTTTAAACTAATGGAAGAGTGCATAAGGATATCCACCAGTGAACATACAAGGGGCATGGGAGCAAGAATCTTAACCAATCTAACCCTAAGTTGGTCTGGGATATCAGTCCAGCCCTGATTGATGGGTCAGATTCATCCAGATTAATTATGAAAGCCCTTAATTTTTTTTATTTAAAGGCCGAGCTATAAAGGCCGAGCTAACCTTGATTGACCTTGACTCCCATGTATTTTGCTATTTGTATTCCTATAAACACTAAAATAAAAAGAGAAAGATGAAACATCACCAACACCCACTAAAAAACGAGAATATGAAACATTACCAATGTCTTAAAAATATTATTAACATGCATACTAAATCAAGAAATTATATACTGATATATCGCTAACATGTAAATCCAAATATTAAAATGAAAAATAATTCATATAAAAGTTCTTCCCCCC
>NC_056557.1:27665755-27699236 GCF_013358625.1 Macadamia integrifolia | reverse complement strand
CCCCCCCAAAAAAAAAAAAAAAAAGCCATGATAAATAATATTCAGTCATCCATAAAATCAATTTCTATGATGTTTGAATCCTAAATTCCTGAAAAAAAAAGTATTAATGATAAGAAAATATCAGCCTGCAAACAAGAACTAAGATAGTAATAATCCCAATTCAATCGAAAAAATAAACAACACTGAACACAAATCTGCAAAATTGGAGGTTTTGCCATTACAAACATTGGAACAACAGTACCTGATTCCATGGGCTAACAGTTTTTTTTTTATTTTGGGGGGGGGGGGGGGGTGTTGGGGGAGGGGATTACATTTAGGTGCAGGAACCATTCTCATATGCCCTTTGATTTGGAGTCGTACCTTTGTTGAAATGTTCAATGGACTAACAATGATCCCTGAGGGAAGAATTGACAGTTGAGAGAGAAAAAGGCGAGGAAAGAGGTTATTTAGTGTTTATGATCCTGGCTTAGAGTCTTAGACACTGGTTTGTTCCTCTTCCCAACAAGAAATTAAAAAAAATAAAAATAAAATAAAATAAAAGCAGAGGAAAAAAAAATTTTAAGAGAGTTGGATGATGCCTTTTTTGGTAAAAAAAGGTTGGTGATGTCGATGGACTGAAAAATAAAGTCGTTGAGTGATGTAAATGTATTAACAAATGGTGGATAATTTGTTTTTTGGTAAATGAGTGTGGTGTGTGTATTTATTTAAATAAGCTGAACCTGATTGGTTGATAAAATAAGGACAACTTGGTGCCCGTTACACTTTAGCCCATTCTATAATAGGGGCTTACTTCTTAATTAGCTTACCCAAAAAATAAAAAGAAGCTTACTTCTTAATTATCATTTACTTCTAAAGAGTTTGAAAAATCATAATTAAGATTCAAAACCCATTTTATGTTGGAGTAGACTAAAAATAGTTCTATTTTTAGATAATATACATAAATTACACAAAGTTAGAAGTCAATAAGTGGAATTTAGTCACATTGCTTAATATGTCATTGATTGGGCCATCCTATCAAGCGGATGAATAAAATCATAGCAATTCCAAGTAACAATGTGGATAGGACATCAAACATAACATAATGGAGAAAAGAAATGCTATTTAATTTTGTAACTAACAAGCAAATGACATTTACTTTCATAACCATAGAAACTTATATATATATATATATATATTTTTTTTTTTGAAGAAAACCATAGAAGATTGTAACTGCTAAACAAATAGCATCAACTTTTGTAATTGCCAAACAAATGATATTTACTCTTGATCCTAACTTTCCTTGGTGGCTAATTGAAGTTTGTAATTGATAAGCAAATAGATGATAACCCTTATGTCCCCAATTCCAACTTTTACTGGACAATTAACAAGTGAAAGCCACAACCCCATGCCCATTATGATGGATAAAAATACAACAGAAATACCACCAATACAAGCAAGGTTCTCTATGAGCCACAAAAACTTAAATAGAAACTATAGAGAAAAATATGCAAATTAGGATGCGTGAAGAACTTCAAGTTGACGCTCAAGGTAGAGCAAGATTTCGTTTTGTTTAGACCTGAGACTATGTTTGATTGTAAGGGGAATAAAAGAGAAGGGAAGTGAAATTTTTATACTTTAAAAAGAAATATATGTAATTATTACCCATGTGGCTTTAACATTAACTTCAAATCTTTCCATATTTGGTTATAAAATTTCACTTTACTTTGCATCCAAAACCCTATGCTATAATATGTAAAATAAAAATTACATGTAAAATACATCATTATTAAATGTGGTTTAAAAAATTAAGTAATTTATACAATCATATAGGTAATGACTATAAATTCTTTTTAAATAATGAAAATTTTACTTCCCTTCCCTTTAAATTTCTATTGCAATCAAACAAACCTGATAGATTTTAATTTTATCGTTTCTTGTTCTCTCTGATCCCTCCCCTGATGGCAATACCGAAATTGAAGGTTAAATATATGAGGCCGATGCTTTTATGTCAGAATTATTTCATACTCTTTTTGTATTCTATTTTCTTCTTGTAATACAACTAACCTTTTACCCAAAAAAAAAAAAAAACAAAGACATAGAGAGTGCTTGTCAATAACATCTCTAAATGTCGCTTGTGGCTTCGCCATTTCTATGGCTTACTATAACGTGGATCACGAGGGTGGACCAGAGCGGAGGAAATTATTCATTTTGCCATGGCAGGACACGTGATTCCTGTCATGATTCCCATTCTATTATTATTATTATTATTAGGGTAATTTACAACGCCACCCCCTGGAGAATGCCAATATTATATGGACACCCCCTCTCTTTCACCAAATTAGACTCGGACCCCCTACCGTCAGTCAACGTTACATGATGCTTTGAAATGACGTTTTTGCCCTTATGAGTAAAAACTGATAAATTAGACATTTTCATTATCCCAAAAATACCCCTCCTTACCCTTTTATCTATCCTTCTCTCCTTCTCTCCTCTTCTCCCTACCTGCTACCAACGGTTCAGACGAGTTCCAGCAGAGATAGAGAGGGCAGTCGCTGGAAAATACCTCTCCTTTTGTCGCCGGCGAGTAGTGCTTCCCATCCAGTTTCTGTCGCAGGCGAGAAGATATGTTTGTTTGTTTTTGTTTTTGTTTTTTTTTTTTTCTCTTCTCTATTTTCCCCACCGGCGAGTAGTGCTTCCCATCCAGTTTCTGTCGCAGGCGAGAAGATATGTTTGTTTGTTTTTGTTTTTGTTTTTTTTTTTCTCTTCTCTATTTTCCCCATTTTGATCTCTAGTTCTCTATTGGGATTTTGTGTGCTCAACGAGACGCCGAAGATAGACCCACGAACCTGCATATGCTCTGCCTAGAAACAACAGCAGAGAAGCAACAAGCACCTCTGAGAAGAAAAGTTTCAAGGCCCTTCCCAGTAAAGAGATTACTATTGTTCACTAATAAAAAAAAAATTCCATTATTCTACTATCAGGTGCAGTAGAAAAACACTAATCATAACAAACAACAGAACACAAAATTGTAAGTTTTGGACATGACTTACACAAGGTGTTTTGACCATTCATTAAGCTCAATGTGATAGGTAATACCAGGTGAAAATGAGATATCACCCAATATATTACAATATGAATATATATCAAATTGAGTGAAAGCCCCTAACTAATTATGACTTGTGTCTGTATGTGTGTTGCAGTTCATTATGTTCAGCTGACAAAAACTGAGACCAAGTTAAAATCAGGAAATCCCTCGGTACCCTATTGAATACAGTGTCAAAACAGAAATGAAAATCAAGAAAAAGAAATCTGCCCACATGTCCATTCCACATCAAGAACAAAATCAAAAAAACTTGTCCAGCCTTGTCCACTCCACATATAAATGAAAATCATAAAACCTTTCCAACATGTTCATTCCACATCCAAAATGAAAATAAAAAAACCTATACACATGTCCATTCCACATACTTGACAAAAATCAAAAGGCCTGTATACACATCAGAATTACACATATCGAAAACCTGTCCAGTCTAGTAATGATAATTTCCAAAATCAAAAGGCCTATATACACATCATTTCCCCCCCCCCAAAAAAAACCCCCCTTTGTCCAAACTCAATTCTTGTTTGGCTTCTGCATTGCCTCCTTTTCACGTCTTCTTGCCCGAGCTGCTGTCGCTTTCGCTCTTTTCCTTGCTTGAACACTATCATTCAATGCAGTTGATGCATTATGTGATCTTGTCCGCTGAGAGACATTGACTTCAGCGTCACTAGCCCCCACATTTCGACTCTCCTACACAAGCATTTAGAACAATCCAAGTATAGTTGAGTAATTATGGAAGTATAACATATGTCTAAAATTTAGTAGAATTGATTACAATATCATAGGATGATAACTGAATGGTCTTTGGAGAATGAATCATGGTTACCTTCACAGTACTGCTTTTCCTTGCCCTTTTCCTCCTAATTTGACCCCCTTTACATGTTCTCCTGTTATGACCCTGAAGCCCACACTTATCACATCTTACTGATGTAGACTTCTTTTTGTTCTCATTTCCTGCTGGTTCACCGTCCTCCTTTTTTCTAACTTTTTTGGGTCTGCCTGGGTGCCTTCTCAAAGGTGGAGGCTCCACCACTCCCATACTACTTGTTTCTTCCAACTCTGATATGTCAGGAAGTGGGTGTATCATGTTCTCATAGAAAATAAAAACTATCACAGTAATCTGATAGGTTTTCCCTCTTAAATGTAATACAGCAAGCTGCATGTCTACATGGCAGCCCGGTAGCCTCCCATACTTGACACCCACATTTTCGAGTATTCAAGTTTACCACAAATCTTGATGTGCCATCGTTCACCTCAAATTCATTATATCCTGCTGATAGGGCCACACAAGATCTTGATTGCTGGTGGATCACATCCATTCTCTTCTTAATCTTTGGTGTCAAAGTCCCCTTGTAAGAACAAGCTTGCTCAAACCTCTTATGTAATTTATCCATCAAACTTATCCGCACTTGATCAATCAAATATAGGATGGGTTTGTCTCTATACGGGCCTACCCAGTTATTGAAGGACTCTGTCATGTTGTTGGTTATGTGATCACTTTTTGTTTGGTGATTAAATGCCCATCTTGACCATGAACTAGGCTGGTTTTCCATCAGAAAATCATATGCTTTTTGATTTATACTCTTGATCTCAGCCATTGCCTTTGTCCACTCAATTTCTCTGTAAGCCCTTGATGCAGTCCAAAATAAAGCTTTTAGCTTCTCACCTTTATAATCTTTCCTGAAATTTGCATACAAATTGCCTACTGCAATGCCTTGTATGTGATTCAGGGAAAACCTCCTTAATTGCATCAGTTAACCCCTACACACCCAATAAGAAAAAAAAAAAAAAAAAAAAAAAAAAAAAAATCAGAAATCAGCAATTGATATAAAAAAAAGAAGTAAAAACATTTAAAGAGAAATTGATAAGAAGGCACATTTTGCTTATCTGACATGAAAGTTAAATACCCCATGTCATCTGATGTAGAATACAATGCAGTATACAGATTCTGAAGGAACCACAACCAACTGTCTTTGCACTCAGATTCAACAACAGCATAGGCAAGTGGAAATAATCCATTGTTCCCGTCAACAGAAATAGCTGCCAATAGTGTCCCTCCAAACTTTCCCTTCAGATGGCATCCATCCAACCCAATAAATGGCCTACAACCATTAAGAAACCCTCTTTTGCTTGCTTCATAACAAACAAAACACCTTTTAAACACTGGATTGTCGGCTATGTTAGTTCTTGAAATGAATTGAAGATTAAACATTGAACCTGGATTGATTTGCCTAACCGTCTCTCCATACCTTGGAAGCTTGGAATACGACTTGGCATGGCTACCCTCATTTACTTCTTTTGCAAGAAGACGTGCCCTCCAAATCTGACTGTAACTTGGTTGAATCTTATAATCCTTCCATAACATGGCTCTAATACTATTAGTAGACAACTCAGGATCTGCTTTGAGTTGTGGACCAAGTTTGTTAGCAATCCATCTTGATGTTGCATCCGGGTTTTTGTCTTTTCTTTGAGAACAAGTATGCTGAGGATTAAAAGACTTTATCATAAAAGTGATTTTATCTTCAGTCGGTGATGCATGAATTCTCCACTGACAACCATCATCAGCACAAATAACAGTTACCCTTGTCCTCTCATTTTTTATTCTCTGAAGATGAAAACCCTCTTGGATTGCATAATCTTTCAATTCTCTCCTAAAATGGTCCACATCATCAAATATCATACCATCCTCTAGTTGGACTTTTCCTTCAACATCAAAAACACTTCTTGCCCTACGGACTTGTGGTGCATGGAACTCATCGGAGTCATAATCTGATAAGTCATCAGTTCCAATAGATGCTTCATCACCTTCAGAGCCATCCCCATCTTCAAAGTGCACCTCAGAGCCATCCCCATCTTCAAAGTGCACCTCTTCTTCACTTCCACTTTTACTAATATCTTTAAAGCCATCATCACTTTGCATTTTCCAGTCTTCATCTTCCGAGTCAGACATAACATACTCACATCCACTTGAGTATGTATTAGTCACATCATTTGCCTCATCTATCACCTCTACCACATCTACAATAGATTTTCCTTTCTCACTATGACTTGAAATTATCCCGGGGATTGTACCACTACCATCTTCGCTTGATCTCATGTTGGATGCACCAGTTCTGCCTATAGAAATACCTGAGCAACAAGCACTCTGGACTATCGGTTTTGGTACTCTAGATGTACCACTTTCATAATGAACAAATGATCCAATTCCAATGCTAGGAGGCTGCACTTCATTCCTCTGTCTTCTTCTTGGAATATCTCTACCAACAACTTTGAATGGATAGCCATTAATGGTATGACCACCAAAACCATTGTCAAACTGCTTCACATTTGACACATACACCATAAGAACCCTCAACTCTTCAAAAATAGACAACACTTGCATGAGTGTGTCATCGTTCCATATATCAATCATAACCCTACTATCAGGCAGCATAGCTTGACAAGTGAACTTGATAGACCTCCCATCTGGAATATGTGACAACACCGTCCTGTAGATGTCGCATAGTAACTCAAAATAACTGAACTTCTCTCTATCAACAATCTTGTGCTCAACCTTCCCATCGTAATGGTAATACAATGTGTAAGGATCCATTCTACAAATGATAACAATGCAATTAGTAAAATTCATAATATTTCTCACACTCTCTTATAATAAACATGAAAATCATAGCAAAATATAGCAAAGCACAGTTTTACCAAATGTAAGAACCACCACTATTTGTCTTATTCAGCAAATAGTTCACATTGAATTTTTTACCAAGAAAACTAATAGTAAAAGTTGTCTCTGAAACACAAGCATATGTTAACATGGAATTTCTTTTTTTTATTTTTTCAAAAAGAAAATAAAGTTTAAAGTGATGGGTTGTACCATACAAGAATGATTTATTAGTAGAAGTATAGATAGGAACCATTCCACATTCAAAAGGCCACTACAACATGGAGATAGTAATATTAACAGATGTAAAGAGACCCATAAAGCATAAAGCACAAGGAACCATTGTTTTGGAAACAGTAACATATTAGGAAAATAAGGAGCAGAGCCCAATAATGCCTCAGAAATCATTTACAAGAGGCATGGTTTAGTACATCTATGGGACCCTTAAAGCACAACCAAAACACATTTCAATTTTAGCCAAGCTATGGTGCAAGACAAGAATAAGAATGATTTATTAGAATAGGAAAAGAAGAGGGGACCAAATGCTTAAAAAAGCCACAAGAAGTGATGGTACTGTCGGAACCAATAAGGCAGATACATATCATTTTCAATGGCTTAAAAAGGGAAAATTCTGTTCTGAAGCAGCTTGTGGACAAGAAACTAATGTATAATCATCCATGGTTGAAATCTACAGGTATAATCTGACAAAATGGTCTCAATCGTTCGATAGCTATTTGATGAGCAATTCGTGCATGTATTAATCATTATACAAGGTTATTCATATACAAAAGGATATCAAAACATTTCTCAATCATATATACCCAGTAATGAGAATAGAATTCAGATACAGAGTGAAGAGAGCCAGCAGAAGTAGCTGTTCCTATCAATCGATTTGGGGATGATCAATAAAAGGGTAAAATTTCAGAGATACCTGTAGTCGCTGGAGGGGGTTCGCCGCCGTAGTCGCTGGAGGGGGTTCACCGCCGTAGTCACTGGAGGGGGTTCGCTGCCGTAGTCGCCGTCGTCGCCGTCGTCGAAAGAGTGTTCGCAGCCGCCGATCTGCAAGCCTACCCGTTCTTCTTCTCAACTCATTGAGGCTGATTTGTGACCCGTTAGAAGTGAGTAGTGAGTTAGGGTTGTGAAATCGATTTGGGGATGATGAATAAAAGGGTTAAATGAGACAAGGAGGCAGGATAACATACCTGTAATCGCCGGAGGGGGTTCGCAGCCTTCGTAGACGCTACCGGAAGGTGTTGCAGCCGCCGATCTGAAAATGCCTATCAATCTTCTTCTCCGACGTTCTTCTCCGACGTTCTTCTCTTACTCAGTAACTCGCGCGACTCGTCATATTTGAGTTGTGAGTTAGGTTTTCCTCAATCGATTTTGAAAATAGAACCATTAAGGGCAATTTTGGTACTTCATTATTTTTAAGGGCAAAATGGAATTTAGAAAAAATATTAACTGCTGATGTCAGCATTCTTGGTATATTATGTAACGTTGACTGACGGTAGGGGGTCCGAGTCCAATTTGGTGAAAGAGAGGGGGTGTCCTTATAATATTGGCATTCTCCAGGGGGTGGCGTTGTAAATTACCCTTAGATTTATAAGGTATGACCTCTATCCATTTAGAAACATAATCAACGGCCAAAAGTATGTATAAATTTTCAAAGGAACTAGGGAATGGTCTCACAAAGTCGATGCTCCACATATAAAAGATCTCAACTACGAAAATAGGGTTGATGGGCATTATGTTCCTCTTATTAATATAGCCAAAAGATTGGCAGGCGAGACAAGCCTGGTAAAAATTAAAAGCATCTCTAAAAAGAATGGGCCAATAAAATCCGCATTGGAGAACATTTGCGACAGTCTTCTTAAGTCCAAAGTGTCCACCACATGCATGATGTACAAATTTTCAAAGGAATTAGGGAATGGTCCCATAAAGTCGATGCTCCACACATAAAAGATCTCAACTATGAAAATAGGGTTGAGGGGTATTATGTTCCTCTTATTAATATAATCAAAAGATTGGCAGGCGAGACAAGCCTTGTAAAAATCAAAAGCATCTCTAAAAAGAATGGGCCAATAAAATCCGCATTAGAGAACCTTTGTGACAGTCTTCTTAAGTCCAAAGTGTCCACCACATGCATAATCATGGCAAAAGGATAAGAGTGAGTGTTGCTCATGATTAGGCACACAACATCTAATAATTTGGTCAGGACAAACTTTAAAAAGATAAGGATCATCCCAAAAGAAACGCTTAACTTAGGAAAGGAATCAATATTTATCTTGGGTGGACCAGTGATCCGGAGTCACACATGATACTAAGAAGTTGACAATGTCAGCAAACCCTGGTTCATCAGACACTAAAAGTAACTACTCATGTAGAAAGTTCTCGTTGACTAGAGAATCAACACTCAAGGAATTGGGAAGTCAAGATAAATGGTCTGCAACAAGGTTTTCAATGCCTTTCTTATCCCTAATTTCCAAATCAAACTCTTACAAAAGTAAAACCCACCTAATGTGACAAGATTTGGCATCCTTCTTCTGAACTAGGTATCTAAGAGCAGAATGATCAGTATACACCATCACATATGAACCAACTAAGTAAGACCAAAATTTTTCTAATCCAAACACAACAGCTAAAAATTATTTTTCAGTAGTTATATAGTTGAGTTATGCATCATTTAGGGTCTTACTAGCATAGTAAATTACAATTGGCAACTTATTAATCCTTTGACCTAAAACTGCTTCTATGGCAAAATCTGAAGCATCACACATCAGTTCAAACAGTTCAGTCCAAGCAGGTGGTTGAACAAGGGGTGCATTGGTCGACTCCTTGAGTTGCTTGAAGGATTCTAGGCACTCTTTAGAAAACTTAAAAGTTTGATCTTTGGCAAGTAGTGAAGTGAGAGGTAGGGCTAACTGACTAAAGTTCTTAATAAACCTTCTGTAAAAACCAGCATGCCCTAGAAAAGACAAGACGTCCTTAATAGATTGAAGAGGTGATAAATTATCAATTAAATCCACTTTGGCACTATCTACCTTAATTCCCTCCTTGGATATTGCATGGCCTAAAACAATACCAGATTTAACCATAAAATGGCATTTCTCCCAATTCAAAACCAAATTCTTAGATATACACCTTTTCAAAACTAGGGAAAGATGATGAAGACATTCATAATAGGAATTCCCATGAATTGAAAAGTCATCCATAAATACTTCTAAGAATTTTTCGATCATGTTAGAAAAGATGCTTATCATGCATCGTTGGAACGTAACAGGGGCATTGCACAGCCCAAAGGGTATATGTCTGTAAGCAAATGTTCCATATGTGCATATCAAAGTGGTCTTATGTTGGTCCTCTAAAGCAATTGGGATCTGGTTATAGCCAGAATATCTATTAAGAAAACAATAATATTCATGTCCCGCTAATCTCTCTAGCATCGGGTCAATGAATGGCAATAGGAAGTAATCCTTCCAGGTTGCCGCATTAAGTTTCCTGTAGTCTATGCACACTCTCCACCCTGATTGGACAGGGGTTGGAATCAATTCGTTATTGGCATTGGGATCTACAATAACACTAGACTTCTTAGGCACTACATGAACTGGGCTTACCCATTGGCTATCAGAAATATGATAAATTATTCCATGATCCAAGCACTTTAGGATCTCTTTCTTAATGGCTTCCATCATCACAAGGTTAGTTCTTCTTTGAGGTTCCGTGGATGATTTGAATTCCTCCATTAGAAGTATATGATGTTGCACAATAGAAGGGCTTATACCCTTGATATCAGCCATGGTCCAACCTAGGGCTTCCTTATTGTCTTTTAACACCTTAAGTAATTATTCTTTCTGACTAGAAGTCAAATATGAAGAAATTATTACTGGAAGAGTCTGGTTAGGCCCTAGGAAAGCATACCTCAAATTAGATGGCAACTCTTTAAGATCTAGCTTTAGGGGCTCAACTATGGAAGGTTTGGGAATGGAATTGGAAAGGGGTCCTAAGGGCTCCACAGGTGTGTGAAGACTCAAGACTTTAGAAAAAAAATTTCACTTTCATCGTCCATCTCATCCATACACTGTTGGAATTTTAAATCAAAATCAATATCAAAGTTGGTAATTAAATCATCAAAAAAATCTAGAAAATCTTCAAGCATACTGATCTCTTCTTTCATTTGTGGTTGCTTTCCTATCCTAAATATATTAAACTTAACAATTTGGTTGTCAAAAGATAACCTTAGGAAACCATTCCAGCAATTGATTAATTCATTAGTGGTAGTAAGGAATGGTCTTCCTAGGATTATGAGAATCACATCCTTGGTTGCGAAAGGCTTGGTATCTTACACAATGAAATCAACAGGAAAAATAAATTGTCCCACCTTTAGTAAGACATCCTCAATTATCCCTTTAGAAATCTTAACAGCCTATCTGCCAACCAAAGAGTAGTTTTAGTGGCTATAAATTCTCTCAATCCTAATTTTTTTTTTTACTAAAAGATGAATATATTAATAAGAAAAGGGAGAACATCATAAAGAAGAAACAGGGATAGAGCAGAGACCCCTAGAGCCGTTAGCAAACTCCACCTTCGGCATGGCCATCAACAGAGAAAAAAAGCAGTGCCCTAGGAGAATCTAAAGCTATGCCTACCCAGGATATCATTTTCTATATAATCAGCAACATGTCTAGGGAAAGACACTGAGAATTATGAGTTTCCAGATTTTGAAGCCTTTTTTGCAAGAAAATCTGCAATTGGATTTGCTTCGCGAAAGCAATGGGATATCTCCCAAGGGATTGATTCTAGGAAAGGGATAACATCCAACCATCTTTGGAGGATAAACCATGGGATATGGTTCCTCTGGATCGCCAAAATAACCGCAACTGAGTTAGATTCTATCCACATACCCCTTGCACCCATCGTCTTAGCCATCATAATACCTTCCATGACTGCCTCAACCTCTGCTTCATAAGACTTTTTAATTCCCAAAAAAATGCTAAATGAGTCACACACCTGGACATCATTATCTCAAACAATCCCTCCTGCTCCTGCCTTTCCTGGATTTCACAGAGAGTTGCCATCTATATTAACTTTCAGCCAGTTTGGTTGGGGTTTACACCAGTGAACTTTGAGGCGGTGAACATGTTTGTGAGACACCACTATCAAACCCAATTTTTTGTAGCAAATAACATCAATTAGAGATTTCACCTCCCCCTTCAACTTTCCTATGCAAGGGCCAAGCTCCTGATGATTATATTTAAATATTTACATCGCAACTCTATAATCATTGTCATACCGACGTCTGTTCCTTTCCCACCAAATGTTTACTGCAATAATGGAAAAACCTATCGTTCAGGGAGTTTTAAGGTTTACAACTCTAGCCTTTGTCTTCCACCATCAAACCAGGTTGTCAACTGACTGGTGCTGCTGCCACTTTACCTTAAAGCACTCAATAAATGTTTTCCAAACTTTGGTCATAAAAGGGCATCTGAGGAAGATATGATTAATACTTTCTTCAGCTTGGTTGCAGAGAGCGCACCTAGAAGCGAGATGGATCCCCTTATGCCTGATCTACTCATTCGTTAGGAGTTTGACATGGGCTAGACGCCATCCTAAGGTAGAGATCCTAGGAGGTAAGCCTTTCCGTCAAACCAGAGAGTACCAAGGGACCTTGCTAGCCATCCTTCTGATACCCTCCCAAGCCAAAGAGGTAGAGAAAGACCCCAGAGTTGATAATGACCAGTAGCAGGTATCCACTAAGTCACCTGAGGGGATTTTAATCCTCTTAATTTTGTCAAATATTCTGATGAGCTCCACCGAGCTCACCTCAGGAATCGCCCATTCTCCACCATGAATAAAGTCGCCCACCTTTGCATTAAATCTAAGAGCAGTCAAATCCATTATCTGAAGCTCCTCAAGCACTGACTTTGGCCCCCACCATTTGTCCTTCCAAAACTTTACAAGATTACCATTCCCGATAATGCATCTTTGATTCTCTTTCACAAAGCTCCAGACCTTTTTAACCCCTGATGCAATGGAAGAAGAAACACCTTTCTTGAAGCTGCCATCATTTTTAATAAATCAAACCTTAAGGAAAGAGTTGGCCGCTGTCTTCTCATGCTTGATTCTCCATACTAGTTTTCATAGCGTTGCTCTGTTTGTGTCTCTGAGCCACTTGATACCTAAGCCTCCTTCCTCTTTAGGCTTACAAAGGGCGTCCCATGTTATTGTAATTTTTCTTGCAGATTCTATCTCACTCGTCCAGATAAAATTCCTCATCCACCGTTCCAATTTTGCTAATAGGGAAGATGGCCACCAATAAATAACAAAACTATGGTTAAGGATACCTGCAATGACTGATCTAACCAATTCTATTCTTCCTGCCAAAGACAATAGGTTGCCTTTCCAACCCGCTAGGCATCCCTTCACCTTGTCCATCACTGGTAGAAGGGCCTCTTTCTTCACTCTTCCCTTAAATATTTCAACACCTAAGTATCAAGTCAGGAAGCTATAGATCTGAATTCCAAGGGTATCAGCAATGATCTGCTTTCGATCTGGAGCAATCTTCCCTAGGAAGAGTTTGTTTTTCTCTAGGCTAATGCACTGGCCTGAAAATTCTTGGTATTTCATCAATAAGTTTTTCAGGGTACGAACATACCTCAAGGAGGTGTTGGTGAATATGAAGATATCGTCCGCGAATAGAATATGCCTAGGAGTGGCAGTGCCTCTTGGGCCATGGATTGCATGGAGCTCCTTGTGCTGAACCAGACTCGACAACCCTCTGGATAGAACCTCTTCAGCTATAATAAATAGCATGGGAGATATAGGATCACGTTATCTCAGCCGGCGCTCCACCCCGAAGTAACCTTGAGGACCTCCATTCACAAGAATAGATATTTTTGACGATATCAGAAGTTGATGCAGCCAGTTGATCCAACTATTGGAGAATCCAAATTTACTCAAAACTTAAAAAATGAAAGGCTAAGAAATAGTTTTGTAAGCCTTCTTGATGTCAATTTTTAGGCTAAGGCTCCCACCTCTAGTCGCTGAGAATATTAAGTTTGCTAGCTCAAAGGCCACAGAGATATTATCATGAATCAAATTCCCCTTTTGAAATGCACCCTGCTCTTCTGAAATCAGCCGAGGAAGGAGAGGTTCCAGAAGCATCGCCATAACTTTGGAAATAATTTTGCAGAAGAAATTACCCATGCAGAGAGGGCGAAATCTATCCAGTGTGTTTGCTCCCTCCACCTTTGGAATCAGGACCAGTAAATTATTATTGACCCCGTGGGGGTATGTATCCAGTGCTAAAGAATTGTCTCACCACATTGCACACCTCCACTTCCATCAAAGACTAGCACTTGCAAAAAAAGGCACCAGAGAATCCATCAGGACCCGACGAGCTATCTGGGTCCAACTCCCACAGTAGCCTCCTTATTTCTTCATTCCAGGAGGGAATCCAACCTATAACAGTCCATTTCGTTAGGGACTTTCAGAATATTATTTAGTAAATCTGCATGGGTCTCTGTGGGAGCTTCTTAATGAAAGTGCTCAAAAAAATCGACAATATACTCCCCTGTCTGATTTTGCCCTTCCACCATGGTATCGTCTGGCCTATTGAGCGCTCTGATTGTATTTTTTTTTCTTCTCATTTTGACAAAAAGGTGAAAAAAATTGAAGTTTCTATCACCAGCTTTCAGCCATCTAATTCTCACCTTTTCAGTCTAGATTTTTTCATAATTTTCCAAGGCCTTCACCAAGCCCGTCTTCGCATCAGCTTCCAAGGCAAACAAATGGTCGTTCATCCCTTCTCTCATAATCTGGTCATGAATTTGGTTCAGAGCCATCTTTGCTTCCTCAAGCGCTCTATCAATGAGAGGGAATGCTAATCTCGCCTAGGTCTTCAAAATCCCTTTCAACTGCTTCAATTTGGAAGTGAGAACAATAATAGGGGGTCCCACAATCCATTCAGACTAGGACGATGCCACCACATTATTAAATTCCTCAAGGTCCATCCAGAACTGATGGAACCGAAATGGACAATTTGAGAGGCACTGACTAGAAATTGAAGTCATCAAAATCGGTCCATAATCTGAAGCTATTCTAGGCAAAACCACTTGAGAGGAGTCTTCGAAAACGGTCAGCCATTACTTATTGCAAAAGCTTCTATCAAGCACTGCAGACACATTACCAATTTTTTGATTGTTGCTCCATGCAAATTTTCTCCCACTCAAAGGCAACTGAGACATGAAGTAAGAGTCCACCATAGCATTGTACTCCGCAGCCGACCCCATGCTGAAGTTTCCTGGGCCCTTCTTTTCATGAGATTGAAGCGTAGCATTAAAGTCACCAACCATTGCCCAAGTAGTGGGAGTGATAGGGATATCCATAGCCAATGCCAACCAAAGATCTCTTCTCTCCACCCTAAAACTACTAGCATGGATGAAGGAGACTTGCATTTGGGTGAGGTCCCAAGTCAAAGCGACCGTAATATACTGAGAGGATTTTGAGATCACCACTAGGGAACCTAGATTTCTTTTCCAAATAATCCATATATTTGAAATTCTCCTTGTTCTATTGTTAAAAATAAATTTATTGAAAAACCCAACTAACTAAAAAATAAGTTTGGAAAATCACTCATAGAGACCATTGGTTCGGCGATACAAAGAAGGTCTGGGTCCTTCTGCTTAACTAAATCTCTCAAGACGCGTTTGCCAACCGCCTTCTTTATTCTTCTTATATTCCAAAAGAGAATCTTCATAAATTACTTCCTGGTACCAGCCTGGCGGTCAGACCTCAAGGCCTACCCCATCACTGCATTGGCTTTTCCTTTCCTTCTAGTGTCATCATCAGCTCTTGCGAGAGCTTGGTCAAGCTCTGTGACTTCCTGGTGGTGAACAATTATCCTGCCTACGTCCAGACCAGACGGAGATATTTCTATAGTCACGTGCTCAGAGCCGCCCCATTCCTGCCCTCGACCACTCCTTCCTCCTCTAGCCTGCTGTCGACCTCCGCGACCACCATTATATATCACTCTACTCTTGTGAGGGCTAAGAGTTCTAGCAGTATGAACACCTTCCGCCTCAGTCACTCCAAGGCCAGAATTGGACTCATCCTCTTTCCTGTCTTGACTTCCTTGCACAGATTCCAACGACTCTTTTCCTGAAGAGTAATTTTCTGACTCTCCTGGGTCAGATTTAGACCCATATCCGCACCCCAATGGGTTGTCCACCATGGTCGGTTCATGGGTATTCCTTTCTTGAGTGCATGGATCATGTAGATAGATTTTCAGGTTGTATTTATTCAAAACGTTCTCAAGAGAACCTTCTATATTTGACAGATCCTCCACCGTTGGAATATTATCTCTAACGGGGGAAATATCCTTAAGGAGAGAGGATCTTTTATCTCTTTCCACATGATGAGGATTGTGATGGATCTCGCTGAAGGCCATGTCTGCAGCACTCTCTACCTCCACCGCCTGCAAGTGTCTAGTAAAGTGGCATTTAGCATCATCCATGTCTGCATGAGCTCGATTTTGATTTTTCTTGGCTCTACATTGTTCAGCAGTATGCCCAATTTTTTGTAAATAGTGCATCTCCCTATATCATCTTCATACAAGATCCATTGCTTGAATCAGAAATAAACCTCCTTACCTGGCTTTTTCCTTTCGACCTGGATTTCCTCCACTCTGGTGCTGCCCATCGGCACTTCCACCAGCACCCTAGCATAATTCCCTATAGTACCATGTAGTGTCCTACGATCCACCTCCACTGGCCTTCCTGAGGCTTTGGCCATGGAGAGAATAATTTTTTCGCCAATACTCCATGGATAGTTCTGGATATCGTATCCACACCAGCTTGGTTTGAGTAGGGTCATCATGGATACTGAACTCCGGCCACCATTGCTGGAATCTAATGACTTGCCCGTTGACTTTGATGGGACCTCTTTTCCACATCGAGGCCATGTCTCCCTCAATTTCAAATCGAAAAAGAATGAATCCTTACCCTTCAAATTCCAGGCATTTTTTGCATCAGACCTCACTTCATCCATCGAGACAAAGCGAAAATTAACCCACCCAATCAAAGCGTAAGAGAATGATTGTAATTTCTCTTCCTATGCCTATTGAGGAATAATGATCTTTATAAGGGTTCCAGCATGTATCGGATCAGGAAGATCATCTATGTTCGACATAGTTTTCTTTATCGCAGCTGCGTAAGATTGTCTGCTTCCTCCATTGATCAGCTCCTCCATAGGGTGATTCTTTTAGCTAATCCACCAGAGACGACATTGTCAGTTTCAAAGACCAACAAAGGTAGAGAGTAGTGCACCGGTCTCCAGAAATCAGTAATCCTCCATTGCTTCCCTCTATCTGGTGGTCGATCGCAAATCCCCCCATCCCTCTCAGAGCTTCTCTCTCCTGTGTTCTCCATCAGAATAATTTTGGCAGCTATTTTCTTACACCAAACATTTATTATCTGAATTGTTTGGTTATCCCAAGCTATTTCTATCTAAATCTCCATCTTTCACGTTGAAAGGGAAGTAAACACATATGCCAAGGCAAAAGATTAACACTTGCACCAAGGTCAAGTAAGGCATGCTCAATGTAGGTGTTGCCTATGACACAAGCTATGGTAGGACTCCCTGGATCCGTATACTTGGCTGTTATAGTCTGAGTAATTATGGAACTAATATTACCTACCAAGAACGCCTTTTTGGGCACACTAATGATACGTTTGTAAGTACGCAAATCTTTTAAGACCTTTGCATAGGCAGGGATCTAGATATGACATCCAAAAGAGGGATGTTCACTTCTACCTTCTTGAAGACTTCTAAAATTTTGTCTATGGAAGCAGTCTTCTTTTTGTTAACCAAGCAATTGGGAAAGGGGACAGGGGTAACATAAGGACTGTTAGGGATTTGCCCTTTTTTAGAAGAATCATTTTTGGTTTCCTCTATCAAATCATTTTTAGTTTTAGAAGAATCTATAGGTTCATCAGATGAACCTGGAA
Source organism: Macadamia integrifolia (assembly GCF_013358625.1). Taxonomy (NCBI): domain Eukaryota; kingdom Viridiplantae; phylum Streptophyta; class Magnoliopsida; order Proteales; family Proteaceae; genus Macadamia; species Macadamia integrifolia. The sequence goes on along the minus strand of NC_056557.1, from coordinate 27,681,499 downwards.
CAAGTGGCACACTTGTGTCCTCAACAGAAGGAGAGTTAATAGGAGTAACAGATGGGGAAGATTTAGGAACACTCTGTTAGCACTCTCTACCACTCCTAAGGGTATAAAAAACATTACATTGGTTAGAGGGCCCTTGTTGGATCTGACCTTGTCCTATATTCAGTGATACATTAGTTGGTGCTTGTGAACTAATAGGCTAATGATGCCTAGGGTTAGGCTCTGGTTGACTAGGTAAAGTTCCTCTCTCCCTCTCACGCATAATTGAGTCAACTTGAGTAAGTTCTCTTGTAAGATTTTGATAGCTTGTCATGAGGAGAGCCATATTTTTTTCCAAGTAACTTATTCTATTTGCCTCTACAGTGTTGGTAAACCCAGGGGGTTGCTGATAAGATGATAGGAGAGGGGCCCTAGGAAAACTAGCCCTAGGTCCTACATATGGCCTAGAAAAAGTATTTTTAAAAAAAGATTATTGTACAAAGGGAGGCCTTTGGGGTCTAGGTTGACCTTGATTATGGAAATTAGAAGGCCCTGCTTGGTTGTCCAGATTCCAGGAGAAATTTGGGTGACTTCTCAATCCTAGATTGTAGGTGTTACTATATAGATTATTCTGGTAGAAGGCATTAATACTATCATTAGAAGTGCCCCCAGAGGTGTTGGAGCATTCTTCTATGACATATCCAGGGGACTAGCACCAAGCACACATCTTAACCAAATTGACTGATGATGGCTCTCTAGGAACAATAGCCTCAGTCCTCTTGATTAGGCTATCCAAATGGGCTTCCTTGGCTACTATCCTATCCACAAAATATCCTTTCCCTCCTTTGGTTCTTTCACTCTCTTGGGTTGATTCCCACTCATGGGTTTTGTCAGCTAAGTCAAGTAAGAATTCACTTGTCTTTTCTTCATCTGTCAAGGATGTGAATCCCTCAGGGCACATAGACTCTATCATTTATTTAGTTGGGTAATCAATACCCTATAAATTATTTGACATAAATGCCATAAGTCTAGACTATGGTGAGGGAATTCTTGGAGTAGATCCTTCAATCTCTTCATAAGCTTAGAAAAGGACTCATTAGGCTTTTGCCTAAACTGAAGGATATCATTTCTAAGCTTATTGGTCTTGTGAGTTGGAAAAAACTTCTTAACGAAGGCAACTGTAAATTTATCCCATGTGGTTATGAAATTTGTGGGTAACCTATACAACCACTTTTTAGCTTCATCTTTCAATGCAAACGTGATGAACCTAAGCTTAACAGCATCATTAGAAAGCTACTGGACTTTAATTAAAACACATACCTCTTCAAATTCCCTTAGAAATAGATATGCATCCTCAGAGGTCAGCCCATGGAGGTGGGGCAACTTAGTGATGTATTAAGATTTGAATTCAAAACTATTGCTCTGGACTTGTGGTAGAACTATGCAGGAAGGTTGGGCTGTTCTAGCAAGTAGAACCTATCTTTCAGAGATTTAGGTGGAGGGTTTTGCTGTTGGTCTCCCATAATTGAAAGGTTTTAAAGAGAGCAAACGTATAGGGTCACTACTTGTTAGATCTCTTCTTTCTAACCGATTCTTAGTATTATGTACCCACCTAACACCCATGCAATAGAAAAAATACCTACAACTAGAGTAAGACAAGCACAAAAGAATGGAAAGAAATTTTTTTTTTATTTGATTTTATTTTAATTTTTTTTTTTTACTTTTTGGGAGCTTACCGACAGGGATCTGGGGCCACTCAAGTCAATTCCAAAGGTACTACTACAGGGCAAAACCTGTCTTTATCATACTGTGAGCTTGGCGACCTCCACCGATACAACTATTATTATAAGTTGTTATTCTCAGGAATTCAATAAAAGAAAAATGAAAAACAAAACAAAGCAAACAAAGCACTCTGATTTACCAAAAGAAAGCAAAAAATAACATGGAACTGTCTCCCAGGCAATGGCGCCAAGAACTTGGTTAAATTTTTAAAAGTGTAATCGCAAGTGTATTGATCAGTGTACCTAACGGGTCGAACACAAGGAGATCAACCACTTTGTTTTAGGCTTTTTCTAGTAATACGAAAGTGCACAAATTCATTATGGTGATCTAATTCTAACTATCGACCTAACACAAATGCATCTAAAAGCGACCTAACCATTCATATCTAGAAATTTAAATACTCAAGCCTCGTTGTTAAAAAGAAAATAAATGAAAATAAAAGTGCTGAAAAGTAAATAAATAAAATAGAAGGGGAAAAAGCTAGAGAGAGGCATACAAGTAGGTATCTCTACTTAACCTGAGAGATGCACCATAAACAATATGAGCTTCCCTACTTGACCAGAGAGTACTCTTATAAGGTCTTTTCTACTTGGCTTTAGGGGAAGGGAAGTAATTAAAATAAAAACAATAAAATAATAGTTCTATAGCTAGGAGGGGCAAAGCCAACATATACACTAGCCATGAACCTTGGGGGAAAGGGAAAGCAATAACGTAATGACTGAAATTAAAATCCTAAATTAAGAAAGAAAGGGTAGTCAGAAGAGGGAGTGAGAGGGGGGTGAGAAGGCTACTGAAGGGGCCTACTTACTTGAACTTCAATCCTTGAATTGAAAACTTAATCGATTTGAGATACTACCAATACTAAAAACCAAATCTGGAATATGCCAAATCTGAAATTTCTAGTACTAGAGAAAACAAATCTGAAGAGAAAAATTATACTTGAAAGACATACTCCATAGCTTGTTCTTGTCACCTAGAACTAAGCCTAGAACTTGAAAATTACAACTTGAAAATTACAACCTCAATTGCTTAAACAATAAAAATAAGAGACTGAATCAAAAATGAAAAGGCTTGCATTAATTGAATAAAAAGAACTTACAAAAGTGTTTAGAGCAAAAACCTAGAACTAGAGCTAGAGAAAGTGAAAACTAGAGAAAGAGAGAAAGAACAACTAAAAAAAAATATAAGAAGAGAGAAGTAGAGAGGAAGAGAGGGACCACCCTTTAGGATTTTGTGGACTCCCTTTTATAGGGAATAGGAAGGGAGTAGAGGAGGACATCAAAGTTTGAAGTAGGGAATCTCCAATAATTTTTCTTCCTTTTTCCATTTTTTTATTTTATTTTATTTTTTTTCTTTTTCTTCTTCAAAACGTGGGCAGCCTCTTGAACGATTTTTCCTTCTTTTATTTTTTCTTTCCTATTTTTTCTCCCTTTTTTTTATTTTTCTCTTTTATTTCCTTATTTCTCTCTCTTCTTGCGCAAGAAACCTCTTGGCCGACCTCCTTGCTTTAAGTGATGAGTAGGAGGGAGAAAATCTTTCAAAAAAAATCTCCAAAAAATGGTAGCCAAGAGGTTCAAACTTGAGACCTCCTAATAGGGAAGGGATTTTACACACCACAACTCACCAACTACGCTAGGTAGTTGTTACCAAAAATGAATCTTCAATCACTTAAGGGTGTGGTTCATTGATCCTTGTTGTCATTTAGAATATTCCTTGTACCTCTGGGACAACTGTAAACAGGCTGGTTCTGCATCTCGGTTCAGTTCTGATCTATTATTCTTTTTCTTACTTGAAAAGAATAATTACTTGTACGAGTGACCAAACGAATGTGTACTTTTAATTGAACACATCCATCTTGCTCAGAATTTCGTCCTCTTTGTAACGAATTTAAAAGGTTTACATGATGTGAGTCTACCAAGGAGGTTTGGGAAAAGCTACAGATTGTTTATGAAGGTGACTAATATACCAAAGAAGCTAAGCTATAACATTATAGGTCTCTATTTGTAAGTCTAAAGATGTCTGATGGTGATAGCATGGAAAGCTCCATGAGAAATGTGAATAAAATTATCAATCTATCAGAAGACTTAAAGAGACAGTTAAGGAAACTATGGTCATGAAGAAGATCCTTAGATACTTTCTGACATCTATAGTCCTAACGTGTCTGAAGTAAAAGAGTCCAAAGACTTGAATGAATTAAGTTTAGATGCACTACATAGAATACTAACAGCTTATAAGATGAGAATTGTGAAGACCAAGCCCACAGAGGAGGTAGCATTCAAAGCCATGAGGAAGTTGAAAATCAAATAAGAGAATGACGAGGAGGATTCTAGATATAAATTGATTGAGTACCTTGCTAGGAAGTTTAAAAGTAATTGATGAGCACATTTATGTGTGAAATCTATGGTAGTAAAACATGCATTTTACATATTTAGAATGGAGTAACCTTGGGTTTTACTCTCTGTTTGCAAGTTTTATATTTTTAAGGCCTTAAGGAATATCGGGTGCTATATCTCCAATTTTACATGTAAAGAGGTCATGTTTTTTTTCATGTTAAACAATTGCATTCAAAAGAGCATTCTTTGCCTTGAATTTATTCTCGAATTTCTTCAGTTCAGATGAATCTATAATTTAACCAGTGGGAATTTTAGAACCGCTCTTAATTGAAATCAAACATTATAGCCCATCAACTTCAAATATGTTTCCATCCTAATGCCTTGAAAAAGTGCATTATTTTTTCGCTAATAATCATTTGTATTAATAAAAAAGAAAAAAAAAATATAAGATAGTATACAAAGCTGAATGGAGCAAGATATAACCCCAGATAGCTCAACAGATGACTAAGACAGACCTCCTAAACCACCTTTAGCATTGCCATCAGCAGAAAATAGGAGGACCATCCCCAGCACCCACAGAAGCAAATAAAATGAATAGAACTAAACGCCCTAACTCATCCTATATCTAGGACTACCAGAACCATCCATATCAATCTCCATCTTGACCAGATCCAGCAATACCATCACAGGGTCTGAAGACTCAATCCGAGCCATTGTTTTGGAAAGATAGTCAGCAATAGAGTCGGCCTCTCGATAGCAATGGCTGATTTTCCACTCGATGATACTCAAAAACCTCATATAAGTTAACCATCTTTGATGAACAATCCACGGGACCTTAAATTTCAGAAATAAGGTAACCAGCACGACCGAATCACATTCAATCCACAACCTTTGGACACCCAGCTTTTCAGCATATTCAATTCCCGAAACCGCAACCATAAATTCTGCCTCAAAATTTGTATAAAGCCTAAGGAAATTTCTGAAGTTGGCCATAACCTCACCCTTGTCATTACGAAATGCACCACTAGCTCCAGACATCCCTGGATTTCCAAGGGAGCGTCCATCAATGTTTGGTTTCCACCACCCTCTCGACAGACGACACCAAAATATTTCAAAGAACTCTCTTAGAGAATATCGCACCCCTTAGAAGCCCAGTTTTCTAGTACTCATTAGATCAGAAATGGAGATGGACGAACCTGTGAACACCAAAGACTGGGAAGCAATTTCACTTCTAATCATGGCAAAAACAACCTCCATAGGCTTTGAAATTCCCTCAAATCTTCTAGAATTCCTTTCCAGCCAAATTCTACAAGGATCTAGCACAAAACCTTTTTTCCAAACTTTCTGACAAGGGACCACCTTCATTTTAGATTTCCACCCGGCTATGAAAAACTCCATCCCACTGAAGTCGATCCACTGAATACCGAAACAATCACAAAATTTCTGCCACGGAGCTTCAAAAAAGATGCAATTAAAGAAGAGATGCTCACTAGATTCCTCCTCTAACTCTCATTAACTGCATCTAGAAGGTAGATTCACCCCACGTTTTTTCACATTACCATCTGTAAGGATTTTATTTTGGATCAACCTCCACCCAAAAATAGCTTGACAGGGTAGGATTTGAGATTGGCATAGGAGAGAAAACCATCCAACCTTAAGCGATTTTTTCCTAACCGTATCCCATGCTAATTTAATATAAAACACACCAGAAGAGGTAGGCCACCAATGACACACATCCTACAAGTTAGGGATATAAATGCATTTTATTTCCTCAAAAAGGCTAGAAATCACCTTAGACTCCACCCTCGGAAGAGACTAGCAATTATTTGTAATAAAATCTAAAACTTTAGCCTATAGGGGATCTAAAGAATCAGGATGGATCATCAACCTCTCCATGATGGACGTTGTACCCAGCCAATGATCTGACCAAAATTTGATTTTTTGGCTATTCCCTACCGTGCATTGTTCCTGAGACTCAAAAAAACTCCAGACCTTCTTGAGACCTGGCCAAATCGATGACAAAATATGACCATTTCTCAGAGAGCCATCCGCCTTAAGAAATCAACCCCGGAAGAATGAACTCATAGACAAATTGCCATGCTTTATCTGCCTTGCTAACTTACATAAGTAGGCAAAGTTAACATCCCTGAGCCTTCTGATTACCAACCCTCCTTCGTGTTTAGGCAAGCAAACATCCTCCCATTTAACCACTATTTTTTTCCACGACTCCATATCACCTAACTAGATGAAGTTTTGCATCCATCCTTCCACCATTTTGATAAAAGAGTCAAGCCACCAATAAATTCCAAAGTTGTGAATTGGGATACTGGAAATAATCGATCTCACCAACTCAACCCTTCCAGCCATTGACAACAGCCTTCCCTTCCATCCAGCCAACCTATTTTTCATTTTACCTAGTAAGGGAAACATATATTCTTTTTTCACTCTCCCTTTAAATAATTCCACCCACAAATATTTTGTGGGCAACCTGGCTGAAGGAATACCAAGAAAATCAGTAATAAATTATTTCCTGTGAGGGGCAACCTCGCCAAAAAATAGGCTACTCTTTTCAAGGTTAAATTTCTGCCCAAAGAAGGCCTGATATTTAACCAAAAAATTCTGCAAATTTTTCACATACTTAGCAGAGGCGTTCATAAAAATAAAAATGTCGTCTGTAAAAAGAAGATGAGAGGGAATAGACACACCACTAGGACCAAGTAGCGGCTTCAAAAGCCTATCACGAGTCATCGACTTTAGGCCTCTACAGAGCACTTCTTTAGCTAAAATAAAAAGGATGGGAGATATTGGGTTGCCTTGACGCAAGCCTCTACCCACTTCAAAGAAACTAACAAGACCACTGTTCAATAATACAGAGACCCTAGAAGAAATCAACAAATGGTGAATCCATGAAATCCACCTCAAGGAAAACCAAAATCTTTCCAGAGTAGCAAAAAGAAACTCCCATGAAAGAGAGTCATGAGCCTTTTGCACATCCAACTTCAAAGCCAATCGATCTCCCCTCACTATAGAATGCATAATATTTGCCAACTCTGAAGCAAGACTGATGTTTGATGAGATAATCTTCCCCTTCTAAAAAGCGCCCTATTCCTCTAAGATCAACTTGGGAAGCAGCCCCATCAGATGCAAAGACATAATCTTGGACAACGCCTTACAGAAAAAATTACCCATATAAATTGGGTGAAATTTATCCAAAGAGGAAGCACCCTCCACCTTTGGGATCAAGGTAATAAAGCAGCTGTTAATCCCTTTTGGTAGATTACCAGCCACGAAAAAAGAGATAACTTCCCTGTAAAAGTTAGCTTCCACAATATCCCAACTTTTCCTGAAAAACTTCCCAGGGAAGCCATCAGGACTAGGGGAGATCTCAGGATCTAAATCCCATACAGCCTGCTTGATTTTAGCCCAACTTGGAATGGAATCCAAAGTAGCAACATCTTCATCTAGTAACACCTTAGGAACACACTCCAACAAATCCTGATGCACAGAAATTTTAGAAGCTTCATAAAACTTCTGGAAGAAACTGAAAATATAAGAGGCAATACCCTACTGGTCATACACCCAAGACCCATCTTCTTTTTTCAAAGCAGTAATTTGGTTCCGAGGCTTTCTCATCTTTGCCTATAAATGAAAGAATTTCGAGTTCCCATCTCCCTCTTTCATCCACCTCAGCTTTGCCTTTTCAACCCACGTCTTTTCTTGCTTGCGACTAGTTGTGATTAAGCCTGTCTTGGCATCTGCCTCTTTGTTGAATAAATCATCAGACATGCCCAAAGCATGAATCAGATCCTACACATTTTTTAAATCTAGCAAAGCCTTGTCTACCTCCAGATTAAAATTTGGGAAGGTTTCCCTTGCCCAAGATTTTAATTTTATTTTAACATGCTTCAACTTCTGAGCTAGAATAAAAATGGCGTTATCCACCACATTCACCTTCCAAGCATTGTCCACCACAAATAAAAAATTATCGTTCTCCATCCAAAAATCATGAAAACGAATAGGGAAGTTTCCAGGTGTTTAGGCACACAGTGAGAAGAGATCAGGAGAGGGGAATGATCTGAGCTTGAGCTCGGCAACACCCATTGCCCAATGTTTTTAAAAACATCAAACCATTTCTCATTACAGAAGTTACGGTCTACAACAGCAGCTACATGACCCCTCCGATGATTGTTAGACCAGGTAAATTTCCTCCCTTGAGAAGGGACAGGGAGTAACCTACAAACATCCACCATCGCCTGAATTCAGCCACCAAACTGAAGTTAAAGCAACCAGGACCTCTCTTTTCATGAGACATCAAGGTGGCATTAAAGTCCCCTATAATAGTACAAGGCAAGCCCGATGCAACCTGAGAATCTAAGTTGAGCCACAACTGACAACGCTCAATCTTAAAGGAACTTGCATGAATAAAAGACATACCAACTTTCCCCCCAGCCCAATCCACCATAATAGAAATGTGTTGTTCCGACAAAGCAACAATCACACAACGATTAAGGCCGAGCTTCCAAATTACCCATAGATTCAGCACTTTATCATGCCAAACATTATGAATAAAATCTACATCATACCCCATCTTATTAAAAAATGAAGTAGGGAAGCTACTTACTTGAACCATAGGTTTAGCCAAACATAGAATATCCGGAGTAGAACCCTTCATTATTCGACTTAAGGCACTTCTCGCCGCCGCCTTCCTGACACCACAAATGTTCCAGAAGAGAACAATCATGGGGAAACTAATTTGAAGAGTGACTATTGTCAGGCTCTCTCGCCTGACCTCCCACTTTTTTCTTCTTCTTTGCTACCACTACTAGCCTAGCCCCTTCCTTCTCTCTGGTTGTAACAGCCCTTTCCACCACTACAACCTCATGGACCACCGAAATAGCCCCTCTTGAAAAATCCGCCACAGGAAGAGATGAAACAACATGCTCAGCCCTATAGTCTGGCCCAACTCTTAGGCTACCAGAGACGGCTCGAAGACCACCATGAGCAGTGGCCATCCTTGTAGAACGAGAGGGGTATCTAGTGCCTGAAGTAGCCAGCATACCCTCATCAGCAATAGGGCGTTGTTCTTTCACGGGCAAACACAAGCTGGACCAGGTTTACACCTGGGTCATGCTCCATGAACCCATCGTCAAGACCCAAGTCCGACCCCACCTGGGATCCACTATCCACTGAATCTTGGGAAATTAAATCCCCACCATTTCCCTCCTTTCCTTATTTGTTTGGACTCATAATAAGAGAGCCCAATCTAATTTGAATTCCTCCTTCATTTAACGGCTCCATATTATAATTTTTCTAGAAATAGGAATATCTTTATTAAAAATATCATTGGACTGAACAGGCTCTCTCTCCGAGTTCACCCAAGTGAGTCAACTCCATCTTCTACATAGACAACCCCTGGGATACGACCATCCTTTTCCATTGCACTTTGCTTTTCTTCATCCACTTTCTTTTGTTTATAGGAAACAACCAAGTGCCCAACTCTCTTACAATAACCACACAGCCCAACATTATCCTCATAGAGAACTTTTTGGCAAAAATCATAAACCTGAGACGTACCTAGTTCGAATCTTTCAATCTGGACTTCTTCCACTCTAACAGCCGATTTAGAGATATTAATTTCCACAAGAATTTGAGCAAAGTACCCTAGGATGCCTTGCCTTGTAAATTTATCCAAAGACACAGGTCTACCCAATACCTTCACAATTGAAAGAAGCATGTTTTCGTGCCAATATTCTAAAGGTAGATTAGGCAGACGAATCTAGACTAACCTTGTAAGGGTTTGTTTTTCATGGATATTGAAATCTGGTTTCTAGTGTTGGAATGGGATCACCTGCTCACCTACCCTCAAAGGTGTCCTCCTCCAAACCGTAGCTTTGTCTCCCTCACACTGGAACTGGAATATCACATATCCCTTTCCTAGAGGATGCATGACAATGCCTTGTCTCAAATTCCATTTTTCGCGAGCCTCATCTCGCAATGCATCCAGGGAAATCAGCCGAAAGTTTACTCAACAAATTAAAGTAAAACGAAAGTTTTGCCTCTTTGCTTCATAATCCTATTAAGGGATAATGATTTGCCAGATGTTGCCTACCTGAATCGGTTCTAGTAAAGAATCAATTGCAGGCCATGAAGAAACCCCCACAGCCCTTGCTTAAGAACGCTTGGGGGCTGCAACATCTAGCATCCTGCCAGGATTAGGAACCGCTAGATCAGGATCCAAAGCCCCCCTTCCACCGCCATCATCTTCCTCTTCCTCCACCGCCAACCTGCCCTCCAAATAGCCAAACACTCTCTCTCCTCCGCTCATGTTTTTTAAAAATCTCATTGGTCGAACAAGTGCATTCAAAAGAGCATGCTTTACCATGAAGTCATTCTCAAATTTCTTTAGTTCATTCACCAGAAAATTTTATAACCATTCTTCACTGACATCCAAATATTGTAGCCCATCAACTTCAAATATGTTTCCGTCCTAATGTACCCAAAAGAATAATTTGTTTCATCAAATATTAGTCCCTTGTTGTTACTATAACTACTATTACTATCAAAGGTGCCATTTTTCTTACACAAACTGACCCGAGCTATTAAACTCATATTTTTCTGGGTAACCTAGAGCGCTCTGATGCCACTTGTGACTCCCAGGTGCACTGTGATGTAGTGATTCAAAAAAGTTGTTGCAGTCTTTAATTGAAAACCGAATAACAGAACTTCAGTTTCCAAAATTTCAAATTGGGCGAGGCGATCCCATAATTATCAATCACACAACGATATACCAACCTCAAACCACAATTTGGTTGGGTCTACCAGGTAGTGTCCCATAATTTGGTTGGGTCTACCAGGTAGTGTCCCATAATTTGGTTGGGTCTATCAGATAGTGTCCTACCACTCTGCACAGCATGCACTTCAAATATTTGTTGAAAATAAATGTGAAAAAATGACACCAGATTTACGTGGTTTGACCAAAGTGCCTACATCCACTGAGGAATACCCGTATAGGGTTTCGTATTTGTCCAATACACTACTCAAGTTTCAATCGCTACAATGACTTAGGAAGACCAATGCATGCTTCGGTTCGTGCTACAATACGAACATGGGCAGCAACTCCAATTCCTAGAAAAGTACCCACTTACTAGGTTTATAAAATTTAAATATAGATATTCAAATCACACCAATTGCGTCAACTCAAGGTTTCTCAATAGGAAACGATAACACAGAATAAAAAATAGGGATTTGAAACTATGTATTACCTCTTCCTGAGTAATACCACGACTATCCTATTGTATAGAGTCTCTGACATAGCATGCACCCACTCCAATGATCAACATTGCACAATAAATTGACCTTCAATAGTTGTTCATATACAATGCTCTCTGAAAGAAAGAAAGAAAGAAAGAAAAAAAACAAGTTTTCTCTGTACAATGACCAAGTAGAAGATGTTAAATAGTTCTTTAATGAGCCCTTTTTTTTTTTTTTGTTAGTCATTAATTATACATCAGTTTCAAGGTGTTTAACTCTCATAAATGTTCCAAAAAATGATGGATCTGTTTTTGTGGACTAATATAATGAGTAATGTTGACATCTCTAAGTCCCCGAATACCCATACCTACTTCCTGTTTAGGCTAGCAAACAAACTCTCGTGAATTTAGATATGCCTCATATGTACGATCATCTGATTGTACACGTGAAGATTCAACACATTTCTCACTTTCTCTCATTACAAGAGTAAAGAGGGGTATATTTGGAAGCAAAAGAGATAGATATTGGGTCCTAACATGTGGGGCCTTACTTGGAGCGGATCCAAATTCAACTCCCATCTAACTATTAACAACTTTAGATTTCTCGAAAACAAATGAAATTCTTCATCCATCTTTCCATCACATTTAATTGATAAGAAGGCCACCAATAAATAGAAAGACTATGAAATAGAGTGCTGGAAATCACAGACTTAACCAACTAAATCCTTCCGGCTTGAGATATGAGCCTGTCCTTACATCCCAAGAATCTTACCTTAAATTTTTCAACTAGAGGAAGGATCTTAAGAAAAAAAACTAGAGGAAGGATCTTGTTAACTCATTTGTTAAAGATAGCTCCCAAGTAACTGGTAGGAAACCTACAAAGCTCTTTTAACTCAAACTTTCTTGAACCTGAAATTTTCCCTAAGAACATCTTACTTTTCATTTGAATGTTGTGTTGTAGTGCACAAACCCACATGAAAGCACAAACTCAAAAGTGAAATCCAATGATAAACAAAAGATGAAGCCTGCGCCACTGGTTTTAAATGATAAAGTACATTCAGATATTATTGGGTCTTGAAGTGAGGATACTAGGATAAAAAAAAGGAACTCAAATACATATAGCTAATAGGGTATGAATATGATAAGGACCATCAGGGAATGATCCTAACTAGTCACTAATGTTTAGTTTGCTTCACCATTTTATTGGAGATAAGCCTTCTTCTCTTCTTCGTTCATAAAAGATATGATGGGGAAGGACTTGCCGACTCCCATGGATGACTTGAAGGAGATCTTGTTTCCATCAATGTACATTTCTGCAATAGGAACCCACAGCATCATCTGCTTAGCCTTGCAACCAGTCATCTTCTTCATCCTCCCCTTCTCCACATACGCCGTGGTCTCGGCGGCGTAGCTGTTCTTGGTGTTGGTAGCCACATTGAAATGCTCATAGGCGGCCTTGCATTTCCACCACACGAAACCCGTGGCTCTCACCCTCCCGCATTCCACCAGCTCTCCGGTGGGAAGTACACCACTAGGAAATCCAAGCTCTTTCATCAGCTCCACCGAAAATCGCTCACAAGCTTCCTTTCCTCGTACAATTTCAGCTCCTGCTCTTTCATCAGTAGCCATGATGGATCAATTGATGGATAGAAGGTTGAGGAATGGAGGAACTCTTGCTCTTAAATGTTTACTGATGTTAAAGAGTAATGTTGTTTGTGATGAAGTTTGAGAACGAAATGCATTGGTATTTATGGAGCCTCTGCTTTCAATTATCTTTGACTTGGAATAAGTATTTGATTGTATAGGCCAATTTTGACCGCCTACATATTGATGATTTCCAATGTTGGACTTGACATTTTCTACCTTGGAATTGGTATTTCACTCGTCTAATTTCAATGTTGCTAGCTCTGAAATAATATTCTATCAAGCTATGTCTAATGGTATCTTCATTAATAGGGTTGCCAACTGAGACCCGGTCACCTGTTCATATAATTGTTCTATTCAACTCGGAACAAAGTTCAAAAAAATAAAAAAATAAAAATAAAAATCTCAACTACTGATTTTTTGGATGTCCAAGATTAAACACTAACTATACTCAAAAATCCTTAATTTTATTTAAGCAATGGGCTTACATAAAAACAATTAGAAGTAACTCATAGGGTTGGGATGACCAATTATATAAATATTTTATTGGAAAAATTACCTAGATCCACTAGATAAGATAATTTATTACAAGATAAGAAGGTCTTAAGTTTATTTTACATTCATTAGGTTCAAGTTTAAAAATATTTACTTAATTCCCGAAGTTAATTATTGTTCATGGAACCCCAAGAAAAAGTAAAAATAAATTTCCTAAAATAACCCTAATCTGACTTAACCTGCATAATTATTGAGGTGGAATCACATTAATTGCGTCTTGAAAACTCTTACTCTGATAGTCTGATTTCTCTGATCAAATCTTCCAAATCCCAATCCGTGAAAAGAAGGACACGTTCCATGGCCTTTGGACAGCCAACATCTCATCAGAATGCAACCAAAAATTAAGAGGTGGGACCAGCTTTCTTCTAATTATTAACACCATCTCACTGTCACCTATAGAGAGGTATCTATCGCCCGCTTACCTCATCGGCTTATGTTAGTCATATGTTACAGGAATAGGGGTGGAGCTCGGAGGGCGGGGACTGGAGTCACTAGACACCGAAACAAAAGAATCTCCGCCAATGAGATCTTTTATGTTCGTTATGAAAATTTAATCATTCGTACTTTGGACACGTGTGATGAGACAACTAATAATAAACATTGGTTCTCTATTCTACTTCTCAGTGTGTCCTCACTCTTCACTAGTCTTCGTTTCTTCCATTTGTTTATTTTCTTCGGCCCTAATTTTTGCGAAATGTAAAACCATGGATTTCTGCAACTCGAGCTTCAAATGCATTCTTCCTAATCGGTTAGTATTCACTTTCTTTTGATTTGTTACTCAGTCCTTCTTTCCTTGGATTGGAATTTAGAAAATTCGATTGGAGAAATCAGACTATCAAAGGGAAAGTTTTTGAGACACAATTAATGTGATTCCACCTCAACAATTATGCACGTTAAATAAGATTAGGGTTATTTTAGGAAATTTTCTTTTCCTTTTTCTTTGGTTCCATGAACAATAATTAACTTCGTAAATTAAGTAAAAAATTTTAAAGGGAAAAGGACAGGCATGCTAGCAGGATACCTAGGTATCCGGTATGCTAGCAAGCCTTGACTGTTGGATTAGAAGGGCCAAATCTACACCATTGATTTTATAATTGTATATAGAAATAGGGAAAAGGACAGGTATACTAGCAGGATACCGTGGTATCAGGAATGCTAGTTTATATGGACCATTGGATTAGAAGGTCAAATCTACACCGTTGGGTACTTGTTGTCTTACCTAACCTACCCAGCCCCGACATTCTACCGTCATTCTTCTTCTCCCTCACTATTTCCGACGATCATACCTTTCCTCTCGGTCCCCGATGTCGTTTCCCTTCCAAAAAATTCCTCGATCCACCCGCTGCCTCTCTCTCTCTCTCTCTCTCTCTCTCTCTCTCTCTGCCGGAGAGGAAGGGATCAAATGGTTTGAGGTGGGAAAATCGGAAAATTTGCTACTGTTAGTTGCCGAATTCGGTGTTTCGATCAGAATATGGTCCGAGTTACAGATGAGCCTGCAACTGAAGCAGATAGATGGAGAAATTCCTTGTTGGGTGATCGCCATTAGATTTCC
Source organism: Macadamia integrifolia (assembly GCF_013358625.1). Lineage (NCBI taxonomy): Eukaryota > Viridiplantae > Streptophyta > Magnoliopsida > Proteales > Proteaceae > Macadamia > Macadamia integrifolia. Next base: position 27,666,407 of record NC_056557.1, on the reverse strand, counting down.
ACTGTCGGCTCACTTATATGCCATTCTCCGGCAATATTGCCGGCAAACACCAGAAACTATAGGGAACTGGGAGGAGAACATAATTACATAGTGGATTCTCCACAAACGAATGAGAACATAATCCTTCGTTGATTACACAGTGGATTCTCCACAAATGAATGCTTTCTCGTATTCAATTTCATTGATTTGTCGGTCATTGTTGACGTCTCATATTCAAACGGTTCTAATGTTTCCTCATCTGTTATGATTTCGATTTCTTCAGAGGTTTTAGCTGACACCTCCATTTTCTTTTGTGGGTTTTCTGTCGAAGCTTTCTTTTTACCGCAAGGACGAGCATCTGTAAGTCTTGTAAAACCGACCAAATTTTTTTTTGGATTCGAAACTCTTAAGAGTGACATTTTAATGAGACTGATAAGAAAGGATTACCGAAGGGGACATAGTAGATTTCAGATCCTTTGAGAACGTATTCGTCATCAGATATTGGAGTAATGAGGTCATCGTCCATTGAATTTGGCCAGACAACTTTTTTTGTACCTTCTGCGATTAATTACTTTGCAAGTATGAACAGAGAACTCTAGAAGCTACTAGGTTTTCTAACCTTTTGTAAGACCAGGAAAATGAATCAGACATATCTTTTCCTCGTAAATCCGAG
>NC_056557.1:27643210-27665735 GCF_013358625.1 Macadamia integrifolia | reverse complement strand
AATGAAGAAAAAAAAAATTTACCCACATGGCCATTCCACATCAAGAACAAAATCAAAAAACTTGTCCAACCTACTCCATTCCATATATAAATGAAAATCAAAAAACCTTTCCATCATGTTCATTCCACATCCAAAATGAAAATAAAAAAACCTATACACATGTCCATTCCACGTACTTAACAAAAATCAAAAGGCCTGTATACACATCAGAATTACACATATTCAAAAACCTGTTCAGTCTAGTAATGATAATTTCCAAAATCAAAAGGCCAATATACACATCATTTCCCTCCAAAAAAAAACTCCCCCTTTGTCCAAACTTAATTCTTGTTTGGTTTCTGCATTGCCTCCTTTTCACGTCTTCTTGCCCGAGCTGCTGTTGCTTTCCCTGTTTTCCTTGCTTGAACACTATCATTCAATGCAGTTGATGCATTATGTGATCTTGTCCGTTGAGAGACATTGACTTCAGCTTCACTAGCCCCCACATTTTGACTCTCCTATACAAGCATTTAGAACAATCCAAGTATAGTTGAGTAATTATGGAAGTATAATATATCTCTAATATTTAGTAGGATTGATTACAATATCATAAGATGATAACTGAATGGTCTTTGGAGAATGAATCATGGTTACCTTCACAATACTACCTTTCCTTGCCCTTTTCCTCCAAATTTGACCCGCTTTACATGTTCTCCTGTTATGACCCTGAAGCCCACACTTATCACATCTTACTGATGTAGACTTTTTTCTGTACTCACTTCCTGCTGGTTCACCATCCTCCTTTTTTCTAACATTTTTCGGTTTGCCTAGGTCCCTTCTCAGAGGTGGAGGCTCCACCACTCCCATACTACTTGTTTCTTCCAACTCTTATATGTTAGGAAGTGTGTGTATCATGTTCTCATAGGCTTGTAGATATTTCCCTAGAAAAAAAAAACTATCACAGTAATCTGATAGGTTTTCCCTCTTAAATGTAATACAACAAGCCGCATGTCTACATGGCAGCCCAGTAGCCTCCCATACTTGACACCCACATTTTCGAGTATTCAAGTTTACCACAAATCTTGATGTGCCATCGTTCACCTCAAATTCGTTATATCCTACTGATAGGGCCACACAAGATCTTGAATGCTGGTGGATCACATCCATTCTCTTCTTAATCTTTGGTGTCAAAGTCCCCTTGTAAGAACAAGCTTGCTCAAACCTCTTATGTAATTTATCCATCAAACTTATCCGCACTTGATCAATTGAATATAAGATGGGTTTGTCTCTATACGGGCCTACCAAGTTATTGAAGGACTTTGTCATGTTGTTGGTTATGTGATCACTTTTTGTTTGGTGATTAAATGCCCATCTTGACCATGAACTAGGCTGGTTTTCCATCAGAAAATCATATGCTTTTTGATTTATACTCTTGATCTTAGCCATTGTCTCTGTCCACTCAATTTCTCTGTAAGCCCTTGATGCAGTCCAAAATAAAGCTTTTAGCTTCTCACCTTTATAATCTTTCCTGAAATTTGCATACAAATGCCTATTGCAATGCCTTGTATGTGATTCAGGGAAAACCTCCTTAATTGCATCAGTTAACTCCTACACACCCAATAAGAATGAAAAAAAAAAAGCAATATCAGAAATCAGCAATTGATATAAAAAAAAAGAAGTAAACAAATTTAAAGAGAAATGGATAAGAAGACACCTTTTGCTTATCTGACATGAAAGTTAAATACCCCATGTCATTTGATGTAGAATACAATGCAGTATACAGATTTTGAAGGAACCACAGCCAGCTGTCTTTGCACTCATATTCAACAACAGCATAGGCAAGTGGAAATAATCCATTTTTCCTGTCAACAGAAATAGCTGCCAGTAGTATCCCTCCAAACTTTCCCTTTAGATGGCATCCATCCAACCCAGTAAATGGGCTACAACCATTAAGAAACCCTATTTTGCTTGCTTCATAACAAACAAAACACCTTTTAAACACTAGATTGTCGGCCATGTTAGTTCTTGAAATGAATTGAAGCTTGAACATTGAACTTGGATTGGTTTGCCTAACCATCTCTCCATACCTTGGAAGCTTGAAATATGACTTGGCATGGCTATCCTCATTTACTTATTTTGCAAGAAGACGTGCCCTCCAAATATGACTGTAAATTTGTTGAAGCTTATAATCCTTCTATAACATGGCTTTGATACTATTAGTAGACAACTCAGGATCTGCTGTAAGTTGTGGACCAAGTTTGTCAGCAATCCATCTTGATGTTGCATCCAAGTTTTTGTCTTTTCTTTGAGAACAAGTATGCTGAGGATTAAAAGACTTCATCATTAAAGTGATTTTATCTTTAGTCGGTGATGCATGAATTCTCCACTGACAACCATCTTCAGCACAAATAATAGTTACCCTTGTCCTCTCATTTTTTATTCTCTGAAGCTGAAAACCCTCTTGGATTGCATAATCTTTTAATTCTCTCATAAAATGGTCCACATCATCAAATATCATACCATCCTCTAGTTGGACTTTTCCTTCAACATCAACCACACTTCTTGCCCTATGGACTTGTGGTGCATGGAACTCATCAGAGTCGTAATCTGATAAGTCATCAATTCCAATAGATGCTTCATCAAAGTGCACCTCTTCTTCACTTCCACTTTTACTAATATATTCAAAGCCATCATCACTTTGCATTTTCCAGTCTTCATCTTCTAAGTCATACATACCATACTCACATCCACCTGAGTATGTATTAATCACATCATTTGCTTCATCTATCACCTCTACCACATCTACAATAGATTTGCCTTTCTCACCGTGACTTGAAATTATCCCGGGGATTGTACCACTACCATGTTTGCTTGATCTCATGTTGGATGCACCAGTTCTGCCTATAGAAATACCCGAGCTACCAGAACTCTGGACTGTCTGTCTTGGTACTCTAGATGTACCACTTTTATAATGAACAGATGATCCAATTCCAATGCTAGGAGGTTGCACTTCATTCCTCTGTCTTTTGCTTGGAAGGTTTCTACCAACAACTTTGAATGGATAGTCATTAATGGTATGACCACCAGAACCATTGTCAAACTCCTTCACATTTGACACATACACCTCATCTCTTAAAAAATAGACAACACTTGCATGAGTGTGTCATCGTTCCATATATCAATCATATCCCTACTATCAAGCAGCATAGCTTGACAAGTGAACTTGATAGACCTCCCATATGGAATATGTGACAACACCGTACTGTAGATGTTGCATAGTAACTCAAAATAACTGAACTTCTCTCTATCAACAATCTTGTGCTCAACCTTCCCATCGTAATGGTAATACAATGTGTAAGGATCCATCCTACAAATGATAACAATGCAATTAGTAAAATTCATAATATTTCTCACACTTTCTCTTATAATAAACATGAAAATCATAGCAAAATATAGCAAAGCACAGTTTTACCAAATGTAAGAACCACCATATTTGTCTTATTCAGCAAATAGTTCACATTGAATTTTTTACCAAGAAAACTAATAGTAAAAGTTGTCTCTGAAACACAAGCATATGTTAACATGGAATTTCTTTTTTTTATTTTTTCAAAAAGAAAATAAAGTTTAAAGTGATGGGTTGTACCATACAAGAATGATTTATTAGTAGAAGTATAGATAAGAACCATTCCACATTCAAAAGGCCACTACAACATGGAGATAGTAATATTAACAGATGTAAAGAGACCCATAAAGCATAAAGCACAAGGAACCATTGTTTTGGAAACAGTAACATATTAGGAAAATAAGGAGCAGAGCCCAATAATGCCTCAGAAACCATTTACAAGAGGCATAGTTTAGTACATCTATGGGACCCTTAAAGCACAACCAAAACACATTTCAATTTTAGCCAAGCTATGGTGCAAGACAAGAATAAGAATGATTTATTAGAATAGGAAAAGAAGAGGGGACCAAATGCTTAAAAAAGCCACAAGAAGTGATGGTACTATCGGAACCAATAAGGCAGATACATATCATTTTCAATGGCTTAAAAAGGGAAAATTCTGTTCTGAAGCAGCTTGTGGACAAGAAACTAATGTATAATCATCCATGGTTGAAATCTACAGGTATAATCTGACAAAATGGTTTCAATCGTTCGATAGCTATTTGATGAGCAATTCGTGCATGTATTAATCATTATACAAGGTTATTCATATACAAAAGGATATCAAAACATTTCTCAATCATATATACCCAGTAATGAGAATAGAATTCAGATACAGAGTGAAGAGAGCCAGCAGAAGTAGCTGTTCCTATCAATCGATTTGGGGATGATCAATAAAAGGGTAAAATTTCAGAGATACCTGTAGTCGCTGGAGGGGGTTCGCCGCCGTAGTCGCTGGAGGGGGTTCGCCGCCGTAGTCGCTGGAGGGGGTTCGCTGCCGTAGTCACCATCGTCGCCGTCGTCGAAAGAGTGTTCGCAGCCGCCGATCTGCAAGCCTACCCGTTCTTCTTCTCAACTCATTGAGGCTGATTTGTGACCCGTTAGAAGTGAGTAGTGAGTTAGGGTTGTGAAATCGATTTGGGGATGATGAATAAAAGGGTTAAATGAGACAAGGAGGCAGGATAACATACCTGTAATCGCCGGAGGGGGTTCGCAGCCTCCGTAGACGCTACCGGAAGGTGTTGCAGCCACCGATCTAAAAATTCCTATCAATCTTCTTCTCCGACGTTCTTCTCTTACTCAGTAACTCGCGCGACTCGTCATATTTGAGTTGTGAGTTAGGTTTTCTTCAATCGATTTTGGAAATAGAACCATTAAGGGCAATTTTGGTACTTCATTATTTTGAAGGGCAAAATGGAATTTAGAAAAAATATTAACTGTTGATGTCAGCATTCTTGGTATATTATGTAACGTTGACTGACGGTAGGGTGTCCGAGTCCAATTTGGTGAAAGAGAGGGGGTGTCCATATAATATTGGCATTCTCCAGGGGGTGGCGTTGTAAATTACCCTTATTATTATTCACTTCACATGCATGGCATGTGAATACTCCAGAGTTTGCCTCGTGGGACTCCTGTGACTTTATCCACATTTCTGGACGTTACATATATTATTAGGTGCTCCTTTGCATCCATAAATGCCTAGAAATTGAAGGGGACGTGCCTTTGTAAATTGCTTACAGCTATCTCAGAGATGGTGAAGCTCAAGGGTACCTACACAGTCATTCCGGCGGAGCCAACTCCAGCTGGCAAGCTTTGGTTATCAGAGTTAGACCAAGTTAAGCCCTTTACCCATGCACCAATCGTCTACTTCTACCGCCCTCAAGCTGATAATAAATCCATCATCATCTCCTCAGCAATAGATACCATGAGAGACTCTCTAAGTAAAGTTCTAGTGCAGTTCTACCCATTAGCAGGTAGGCTTCAATGGACCGAAGGAGGCCGGCTTGAGCTCGATTGCAACTCCATGGGAGCTCAGCTCTTGGAAGCGGATTCCGACGTTGAACTCTCCGACTTTGGAGACTTCACTCCAACCCCAAAGATGGGAGAACTCATGCCTCACATCGATTACAGCCTCCCCATCAATGAACTCCCTCTCTTTCTAGTGCAACTCACCCGATTCAGCTGTGGTGGAATCAGTATAAGCACCGCTATCTCACACTCTGTGGTGGACGGCTTCCCGGCCATGCAATTGATGAACACATGGGCGAAGGTCTCCCGTGGAGAAGACTTGGACACACCACCACCGTTCATTGACTCAAGTTTATTACGCAGGAGTGAATACCCGGCCACCCTGCGGTTCAACCACCCCGAGTTTGATCCACCCCTGGTTTTAGTCGATCAGACCGATGACAAAGAGGAGAAGTTGAAGGAAACCACGGTGGTGATGTTGAAGTTGACGAGAGATCAAGTGGAGAAGCTCAAGAAGAAAGCTAATGAGACCCTTACTGGTCGGCTCTGTAGTAGAAACGAAGCCATTGCTGCTCACATTTGGAGGTGTGCATCCAAAGCCCGTCAGCTGAAGTATGAGCAGCCGACAATGGTGCGCATGGCCGTCAATAGCCGGAAGCGGCTTCGTCCGCCGCTTCAAGATAATTACTTTGGGAACGCTACCTTACATACGCATGCGACGAGCCGGGCGGGTGAGTTGATGGGAAAGCCATTAGGGTTTGCTGCAAGTAGGATCAGAGAGGCAGTGGAGAGGATGACTGATGAATATTTCAAATCTGCCATTGATTTCTTGAGAGGGCAAGAAGATTTGAGAAGTTTCAGGACTGGGTTCCATAAGGTCGGTTTCCAGAAGGGTCCTTCCTTGGGAATCCTAATCTGGCTATTACTAGTTGGCTAGAGTTGCCCATATATGGAGCGGATTTTGGGTGGGGAAAGCCCATTTACATGGGACCCGTGTCGTTGGGCTATGATGGGAAGTCTATTATCATACCAGGATCTGATGAGGAGGGAATCATCATTCCATTTCGTTTGATTTCCGCACACATGGAGGATTTCAAGAAGTTCTTCTACGATGATATTGTTAAGCAATCATAAATCAAAACTTTAATTGGAGTGTCTAAATGACATATTTGTCGGTGTATTTTGAATTTGACATCTTTGTTGGTGTATTTTGAATTTGACATCTTTTATTTGTATATTTCTCTTTTTAAATTAATAATTACATCTTATTTTTTTCTTAAAAGTTCTTAGTTAAGGGTATATAAGATTTTTAAAAAAAAATTTAAAAATGACTTACCATTATATTTTTATAAAAAAATTGTCGTGCTACAAATTTTTTTGAGTGCACATATGACACGATAGTATTTATGTTCATTGGAAAAACAATTTTGTTATCTAAAAGAGTAAAAGTATGGTTACAAATTATTTAGGCCAATCCGCTTGGGGAAATTCTTTTAGAATCCAAAGTAATTTTAGATATCTTATGCTTGTTTCATAGTTGTTCCCCCTAGGCTCCACCCTCTTATGGCATGAGGTTTTGTTTTTCTTCTTTGTTTTAACATATTTTCCATTCACCCAAAAAAAAAAAAAAAAAGCTTTCCTGCCTAAATTTAAATTTGAGGAGCAAAGTGCGTTCTAAAAAAAGCAAGCTTATTTTTTCTAACATTATTTTGGGTTCTGAAATTACAAACATCTTGAGTAAAAAGATTTACGGAGGAAGCATTGGCATAAAGTCAGATGTTCAGAAGGCATGTAATTCCTTGGAGCTGGATTTTTCTGTTTGAGGTTTTATAAAATTTTGGTTTTTGTGAAGTTCAGATAAAATGATTGAACAAACTTCTATCTTCTATAAAGATGTCCATTTCATTTAATAGAGCTCCAGTGGGGGGCTTTTGAGGTAGGACACGGCTTACATCAAGGTGATCCCCTAGCCGCAATGTTGTTATTTTGGTTGAAGAAGTATTTTATAGGGCTTTTCTTCTCCAAGATGGAAAAATACAGGCCCTAAGAGGTCCCAAAGAAGTCAGAGTTCCTTCTTACCTACTTTTCGCAGATGATATTTTATATTTATGAATGCAGGTACTAGATATGTGAGACAATTGGAGTCTTTCCTTAAAAAATATCAAGAATTTTCAAGTAAGAAAATTCACTTAGAAAAGAGTAAAATCATTATGGGAAACTTGCCTCCAAGCAATGATTAAAGTATCGGTATCGGTCGTCGTATCGGTCGGTTAAAATTAAGATACGTATCTGACAGTATCGTATCGTATCGGAGATACACTAAGATACGCTAAAGATACACACATAAATGGATATGAAACATTTTTTTTAAACACTTTTGCATAAAGAATTTGTTAAAAAAAGCTATTGATAACATGTATTATGCATAAACACTAAATTGAGGGTATCGTACTAAGAATTCAAGGTTTGTAGTTGTCCCATAAACGTAAAATCCTTGTTCCCAACCTTGATTTCCACTTTAGTTAGAGAGAAATTTGGCTGACAGCAACTTTAGAACAAAAACCCTTCAAAAAATCGTGTTTTTTTGAAAAAATTACCCATCTTGGTCATTATATGACCATAGCGCACTGTATCGGTACATACTGATACTCACTGATACGTACCGATATATATTGATACTCACCGATACGTGTCAATATATACCGATACGTACCGATCGATACATACCGATACTCACCGATACGTACCAATACATACCGAAACGTACATTTTACCTCAATTTTATAATTTTCATAGTCATATCGAGGCATATTGTATCGTATCGATGTGTATTTGTGGTATATTGATGCATATCGATATGTATTGTAGGATATATATCGATACGAAAGGATTTTAAAAATTTCATGTATCGTATTGATCGACTAAATTTAAGATACGTATCGGAGGGTATCGTATCAGTATCGAAGATACTTAAAACCATGCCTCTAAGTGGGAGAAGATTGCAAATATTCTGGGACTCTCAGTTTCCTCCTTCCCTTCAAGGTACCTCAGTGTGGACATCTTCAAAGGAAGGGCAAGGAGGGAAGAAGTACTTCTATTAGGGCCCGTTTGTTTAGAAGGGTTTTGATGGGGTGGGATTGTTGGGGTGGGAGAGTTCTCAACTTTTCCTAAAATTGTGGTATTTTGAGTTGTTTGGTTGTAAGGGGTGGGAGAATGAGCAGACAGCCACAATTTCACTGTCGGCCCATGTGGCATAGTGGTTCTCCCGCCCCAGGCCCTCACAAAGTCCCACCAATTTGGTGGGACTCTGCTGGGACTTTGCGGAATTTCCAAGAAGATGCAACGGTATCTCTCTCTCTCTGGCTTCCGTTCTCTTCCCTTCTTACTTCTCTCTCTGTGAGATCTCCGTCGCCATTGCCAGAAAGGATGCGGGTTATGACACTCTGGGATCAGTTCCACGCCTTTCAGGTTGAGGCGTTAGGAAGGGAGCAGGACATGGTGTGATCCCCAGCCATGTTTTTCTTGGTTGTTCTTGATCGCTGCTTTCCAAATCTGTTCGGCGATTAGGGTTTGATCAAATACACTGGAATCTGAAATTGTGGATCAAGAAGAAATGCGAGAATGATAGCTGTTGGTATTAGAGCTTTTTAGCCCTAGAACTTTTGTTGCTTCCCAGTGTCTCTCTTTTGGTGGTGAAATCTAGAATTCATACAAGTAAAATCCATCAGATTAAAATTTTAAAGTCTTTGCAAAGTAGAGTTTTCAGGAATAAGGGAATTCAAACTCAGATTAAAATTTTGTTTGGAGATTAAACAAAAAAATCGTAGGTTTTTGGAAAAATCTGCTGGATTTTAAAGGGAAAAAAACTGCAGCAAAGGTCTGGAATTTCCAAAAGCAAACCTGGTATTTCGATCATGATCTTCTTCATCCCTGTCTCTATGCTCTAATCCCTTTCCCTCCTCGTCAACATCGTCCCCTCCTCCCTCATCGGCGAAAGCAACGCCCTCGTTACCACCTCCGGTGCTTCGATGGGTTTTATTTTCATTGTTGATTTTTCCTCCTCTCTCCTCAGTCTCCCTTTCTCCTCCAACACAACCAAACGATCTGGGGTGGGATGCTACAGTAACCCTCCCTCACTTTCCCATTTCGGTTGCTCACCCCAGTAACATATGGGACCCATGTATCAGAGACTCCCACCCCACCCTCCCCTCTAAACAAACGGGGCCTTAGTGAACAATATCAATACGAAGTTGTTGGGATGGAAAGGTAGGCTTACGTCTTTTGCAGGTTCAAGTACGGCTTATTAAATCATTTTATTTATAGCTTTCCAGTTCATGTATTCTCTGTTTACTGGTGGTCTTTGTCTTTGGTTCGCTTGATGGAGATTTGGATGAAAAACTTTATCTAGTCTAGACATCTGAAGACATCAAAGAAGGTCAAATGGGATGCAGTGGAGGGTTTGGTATTTGTTGGCTTCGTGATGTAAATTTTTCTGCTCAATGCAAATTGGCCTGGTCAATTAAAAATGATCAATCAATTATTTGAGAATTACATGCGAGCTAGGTATTTAATGGCTGATGGTACTTACCATTAAGGCTTGTAACTCGTCTTCATCAATTTGGCCAACGTTAGAAGGGAGTGGGATTTTGTTTCGTCTCATGAGAGATGGATTATTGAGAATGGTACTAAAATCAACTCCTGGAATGGGGCAGAGATGATTGCAGAGTCATCTAGTTTGGTTTAAATTTTTTTTTTTTTTTTTCGAACTTAAATATGAGGCTTTCAAATTTTATAGCTTTATCGAACTGGATTTTCCAGCAGTCGAGTTTCTCATCTTTTGCAAACAACTTCTGAAAGGGAAAGAAATATAAGGTTTTTTTTTTTTTTTAATCACATATGGAGGATAAGAGAGTATGGAGTTTATCAAAATCTGGAGTTTAAGAAGAGAGGAGTTCCCTTTCATTCACATTGTCAGCTTTGTTAACGCCAAGAGGAATCAGTGGAACATATTTTTTTGGAGTGCATCTTCACATCTAAGGTATGGCAGAAAGAAATATGAGGTGCTTCAAAGGTGAAGCCCGAACATCTAAGATGGTGATGTATTCTATCCATAGAGACTTCCAATGTGAGATTGGTAAGATGAAATGCAAAGTCAGGTTTATAGATGAGTTGTTACACCTAAGTAGTTTGGTTTGTCGTTTCATGATTCCCATGTGCTAGAGATTATAGAAGTTTTTGGAAAAAACCAGGTGACCATTGTTGCAAGCTCAATATCGATGGTTGCTCTTTGGGTAACCTAGGTCATTCTTCATTAGGTGGCATCTTTCGAAATTCAGAAGGCTACTTGGTGGGCTGCTTCTATCACTATCTTGGAGTTCAATCCCTTCATAAAGAATAGAGATTTTAGCAGAAATCTAGAGTCAAGTGGTTGATTCTTGGTGACTCCAACACTACTTTTTCCCATAAATCTATGAAGGCTAGACATAGTTATAATTTAGTTTATCGTCTGAGAAATTTAGAGGGTAATCTTTTCTTCTTATTTTTTTCTTTTGTCAATCATTTTTCTAATCAATTCAACCTTTTCTTTCTCCCCCCTCTTGCTTCAATTTCGCAGAATTTGCAGTTTTCAAAGGTCCCACCAAACTATAGAAGAGTGGTTTTCCCCATCCCTTCTGGTGATGAGATTCTCTTAAGTATTCTCTTGACTATCAAACTCGTAAGTTTGAGAAAGCCCCAAGCCCTGATAGTTTCAATTCCGGTTTCTTTATAGCTGCTTGGGAAATTATTAAGGATGATCTGGTCAAAGCTATATGTAGTTTCTTTTTCAATCCATAAGAGATTTGCGATTTTAATCAAATTTCCTTTGTCTTGTTCCCAAGGTTGAGGAGGTAGATCATGTATCTTCCTTTAGCCCCATCGCCCTTGGTAACCTTCTGTACAAGTTTATTGCAACAATGATTACAAATAGATTTAAGACGGTTATTGATGATCTTGTGAGCTATAATTAGATTACTTTTATCTCGGGGAGGAACATTACAGATAACATTATTTTATGCCATGAAATTATTCGAGATTTTGATAAGAAAAACCTTCATCCAATTGTTCTTCTTAAGTTGGACATTCATAAGGCTTTTGATCCCATTAGATGGGACTACATATATCAAAATCCTTGAGATAATGGATTTCAAACCCAATTTCATTCATTGGATTCGTTATTGTATTTCTTCCCCTAGATTCTCTATCCTTGTTAATGGGTCTTCTCATGGATTCTTTACTTCTAAAGTTGATATTCGTTAGGATTACCCCATCTCACCCTTGCTTTTCTCCATTGCAATAGAAGGTCTCTCCAAAATCATTTCAATCAAAATTGTGGAAGATCACATCCAACCCATTCCTAAGTGCAAGGCTTTGAAAATCTCCCATTTATCCTTTGTTGATGACCACATGATTTTTGTGAAAGCAAATTGTTAGTATGTGACTGGCATCTCTGAAGCCCTATGTTCCTTCTCTGCCATGTCTGGTTTGCATATTAATCCTCAAAAGTCCATCTCTTTTTTTGGGGTGTTTCGGAGTCGTTGAAGGTGCAACTATATGGTATCTTAGGGTACCCTAAAGATCATCTTCCTATTACGTAGTTAGGTTTACCATTGATCTCATCGAAGCTTTCAGCCCATCATAGTTAACTTATTCTTGATAGACTCCAAAAGAGGCTCCAACTTTGGAAGAGCAAGTTATTCTCCTTTCCAAGTCACCCCAAGGGTATAATTAGATCCGTCATGCAAAGCTCATATATCTATTGGTATGTGATTTTTGGCTTTCCTGCTACTTTATTTTCCAAGATTGAGTCTCTTATATTATATTTTTTTGAAGTGTAGTAATAACACTAATTTTCTCCATCCTTTAAATTGAGAAAATGTTTGTCTTCCCAAAAAATATGGGGATCTTGGTTTTTGTAAAGTTAAGGATGTTAATGTTGATAGTATTGTTAAACTTATCTTGAAATTTTGCTTGTAAAAGATGAGAACTTGGGTGGATTGGTTTATTCCAAATAGCTCAACTTTGAGACCATATGGACTGCTACTTGTGCTGTGGATGTTTTCTAGGCATGGAGGAAAATTCTGAAGTACTTGTCTTTGATCATATCAAATCCTCCATTGATTCTAATACTTACCTTTGGTTTGATAGTTGACACCTTGATGGAAGTCTAATTGTTAAATACGCTAATAGAATTAGGTATGATATGGGATCTGACAAATTGGCCAAGGGGTCATCCATTCTTCTGGATGGTGTTTGGGATCCATGGTCCTAGTATTTTCCAACGCCTTGATTGAGATATGGAATAAATTTCCAACTATTCAGTTAAGACCTAAGGATAATGGGGATATGGTTCAATGGGCAGCTGACTCCTCATATTGTTTTACTTCTCTTCTGCTTGGAGCCTAGTTCATTCTATTGCCCCGATTATATTGTCCCATGGTACAAAGTGGTTTGGTTCTCCTTTACTATATCAAGTTATTCTTTTATTATATGGAGAGCTATGACCAATTGCCTTCCCACCCAAGATTTTCTAATCTTAACTAAGCTTTTTGTGTTTTTTCGTAAAGAGATTTGGTAAGTTCGCCAAAGTTGAAAAACATAAGGTGACTATAGTTGATAATGTACATGTCTTATCAAAAAAAAAAAAAAAAAGTACATACGTTTATTTTTGAATAATTAATTTTAGGGAAAAGAACACCACCTCGACGCGTGGGTGGGTATTTCCTCCTTTTGTGGGTCACATATATTTGTGTCCCCATACTTTTAGACAGAGTTCTTTTTTATCAAATTTTATTTTTGAAGACTTGCAAGTGAAGAAGAATAGGACCAGCCGCACGCAACAACAACCCTTGAAAGCTTGCCGCAACAAGCTGCAACAAGGCCGTTGGGGCTTCTTGCGATTTCAGATTCAAAAGTTCTTCGAAAACCAGGAAAAAAGAAAAGAAAGAGAGAAATATGAAAATGGTGAATAAGAAGTGCAAACAGAGACAAAGAAAAAAGAGGAGGAAATGTGAGAGGGAGGATAAAAGGGAAAGAATTTACAGCAAGTTGAATAGAGAAAGTGGAGAAAGAGAGTTATAAACAAGATGGGTGAAGGGGGCATCTCTTCACCCATTTGTTCAAAAACCCATTTTACACGCAAGGATACGAAATCTATTTCTCATAAAAATTCATTTTTATCTAGTTATTACCAAATTTATTTTTATTTTTTTCATTTTTATGTTTCAATAAAAAAATAATTTATTATTGATTTTTATTAAATAGATAAAAATAAAAAATAAAAAAGATACCAAAGAAGGCCCAATCTATAATGTACACCTGTTTTTCCCAATAGAAACTGCAGCCACCGAAACAGTCCGGACTCCGGAGCTTCAACTTCGTCTTCTAAATTTTACCACCAAGGAATTTGCTTCAGCACTAACCAGGTGCCAATCTTTCTTTATCACTCCCAACTCGTCGGAAGCCCCACGAGGATGGCTCAACCTTCAATCCATGAAGGCCAAAGCCTCCCAGGTATGTAGACGCCGCTGCACTGTCATCCATGAACGAGATTAGCTAATACCCATTTCTGATGATGAGTCTCTATTCTCAAAAATACATGGCTTCTCAAAAATCATGCATATCCTCAATATAAACAAGAGAATCGCTACCTTACCTTCATCAGATACTTATTCTTCGATACAATGACAAGGGCATTCGTTGAGGAATCCTTATTGCATCAATTTGTTATTGTGATTGGGAAGACATTGTTTCTATACTCTGTTTGGTCCAATGTCGTAATAGTGATAAGCCTTCTGAGGTTTTCTCTAAATGATCTCTTTATAATATCTTTCCCTAAGAAATGAGCTTTTGAGCTCGTAGACATGATTCAAATTATTAGTAGAATTTGATTGGAACGTTCACACCACAAAAAGTTTAAGGAAAAAAGATGAAAACATTAATTAAATTTCGTTGCATGTTGAATGATTTTATCTTTTGAAAGGGGGTGGGGGTTAGGGAAAGAAAGAAACTCTGCTTTTAACATATTAAGGTTTATATTGTCATATGAGTTACTTCAATCGGGTAGCCTTTTTTCCAATTTATTTATTTATTTATTTATTTTTGTTCCAGTGATTCAACAGCAGAGAGTTATAATACGGAACAAATATGGTGAAAAACTTGTTGGAGTGTTACATGAAACTGGTTCCGCGGAGCTTGTAATCTTGTGCCATGGATATCGATGCTCAAAGGTTAGTAATTGTGAAATTAGTATAAGTTTTAGTAATTGTGATATTTATTAGAAATACGTTTTATTCTCAATCCCCCCTTGAAACACAGAGTCACACACAGAGACAAAGGGAAGGAAAATGGAAAAAAGAAGGGTCCTTTTTTTATGGCGTTTGATAAAGAGGAGCCTACTCCATTGGTCAATTTAAGGTCTTTCTTTTCTTGTTGGGTTATGATAGAATTAGAGTTTGGTTGAGCCCTTGGTGAAGCATCTCAACCAAAATTCCTTTCTTTGGAGTCTTAGGTACTGTAGTTATAAGATTTGATTATACTCTCAGCCAGTTCTGTACATCTCCATGGAAGGATTGTCAACCAAAATCCTTTACCACCATTGCATAGCATATATGAATTACTGTTGAATATCTCTCTATCTTGTTACTTACAAAGAAAATGTTCTAGATATTAATTTGTTTTTGGTTGGGGTCTTTGGCATCAAACAAGAGGGCCGACCTCGGTGCAACAGTAAGGTTGCTCCATTGCGGCTTTGTGGTCACGGGTTTGAGTCAGGAAACAGCCTCTCTGCAAAGCAGGGTAAGGCTGCGTACATTATGACCCTCCTCAGACCCCAGTTGTGGGAGCCATGTGCACTGGATATGCCCTTTTTTGCCTGTGGCATCAATCAGCGACCCTGGCTCTCTTCTTGATGCAGTTAGGCGATTGATTTAGAAAAAAATGGCTTTTGATTTGATTTCCTTTTATTTTAGAAACAATTTCTTTTGGGGTTAGTTAACTTCTAATTTTAGAGTATTTTCCTTTAAAGTAGTTTCATTAATTGTTTTGATTTTTCCTTCAAGTAGTCATGTAAGGCATTATGAAATTTCAGTTTTAGTTATTGAAGATTTTGAATATGAAAGATTTCTTTTGGGTGAGAACCATGGCTTCCGTGAGTGTCCCTCTTTGGACCCCTCCCTGATCTCCTTCTCTTCTTCTTTATTTCATCATCTTCTTCTTCTAATTCTTCCTTATTCATTCTTCTTCCTTTTTCTGCCTCTCTATTATTTTCTGGTTTTCCCTTCTGTTTCTGGGCGATACTTGCAGTATCTCCACAGTTGATCAGCTCCCTCAATCGTCAACTTTTGTGGCTGAATTTTGGCACGTATAATCCTTACCTAAAGGCGACTTAACCTGGAAAGTTGGGCATCTACATCTCACGTGTGTGGTGAGATCCAACCCTTGAAGGAACCTGCAACTGTGCTGTCCGTTTGATCTGGTTTCAGAAATTCCTTTCTGCTAATTGGCTGGAATCAGTAGAACCTGGAGTTGCGATCATACGCTTGAGTTTTCAGGCCCATCTGATCCCTTTTGAAGGAGTTCTCCTAATCTGAAGGGTCGCTGGACTTCTGCCCCTGTCTTCTTGGCCGAAGATTGAAGAAGGTCACGATTCTCCCTTTTAGGTTTTATTTAGTTTTTTTTTGTTTCCAGAATTACCCTTATCTCTTGTTTCTATTCCCACTTTCTTTTTTTACTTTGCCATTCCAATTCTACCTATTGTCACTAACGTTTACATTCCCCTTTCCCTTCTTTTCATGACCTAAAGTTCTAGTAATTTATAGGTATATCATTACTTGTTAGAAACTTCTACTTATTTACAGATTTTCCCTTCTCTTTGTTACTTGGTTAAAATTTTGCTATTTATTGATTAAGTGGGCCCTAAGCGATCCGATTTCAGTCCTTGAAATCCGGATCTGCAACACTTCTATAACTTTCTATTGGTTTGACTTGTGCTTTTTAGCTCATCAATATGAGTGTTATTGGGTAAACAGAGGTTCAATGACATCAGATGTACCAGCTGTTTTGGGACCAAATGTATTATGATATGAATAATAGCTATTGATACAAGAGTCTAGCATCTAACTGATATTTGTCAATCCCCACAGAGTTGTGTACTGGTTTCCTCTTTGATGGACAAAGGGCTTCATCCCTTTTCTGTCAATTTCTTCAAGTTTTGATTTGAACTCCTTTCTTGACATAGCCTTACAATACTTCAAGTTTTGATTTCAACTCCTTTCTTGACTTAGTCATACATCTCTTGGTTCCTCCTAATTTCTTTCTTTCAATCTTGTAGCTTGATATGGAACTTATGTGCTGCCAATTTAACAGAATAAGGAGATCTCATCCATTATTGTACCGTTGAAAAAAAACTAGGTTCTTCCGACCACATATTTTCAAAGCCAAAGTGAGTACAGCTTTGTTGAGATAGGTTTCTTTCTCAATAGAAGGGATTTATGAAATGATATCACACTTCTTAAGGTCATTTAAAAACCATGTTATGATCCCATTTTATCCCAATCATTGGATAGTAAAACCTGGGCATCCTCTTCAAGACTGCTTACACCTTTGCCACTCTGTTGCCTCCGATTCTTCCCATTGTTGCACATATCATACATGTCTTGGGTTTCCTCTCTCAACATGAAAGGGAAGATGAATCTGATTCTATCCATCAAACATCTATGATACAGTTGCAAGCAAAGAGTGACCCTTATCTTGGGAAACTCTCAGGAAAGATACAGAAATTCTATATTTTAACAAACCACATGTGAAAGGAATCGTGATTTCCTCCTAGTCATTATCATAAACATCAATGATCAGGCCTCTCCTTGAACTAACGTGCTGCATTTGTTAGACTTGTTATAATGATAGCTGTCCAATAGGGAATCAGTATGTCCTATACCCTGCACTTCCCATTTCTCATGCATCGTATTGGGATCTTCCTTGTCTCCCATTTAAATGAAGGATCAGCAGGCCATCCCCTTCAACTATGATCCTCACTTCAAAGAGCATTCTTTCAATTTAAACTCCCAAGCAATTACATATTATCTAATAATTGTAGTTTCATTCTGTTTCATCCATTCACTTACACTGTAGGCATTTCCATTGCCACAAAGACATCATGGTGTCCAAAATGGAGTAATTTTCCATGTATGTTGATGCAGTACTCCTGCATCGCCCCTACCCCACACCTGATTGCAAGTGCGTATTTGGGCACTGCTTCCTAGATTTTTAATCACCGAGCTCCAAAAATCAATCTTTAGCTCTATTGTTGTGAAGGATTTAGTTCTTTCTGTATGATTACTGAACCCATGGGCCACCTTTTCCTATAGGAATTATAGTCCAAACAAGCCATCCACAAAATTTCTAATTATCATTCCTCCAATGATCTCCAAATCTGGTTTACCAATTCTTTGATTTCTGAAACTCCAGGTGTCAGTGACATAAAATCCTCGTAATGCCCAATTTTGGAGTAGATTCATAGGGGTTGAGTTCCATTTCTCAAAGTTTTGTCACATGTCTTCCACCAGGGTGCATTCCTGTAGCCTTTCCTTGACATGGCTAGAGCTAGAATTTATCTTGATTACTCCAGTTTAAGATGTCACCCTGAACACCTTTAGGTGTTATGGTCCTCATTCCTTTTTGTGATGGGAGTCTCACCCTCTCTAGTCTTTGTTTCTGGACCAGCCTTTCGAAGCTTCATTAATCTGACGCAGGCTCTCCTTCTGAGTCCATTTCACCATGTGGCTTCCTACAATGTCACTGCTTGATCCAGGGGAGGGTCCTCCTTTGGGACATAGGTTCTGGAAATTTCACGACCATCTCACAGAAAATCTAGCTGTCCTCTAATTCTTGAACCAGAAATATCATCACTAGCACATTCACTCTCTTGTATCCTCATTCTGTTTGTGAAAACATATCTATCTTTTTCTTGAATCTTCTATCTGTTTGTCTCCTTGGAGATCTTGGACCTGCAACTTCTGTCTGTAGTTCTCAAATTTGCTAGATACTAAATCCGCTCTTTCAAATCTTGAACATGAAGTGAAGTCCACATTAAAAAAAAAAAAAAAAAAACTCATTTTTCTTTCTATTTTAGCTCAAGAACTGGCATAGTCACATATTCTGCTCAGATGATTGCATGTGGCACTGATCTGTTATTAAACATTCTCCATATAAGAAACAATTTCAAGTGTATTCATGGTAAGAAATGACCTTCTGTAACCAACGAAAAATCTGTCTTGGCTAGTGTTGGCATACATTTTATATTTGAAATGGCCAAACTTGTTTATTCTTGCCCCTTTATATTTTAAGTGTATTTATGGTAAGAAATGTCCTTTTGTAACCAACAAAAAATCTTTCTTGGCTAGTGTTGGCGTACATTTCATATTCTAAATGGCCAAACTTAGGGCGCGTTTGATAACGTTTCAAGAAGCAGGTTTCTGCCGTTTCTGGACACAGAAACGGCAGAAACGGAACAAAAAGCGTTTGATAGAACTGTTTCGTTTCACTTGTTTTCAGAAATAGAAATTGAAATTTCTACCTATTTATGGTTCAAGAAACAACTTGTTTCGCCGTTTCTGGAAACGACTCGTGGCCATTCTTTCGCTGGTCACTATGGACTTCTAGAAACATGACTTATCAAACGCCTTCAATTCCAACAGAAACAGAAATTTATGTTTCTGCCGTTTCTTGAAACAGAAACGGCAGAAACATTATCAAACGGGCCCTTAGTTTATTCTTTTGTTTTTTTTTCAAATTCTTGCCCCTTAGTTATTTCATTAACTTTCATAAATATCAGTTAGTTCTACCCTGTATCAATTATACTCTTCTGTTTATACTAGATAATGCATGTCTTTGGTTGGTTGATGACTTGGGTGATATGCATAGGAAAACAAAACTTTCAAGAATCTTGCTGCTGCTTTAGAGGAAGAAGGAATCAGTGTCTTCCGCTTTGACTTTGCAGGGAATGGGTAAACTTAGAAAGCAAAAACTCTCCAATTTTCATTGAGAATATTATCTGTCCATGCTGCACTGTTATTCTTTCATCTATAAATATGGATATTGACGTTGTAAAAAGTTGTCTCTCACTTACTGTAGGGAGAGCTTACATAGTTTGCACTTGGACTAGAGACAGACATATTGTGACACCCCTCCCCCCCATAATATTATTTCTAGCTTATGGGATATATAAAAAGAGCTAAGATAGTCTGCTATGTCATACACTGATAAACACTCTGAGCTTGTTATCTGGTATACTTTCCATGTTAAAGCTATACCAATTGTTTACGATATTCGTTTCTGGAGGCTGTCTTGATTATCTCTTTTGTCATCTTTTCATCTTCTCTTTAAAATTGCGTTCGTTTAACTATTTTAACATCAAGATTTAGAATCAGTTGAGTTCTTGACCTCACATGAGTGAGTGGGGCATGTTGTCGCTCTCCCTATATGTACAATGATATGAATGTGGCTGGTTCAAAATCATTGTGGAAACTGAGCATGTATTTATATCCAAAAATCCACTATCAGGGAATAGTGATAAGAATACTACCATTGCACACTGCAAATACAGAGTTAGAAGAAACCCACTACCCACCAATTTCCATAACCATTAGTGCTACACAAATGTTGATGCTGTTGTTTGTGTGCAATGATGCAATGAATCTAAAAAGTTTGACTCTTTACGCATTCACATGCTTGGATGCTTGTATGTAGTCCCTGAAACTTTGAGCTCCTGATGCATATACTGTGCACAAAGTGCCAGTCTTTGTGCGTGTGTATGAATGTCCATGCATTTGTGTGATCTTGATGTGTGCATGTGTGTGAGTTTGCATGTGCATGTCTTGTGTGAGAATGACTCATACAGTTGACATTAGTGATGAACACATGAGATGGATAAAAGGAAAGACTAGGAAGGGTAGGGATGTAGATGTTGAACTCAGGCTGTTACTAAGAGCGGGTGAATCAGTGACAACTGTCTCACAAAACTTTTTTCCACTTATGGGGATTCTCACATGTTGAGCCGGCAATCACACAACCATACAATTCTCACAACCTCATACAAAACACAAATCACAAACACAAATCACAAAGAGCACAAGTCACAACATGCAACACCAAATATATGTGGTTCACCAAGATGGCTACATCCATGATGCAAATGGATTCGTAGGCTACAGGCCCACAACCCAAATCAAGCCCGTGTATAATGCAGAATACACTTTTAACACACCCACTGCAAGGAGAATAATTCTCTAATAGAGTGCTGAACTCCGATTTAAATATGAAATTTCCACCATCATTGCTATTTGAGTTGTTTATCATTTGGGTGGGCCCATCATTACGTTAGCTGTATCGCCTTCAATGTATAGTTGTCACAGTGTCTAGGAAGAGAGGAAAAAACAAGGCTAGCAAATGTTGCATGGACACCTATGTGATGCATACTCTATGCCATGACAACTATGCTTTAATGATTGCATGATTCCATGCATTCATTATCAGCAATTTTTATACCTGTTCTGAATGCGTTTAATTTAGAACTTGTAAATCTTCCTTGCCAATTGGCCCAGAGAGAGTCCCTACAGTTCCTCTAATTACAGCCCTAAAGGTCTTGGATTTCCTAATGAATGACCATCTGCATTAAGCATTTTCATGCCTTCTACTAGGGGTGGGGATGGGGAGAAAAAATGGTATGCTTTGTACAGAAACTTTTCAAGTGAAACAGACCTGTTCTATCAGAGTGCAATGCAAGCTTTTGCATGGCAGGGAAATGACTTTTCTGATGAACCGTGTGTCTGCTGCAATTTTCTTCAAGTAATGATTTTGGTTCCTAACCATGTTTGACAGTCCAAAATGAAATTTGAAAATGAATACAAAAGGGAAACAAAACAATAATTAAAGTTAACGAGGTAGTTTTTGTGCATATTCTTGCATGATGTCTGCTGCAATACTCTTATACTGGTCTAGTGCCTAGTGGTTTCCTAACCACGTAATAATTTATAGTGCAAGAGAAACTAAGCAATTATGTTTCATGGAATTAATTTGTTTTTTTGGTGTCGTTATTTTCTTCAAGTTATCCAGTAAATATGCTTTCATGTATCCTTTACATGTTACTGAAATTGGTGAACATAAAATACAGTAACTGATTATGCTCCCTTTTCAGGGAAAGCGAAGGCTCATTTCAGTATGGTAACTATCGCAGAGAGGCTGAGGACTTGCATGCTGTAGTCCTACATTTTTCTGAGGCTAAACGTCTAATCAGCGCAATTCTCGGCCATAGTAAAGGTATTCTATTTTATGTTTGCTATTTATTAATTTATGCAATCCTATCCACAAAAGGTGAAAAAGTGGAAGGTGAGAAGTTTTGTATCTATCAGGAGGCTTTGATGGTTCTTTTTAATGAAATTTGACGTTGTGAGCTACATTTTATGTTCAGTTGATGATATGACTATAAATTATTTTAAGTGCAATCATAATTGATCGCATGCAAAGTGTTGCCAATTCAGATCCAAAGAGATCGTGGAAGTCTTCTTTTGACTTTAACTTGTTATCCTTTTAGAACATCCAACATCCTTGCTGATATATGATATTTTGATGATCTTTTGATGTTCTTACTCTGCTGATGGTATGCAATGTGATCTCAATATCCTCTTCCACTGTTTCAAGGAGGCTGTCTGCCTATCTGACCTCCATTTGAAACTTAGGATTTGAATCCACTTTACCCATTTTTACATTTGGTGCCCCTCATTGCAAGGCTGACCCTTTCAAAAGGATATGCATGGACTCTCCTTTTCCTGGTTTGGCAGAATATCTTTACACTGCAGCTTTCATTTATTGTGCAGCTTTTCAAGTCTTTTGTACGTGATTTTCATTTCACAGTGCACACCCTTTGTTTTTTGGGGGGTGTGTGTGTTTGGGAGGGGGGGATGGGGGAGAACGTTGCCATGCCTTTGCATTTCACTTTGCATCATAATCTATTTCATAGATATGAATGATAAAACTGTTGGAACCTTGTCTTGAAACACTCCACAAGACATTTAGTTCTTGGAAGCCCCCCTCACACCCCCC
>NC_056557.1:27499243-27643190 GCF_013358625.1 Macadamia integrifolia | reverse complement strand
CAACCAAAAAAAAAAAAAAAACCTCTTGTATTATTCTTATGCATGTCAGTCAGATATGGGGTTTATGCTCCAACTTCCAAGAGAGAAATTTTTTGCCCTTAAAATAAAAATTAGGGTTAATCATCTCTCCTGTACATTACAGTTCCCTTCATGAATCGAGAGACTTATCATTTGGTCATGTGATAGGGACTTTGTGTACAGCTTCTCAATTGGAGAGGGCTTCCTTCCTATTTGTTCATTTTAATCTTTTCATTTCATATTGAATAGATGTGATCCCATCAATCTTTTTTTTTGTCAGACAATTATTTTTAGTTGTCCAGCTGTCCCTCAGTATGGTTGCTAGTTTTGGAAGTGTTTTGTTTGAGATTTTAAATGTAACCGCAAGCGTACGGATCAGTGTAGCTACGGGTCGAACACAGGGAGAGCAACCACTTTATTTATTTATTTATTTTTAGAATAAAAGAGTGCTTGCATTAATTGATATAAAAAACTATTACAAAAGTGATTAAAGCAAAAATAAAGAAGAACTAAAACTAAAGAGAGTGAGAGAGGGAGAGAGAGAGAGAAGAAAACTAAGCATAAACTAGAAAATAAACTAAGGGGAATAATAATAAATAGGAGGGGGGAGGAAGGGGCTTTTATAGGGCTTTTGTCTTTCCTCCTTCCTTCTACAAGTCTTCTTTAAGAAAAGAAAGAAAATAAAGTAAAATTAAATCTTGGTAAAAATCCTCATTCTCTGAGATATTGTGTGAGGAAAGAGAGAATCTGTTTCCAAAATTAACAAATTCTATTCCTTCCTTGCAATATTAACCAATATCTTGCAATCTTGATTAAATCAGAAAGGAATCTCTGCATAGCATCTTCAAGATCTTGTGAGCTGGCAAGGAGAGAGAATAATCTCCAGGATTTTGTAGGAGAGAGGATGTGGTACCAATGAGTGGGTCCCACCTTTGGACTGGTTCTTGATTCACTTTAAGCACTTTCTCTTGTAGACTTGGAAACTGAAAAAAAAAACAAGAAAAATAAAAGTAGTACTATCCAAAGTGGGGCAAAATGTACACTTATATCCCTAAGATTTCACACATTATTGTGCTCATCATATTTCAATAACAGTTGTCAATTCATCGCCTAAGTGTCTTCTTGGTGTCGCCTTGACATCCAGTGCCCTTCAACGGCTTGGATTGCCTAGAATGCTATGACAACTATGATTGCAATAGCAAATTTATTAATGGTTAATCCTAATTCGTTCTCTCTGTTTCTGAAAATGGTTATTGTAGGAGGAAATGTCGTACTTCTATATGCTTCTACCTACTCTGATGTTCATACAGTTATCAATGCTTCTGGGCGGTTCAATCTGGAGAGAGGTAATGAGAGTCACTTGGGTACAGATTTCTTGCAAAGAATCAGGATAGACGGAATCATCGATGTTAAGGATGATACAGGTAAGCTCTAACTTAGATTATGGGTTATGTCATCCCTATTCTTGTAAGTTTTTCCTAGATAGGCTAACCAGTTTTCATTGAACATTAGTTGTCGAGTTTGATAATTGATAAGATTTTTTTTCCTTCTCAATATGTTCAGTTTAGAATCATTTCTCTCCACATCCTGCTGGATATTTACTCCTTGTCTTGGTTTCTTCTTTCTTCAAATTAATTTCCTTTTCTCCCATTACTGAGCATAATTTTCAACATGCATGGTCTTATGTGATCTAGCAACAAATTAGATGCAATATGTGGTACGTTTTTTTGGGTAAAGAGTGCTGAGGGAATGGAGTTGTAGATCCTTCAAAATATTGTTTGATGATTTTTCAATTTTCTTGTGTTTTCCTCTCATCAATTTTAGAAAACTATGATGATCCTGTTCATCATGAATCCTTAATTCTCATATGGTACATAAATTGTTTGTAGATTTTGTACACTTAAGCTCTCTTTGGTTTAGTTTATATTTGTATTTATGACCTATTTTTGAGAAATCATTTGTGACAATAAATTATGGACCAAAAATAATAATTTGGTTACTATTTATATAATAAATTACATAATGAAATTTAAGTTTGGTACGTGTATTTTCTAGAATAAATTCCTCAACTTCTTTTCACTAACTCTTTTTCAGTAATTTTATCAAACACGTGAGATGCACTCCAAATTCTTTACACCAGCTTTTTAAGTGCAAGCCCACCCGCTGCTACCACTTATGATGTTCTATTTTTACAGTTGCTCTCACACGCTCTGAAACAGAGAGAATACAAAGAAAGTGATGCCATCTATTTTTTGGTCTTTCACACAAACATCATCATTTCCTACTTTGCTCTCTCTGTTTCTTTGTTTCAGAACAGTAAGAGCTAAGGGTTTAATGTATTGCCTTAAAAGGCCTTTCAGTCCAACTGGCTTATTTGATCAACCAGTTACAAGCTTCATAAGGACCCAGTTCTCCCTCGTCTATTCGACCAATTGGATATTTTCACCGGTAGTAGCAATGCAGCCACTACGGCAGATCAATGGTCCATCCCTCTCTGGATCGATCCTCTTCTCGGATTTCTTCAAGATCCTCAAACTGGGTATCATCAATTTCTTGAGGGCCAATGCTGCGTCATGATTCAGATTTCAGATGTCCGTTGGACGATTTATCTAGAATGGGAGGACGATGAGAAGAACCCACAAAACCTTGTTAGAGATTGCAGGATCCGGCGGTTCTATCACATTTGCACCTCAACTGTTTGCTTACTTGAGAACACGGCTTTGGCTTCAGGAGATTCATTCACACCTGGAAGAAGGCAGAGAACAGGGATTCAGTAAAGGTTCACACAAGAGAGCGAGAGATAGAGACGCGTGGGGGTAGAGAGAGATTTTCATTTGAAAAATCAAAAATTGATTAAATTTTCCTAGTTACCCTTAGTTTTGAATCAATTACAGCACATGCTTATTAAAAAGCAACGATAAATCAAAATAAATGATTTGTGGCCACAAATCATGAGTTATTTGTGATTTTTAATTTATTTCAATTTGTTATAAATAGAAATAAGCATCATACATACCACAGGGAGCCTAAGGTTCTTTTCATTCTTGACTGACATAATTATTTGGTAGGGAAATTTGAGTACCGTGTGACAGAAGAAAGTCTGATGGATCGCCTGAACATTGATATGCGTGCAGCATGCCTTTCAATTCCAAAAGACTGCAGGTTAAGTACACTTCATTTGGAAGTGCTGATGTTGTTTGACTAAGTGTAGCTTGTGTTAACAATTGATACTATTGTAAATTTATTTCCATGGGAAACTTTGTACCAGAGAAGCAATTTTCTAACAAATCATGCAGTGTTCAAGCTCTTTCCTTGAAAAAAAAAAATTCCTTTGTTCTCATTTATGATTTAGTTTTTCTGTAAACTTGATTTTACTTTGTGAACACCTCCCATAAGAAACTGCTAAGCTTCACCATGAGATTAATCATGTACGAGGAATGTTATCACTCTTGTGTCTTGTACATTAGTGGAAGAACAACAAACCTAATTTGGATTTTACAAGAAGCATGCTCAGCTTAGAATATTTGAGGACAGAAGTTCTCATACTGGAAATGGAGCTGGTTACTTGCATCAATTTCGAACAAAGAAATTATCAAAGAGATGATCTTGTATTTTAATTGTTACTATTATTTTTTTCCCCTCTGTTTCAATCTATATTTGGATGGGGTGGGTGGGATTTTTTTAACTTCAGTTATGACATCTGCAGGGTCTTGACTGTTCATGGTTCTAAGGATCAAATTATTCCAGTTGAAGATGCTCTGGAGTTTGCCAAGGTTATACCCAACCACAAACTGCACATTGTAGAAGGAGCTGATCATGGATATACAGCACATCAAGCTGACTTAACTTCAATTGTGTTGGAGTTCATAAAGGCTGGGATCCAGCAGGAGAAGAGTAAGTCTAACTAGGTATCATCATTTCCAAGAGCAGATAATGTTATCCATTCATGGTTTAGATCTAGCTTCAATTTATTAGAATTATGAAACCAGGGACCAAAGCAATGTGAAAATGCGTACAATATATATATATATATATATTTTTTTTTTTTGATAGGTTCTACCCTATTCTATTCTATAGGGCGAGGGAAGATGTGAACCAAAAGGCTTGAACCCAAGACCTCCTGGTAGGATGGGTATTGAAAATCCTACACTGTATTGAACATTATTATTATTATGGATTAGGTCTTGTGGTATGGACTTGTTGAGAAATGTCAGCTTCGAATAAGTATGATCCATCACATCATAATGAATTAATTAAATTTTTTCTGGCATTCCTTGGGTATCATAATTTTATTGGGTAGTTAATGACCTGGAAGGTGGTTTAATTGGTTACTTATTTTTTTTTTTTTTTTTTTTTGCTAAATGATTGGTTAGTGAAGTACGAAATTGCACATTTCCCCCCCAATACATTTGAGGAAAATTTATTGCTTTTGATTAAAAATAATTGATCCCTTTCTCTCTTACACAATTATATGAATTCTAAAGGTCCTGGTGTCACCTTTGGTATAAAATACTGCTTATGAATGTAAATGGATAGTCAATAATCCATGATATACCATTATAGCACTAATTAATGATAGCCCTATTTGGTTCTCAATACGCAGACCATGGTCTAGGATAATGGGTCATCAAGACATCAACCGGTAAAAGCCTTGGTTGGCACTCATTACCACGACCTCAAATCATGCCTTATCCAAGTCAACATCCTAACGATGCGTGATCGTCTTTGACGAGACCGACCTTCTATCCCATAAGGAGCTATGGTCTAAACAAATCAGACACCCTACCCCACATGTAATACCAATCATCCATGTGAGACCTAGAGATGTATACCTAACCACGATAATCTACATACCTTTCATAGTGATATGGGTATTATGGAGTATAGTATTAGAATTCTCATTGACCACACTGTATCCATGTCCATGCCTATTTACCATCCATATAGTTTAGTATGAGATACATATTATCGAAATACCATTGGCGACATTGCTTACCTATATCCAAGTACGAACATGATGAAATTTCCACCATCATTGCTATTTGAGTTGTTTATCATTTGGGTGGGCTCATAACTACCCTTGATCAACGTTATTGAACCCGAGGTCAGATGAACAATCTAAATATGAGTCAAAGCAGAAAGCTTCCTCCCTAATTCAACATATTTTGCAGATTAGGCAAAGGAATATCATCCCCAAAGCAAAGCCTAGGTCTCACAACCCCTTCCTCTGCCAAATTGTATGCCACATTATTTGCATTTCTTGGATGCCAATGGAAGGAGATATCCAACTGGGCTATCAAATTTCTAGTCCCTAATGGCCCAAATAAGCTGAGGGTAATGCCACTTTCCAGAAAGTCCCTCGTCCACCTAATTACATTAGTTGTGCATAGTTGTCACGGCGTATAAGAAGAGGGAAAAAAACAAGGCGACATCAACAAGGCGCCCTTCTAGCAAATGCTGCATGGACGCCTATGTGATGTGTAGGCTACGCCATGACAACTATGCTTCAATGATTGCATGATTCCAACAATTCCATGCCTGTTCTGAATGTGTTTAATTTAAAATTGTAGAATCTCCCTTGCCAATTGGCCCAGAGCCCCTACAACTCATCTAATTACAACCCTAATTCTGAAAGGTCTTGTATTTCCTAATGAACAACCATCTGCATTATAGCTTTTTCATGCCTTCTACCAGGGGTGTGTAAGAACTGAGTATTTATTATTATTATTATTATCATTAAATGTCATTATATATATATATATATATGCAAGTGGCAAGAACACTAACAACATAACTGACCTCACATGGGTAGTTACAATAGAATACACTAACATACGCTAAGGTGAACACTAGTCCTTAACATGCCCCCTCAAGCTCACCGGAGGGGATCCAACACTGAGCTTGCCTTTAAGATATTGAAATCATACACGAGACAGACCTTTAGTTAGAGCATCAGCCACTAGATTCAATGTGGAGATATAGTGAACCACTAATTGTTTGCAAGCCACCATTTCTCGAACGAAATGGAAATCTATTTCAATATGTTTCGTTCAAGTGTGAAAAATAGGATTAACTGATAGGTATGTCGCTCCAATGTTATTATACCAGATAACTAGAGCAG
Organism: Macadamia integrifolia; assembly: GCF_013358625.1. Classification (NCBI taxonomy): domain Eukaryota; kingdom Viridiplantae; phylum Streptophyta; class Magnoliopsida; order Proteales; family Proteaceae; genus Macadamia; species Macadamia integrifolia. Next base: position 27,637,051 of record NC_056557.1, on the reverse strand, counting down.
TGGGAAGATATATGCCAAGCTCTTGAAGAAGAGATTGCAACCAGATCAATTCAGTTGCAACAGTGGCCACTGCCCGATACTCGGCCTTAGTCAATGACCAAGATACTATCTTTTGCTTGCGGGAACACCATGTAACTAAATGGGAACCAAGAAAAACATAGTACCCTGTTGTGGAGCGACAATAATCAGGACAGCCAACCCAATCCACACCAAAAAAGGCTGTAAGTGTGAGAGAAGTTGAAGAACAGGTTCGAAAATGAAGTCCATCCATCAAAGTGTGCTTCACATAGTGCAATATGCATTTTACTGTTGTCCAATGAACATCCTATACAACAACAACAACAATCATAACCTTATCCCAACTGAATGGGGTCGGCTACATGGATCCAATAAGTAAAAGGAGCGGCTAAAGAGATTTGGGGATAAAAGAAGAAGTACAACAGTATATAAAGACGCATCATGGGATCATCCCCTATAGGGGGTTGGCAACACAAGTCCTTGTCCTCCACGTAACTCTATTCAAAGTCATACTAGAGTCAAACCCTACGGTTTTCATATCGTTTCGCACCACTTCGTTAATAGTCATCTTTGGCATTCCCCTATATTTTCTAGTTCCTTCCAAATGAATTTGATCACTCTTTCTTACTGGGGCCTCCATAGGTCTCTGTTGCACATGATCATACCACCTTAATCGGCTATCACGGAGTTTGTCTTGAATTGGTGCAACCCCCAAGTTATTTCTAATACGCTCATTTGTTACCCTATCTCTCCTAGTCTTGCCAACATCCTATGACAATGCATAAATTGAGCCACTTTATTTATGGCAAAGCCAATATCTAGGCGTGTCATCGTCAGGTATTGTAGCGCCCCAACAACATGACGAAATTCTGACCCATTAGCGAGATGAACTCTAATAGTGGCAGTAAGCAAAGTTGAAGTAATTGGGTGGAGAAGCTCTAGTCACATTGGTACTAGTAAGCAAGTCTAAAGTATATTTGCGCTGACTTAGGAAGAGTCCAGTGGTTGTGCGAGTAACATCAATACCAATGATCACCCAGATCTTTAACAGCAAATCAGAGAGAGAGAGAGAGAGAGAGAGAGAGAGAGAATTAAGTCGTCCACATAGACAAGAAAATATATAGTAATTTCCTTCTCTCTGTAAATGAAGAGATTGGTATCGGTTTTAGATGCAATAAAACCATGAGAGATAAGGATGGTGCTAACCTGTTATACCAAGCCCATGGAGCCTGTCGAAGATCGTATAAGGACCTTTGAAGTTTGCATACAAAATCAGGATGGAAAGCATCCACAAAGCCTGGTGGTTGAGACATAAACATCCTCTGTGAGATGCCCATGTAAAAATGCATTTTGGACATCCAATTGCCGTAGAGGCCAATTATGCACAACCACCAGAGATGGTATAGTTCGAACTGTAGCTGGTTTGATTACAGGACTAAATGCCTCATGGAAGTCAAGAGCAGGCCACTGGTGAAACCCTTTTACCATGAGGCGGGCCTTATAGCGCTCAATAGATCCGTCAGATTTTCACTTCAAGCAGAATACCCCACTTACAACCAACAATATTGTGGGAAGAAGATGGAGGAACAAAAACCCATGTTTTATTACGAATAAGAGCATGAAACTCATCGTTCATTGCAGCTCGCCAAGGTACAGACTTCGTAGCCTGTATGTAACATATTGGTTCCATTGGATCAAGAATTGGGTGCTTAGTAGCAGTGAGATTGAGCCGTGCAGGTGGTGGCTTAAGGGAACTAGTGTGGGAACGTGTTACCATATGATGTATTGGAGGAACATCATCGATATCGGGTGAAGAAGACAGGTTTGGCGGGTCTAGATCTAGATTAAAATTTGATGGTATAGGACATGGACCTAAGAGGGTAGATGGGCCTGAAGAAGCAGGCATTGGAGAATGAAGTAAGGCCCAGAAGAGGAAGCTGAATTAATGGGATGGGTTAGGAAATAGGTTGTGAGTAATTAGACGGATTTGAAGTAGTAGACATTGGAATGATGAGCTATTATGAGTTAATGGGCTGTAATAAGATAGTCTGAGTTGGGCCATTAAAAGTTGTTGAACTTGGAGGATTAGATGGGTTTGGCCGTTGGGATTGGAAGGGTGCATTAGATGGGAGGTCAAGGCATGATGTACAGGGATAGAGAATAGGTGGACAAATATCATACCAGGCATAGACGTTGGACTCAGAGTTGCAGGAGAGCTTGGGAAGGAGACAAAAGGAAACATTGTCTCATCAAATGTTACATGTCTTGAAATGAAAACATGATTTGAGGTGGAAACATAACATTTGTATCGCCTATGAGAGAATCGCCTATGAGAGAGTGAATAGCCAAGAAAAACGTAGGGCATGGAGCGGGGCTCAAGCTTGTGAGATGAGTAAGGGCGTAGCCATGGGTAACACAGGCACCCAAATGTTTGAAGTGAAGTGTAGTCAAGAGCAATTTTAAACATTCGTTGAAGAGGACTTTCATTTCCAAGTAAGGGTGTTGGCATTCGGTTTATAAGGTACGCTACTGCTAAGAAGGCATAGGACCAATATCATGTAGGAACTGAGGCATGAAACATCAAGACAAGACCTGTTTCGATCACATGTCGATGTTTTCGCTCAGCAGCCCCATTCTGGGCCTTAGTATGAGGACATGAGATGCAATGAGATATTCCATGAGAGCTAAGGAAAAGAACAAGTTTCTGAAATTCCCCTCCCCCATCTGTTTGGATAGACTTAATGGAACAAGTAAAATAGTTCTCCACTATTGCTTTAAAGGAAGTGAAGATAGAGAGTACAACAGATTTCAAGGTTATCGGAAAAAGCCAAGTATTTGTACTAAAGTCATCAACAAACAGTACTCGAATCGAAAATTATCTACTGAAACAGTTGGAGCAAGACCATAAAGATCACAACGTAGCAATTCAAGGGGAGCTGAACGAATAGAAGTTGAAATTTGAAAGGGAAGTCTGTGACTCTTAGATTGTTGACATGCTTGACACATAGTAGGCTTCATATGTGACACAGGAAGATTATACTATTGTAAGAGATGGTGCACAACCTTGTATGGAAGATGTCCTAGACGAGTATGCCAATTCAAAATGGGTGGCCGAACACTGACCATAGAGAGAAACATAGGAAGATTGGAGCAAAGGAGCCGCATATGGTATAAACCATTTTCACTCTAGCCACAGTAAAGTAGTTTCTTCATCACCTGGTCCTTAATCAAGAAGAAATTGGAGTAAAACTCAAAGAAAACCTGATTTTCTCAGGCAAACTTATTAACAAATAATAAGTTGCGATGAATGTGAGGAACACATTATATATTAGACAAATGAAAGTCACAGTTATCCAGTTTGAAATCAGAAGAAACAACATGAGTGATGGTCAAACCTTGGCCATTCCCAACTATTATTTGATCTGGACCATGGTAAAGAGAGTTGATTGCCAGATTTGAGATATCTGCAGTCAAATGGTTATTAGAACTAGTATCAAGAAGCCAGACTGAGGAGGTAGATGGGATTGCAAAGAATGCAGCCATACCAAGAAAAGCATGGTTGAATCACTATGGATGGTGAGAGGCTGTGTGGCCAGCAATATTACAGATTTGACAAGTAGAACAAGGGTGATTTTGAAAGGAAGGAGAAGAAGAACATTCACCTGGAGTTTGGGAACAAGATCCCTGAGAATTGTAATCATAGTGAGATCGTTGAGTAAACAAACCACATGATGTTGAGAGGAGCCAGAGTTGAAATGCTGTCGTTGCTGAGAATTTTGATTATAGTTTCCTCTGTAATTTTTGCTGTGATGGCCACGAGAGAGAGAACCGCGATGATTTGCAGTCCAAGAATTCTATCGCTTCATATCAGAAGAAGCAGATCCAACAGACGTAACATTTGCAGTTGATAGGGAGAAGCAACATCACTATGAGTTGAAAAATGATAGCTCTCATGACTCAGAAGGAGTCCAGTAAGTTCAACAAACATTACAGGTTCTACACGAAGCCGAATTGTGGTTGCGAAGTCCCTGTAGTCAGCACCAAGGCCTCGAAGAGTGGCTAGCACCAAATCTTCATCACCCACAGGCTGAGCGATCACTGCGAGAGTGTCAGCAATAGGTCGAATGGATAGGATGTATTTAGCAACAGAATCAAAGGATTTTTGCACATGAGAGAGAGTCTATCTTTGAGATCTAACATGCGTGTGCACGATGAGGGAGCAAAGATTCTTGAAAGAATCATCCACGCTTCATATGCTATGGTAGCAGAAACAACATAAGGAACCACTGCCTCGGATAGGGAAGAAATGATCCAACTCAGGATGAGCTGATCTTTCCATTCCCAGAGAATAGTAGCAGAGGTAATTGCCGCCATGGTTGCCGACGAAGGATCAAAATCAGAGATAGAAGGTCGCGGAAACCTTCAGTCAACCAAACAGAGGAGATTATACACTCGGAGAAGTGGTAAAAGCTATGCTCGCCAGAGTAAATAATTTGAGGAAGTGAGCTTGATCGGAAGTTGTGGGGAAACATTAACGGAAACAATTGGAGCGGAAGACATTTTACTGTCAAAGACGAAGTTGGTTTCCACGGAGACGCCATTAGAACGAGATAGGAAGGAACAAAGACTCGTATGAGTATGAACCTGCTTTGATAGCATGTAAGAATTGAATATTTCTTATTATTATCATATATATATATATATATATATTTATTCATACTATACTATTATATAAAAGCACGAAGTGGCAAATCTTTCACTAGACAATTTTATCCTCAATTTTATTCTTTCTTTTTCATTATCTTTTTTTCCATTCTTTTTTTATTTTCTTAAATTACTAGTACCCTTTATATTATTATATTTTTATATTACTTAAATACTATTTATCTCTCTCTCTCTCTCCTATTTTCACACGATTTTTCCTATTATCCACTTTTCTATTTTTACCAAAACTCTTTCTCTCCCTCTCACTCTCACAAGATTTTATCCACTCACTCTTTCTTTTTTTACCCATTTCTTTTTATTCACCTCTCTCTCTCTCTCTCTCTCTCTCTCTCTCTCTCTCTCAAAGCTCAAGAAACTCAAAGATCAATAAGAAGATTTGGGGCATATACGTGCTTATTTACATCGAGGAAATTTTTTTTGTCCTTCATTGTCATTTGTACTGAAAATTTTATGTTCTCTTATTCTTGATCATCAACTCAATTCTTTCTAACGAAAAAGAAGCAAGGTCTGAGTAATCGGAATCGGTTATCCAAATCTAGAAGAATTGGGATTTTAAATTCTTAAGAGTTGTGTGCCACTCAAGTTCACTTCTTGGGATTGCTTCTAAGGCATGTTCTTAATTTGGATCTTGTACAAATGACTATTTACAGGTAAGATAATGCTTCTCACCCTATCTATTGAGTGTGAATTTATTTTATACCAAAGGAGAATCAATCGCACTTGATTTTATGAATTGAAATTGTGCTTTCTTTGATGTTATACATGTAATAGCAGTTGATGGTGATGGTAATCTTGATAAGGTGTGATGCAATTTGGACACAAGGTGTTGATGGCAACAATATTGTAGTTAAAAGTTGCAACTTTCAGACAACACGGATTATTGTGAAACTTCAGAATCGATTTAGGGTATGTTGCTGACTCCAGGAGGATGAGAACGAAAGCAATAGTAAGTTCTATGACTTCTTTCACTCTTACTTTACTCCGATCGAGTTCTTTCTTGATTATTTGTCTTCTAAGAATGAAAATTGTCCCTATTTCTTCTCTTAATATTAGATAGAGAATACACAATGTAGCAGATTGCCGAAACGTGTTTTGCCTTATTCTTCTTGTAGGATAAGTGTAGGATAAGCTCCATGAGAATGAAAGGCACTTCTATCTCTTGCACTTCACCGTTATAGTCTGTGCTGCTTATCCTTTGTATATCTGATTAGTTAAGACTTCTATTTCTCTTGAGCTTCACCTTCCTAAGTATCTTTCTTTCTTTCTTTTTTCTTTTCAAATGAATCTAACCTCACCTACTCTGAGAAAAGGGAAAAAAAATAAATTGTTCTTATCTTTGTGATTGGCACATTTTTTTGTGCTCAAGGTCACTCAATTGTTGTTATTATTAATTATTTGGAAATTTTGTCTTGGTAATGCTCCTGAGTTTCATTTCCAAATTGTAAAATTTCAGATTCCTTCCTCTTTACCTCGCATCCTGCTTTCATGCTAATTGTCAAACATCATTCTTTACTCCTATTGGAGGAAAAAGATGCTTTTTCCATCAAAGACTTTAAATTTGAATTAAAAAATGGCCGATGCTCTTTGCATCTCATCCGAGGAGTTCTAGAAGATTGTGTTATAATATCCCATTGTATTGTAACTGCCAAAATTTCATTACTGTTTGCATGTCTGTGTGTCTAAAGCTGATTTCCAAAATTTGTGGACTTTAAAAGATAGCTTGGAAGTCTTTTTCTGGCATTCATGATTTCCTATTGCTGGGGCCTCACTCAAATGATAGGTGACTGGTTTTGCACCCACTAGAAAGACATCTGCTGCTGAATACCAACGCATTAAACAAACCACTAAGCCTGATAGTGATAAGGACAATACCATACACTGAAAGAAAAAGGGAGGGAAGATATTTCAACCTCAAGGGCTCTCACTGTTCAATGCCATTAAACGCTTTCTGTGGTTGGATAAGCTTTTCTCAATATTCATTTTTCTCCCACTCACAATGGCCTTTATAACAAAGAGGAAAGTAGACGGGAAAGAGACGGAGACTAAGAGAGTAGAGAAAGGAGGAGAGAGAGAGAGAGGTAAGAGTTTTAAAACAAAAGGAAAGTAGAAGAGATAGAGAATAGAGAAAGGAGGAGAGAAGATGAGAGAAGGGACCTGACATTAGACAATAGAGTCCTAAAGATGAAGATGGTATTTTTTATTTTGAAAACGGGAAAAAAATTTTTAATTTATGTTCTTGGTTCAGTTTGGGTTTGGGATTTTAAGAAATACAAGTTTTGTTCGTTCTCATTATATCCCCCCTCAACTAAAAAAAAAAAAAAAAAAAAAAAGAAATATAGGACCAAACCCATAAGCAACCCAATAATGAGGTTTAAATTATGGATTTTATTTCCATATTTTTATTTTCAGATTATGTTTTTATTCTCTTAAATTGTTCGTACATTTTATATTATTATATTTTTACAATACTTAAATACTATTTATCTCTTGCTCTCTCCTATTTTCACATGATTTTGTCCATTATCCACTTTCCTTTTTTTACTAAAACTCTCTCTTTCCTTCTTTTTCCTTGAACTCTGTCCCTCCCTCCCACTCTTTTAAGATTTTATCCACTTTCCTTTTTTAATTAAAACTTTTTTTTCCTTTTCTTACTAAGACTCTTTCTCTCCCCCCCCTCCACTCACACGTTTTTCCCACTCTTTGTTTTTTTTTTTTTGCACCTCTCTCTCCCTCTCTCTCTTCCTCAAAGCTCCTAAGAAACTCAAAGTTGTCAAGAGCACTAAGAACACGTGATGTGTATTTTGTCATAAAAAATAGGAGATGGCCTAGTCATACTTCATACTATACTATTATATAAAAGCACGAAGTGGCAAATTTTTTTTATGACAAATAGACCCTCTTCTCAAAATATCTCTTCTTTAAGTGTTTTTTCAATTCCACGTTACCCTTACCTTTCTCTCTCTCTCTCTCTCTCTCTCTCTCTCTCTCTCTCTCTCTCTCTCTCTCTTTTTGAACACTCTCCCATAAACCTTTTGTTTTCTCTTCTCAACCCTCTTGACTCTCCTCCTGCATCCCGTCTCTGTTTTCTCCCCACTCTAACGTTGGGGGTTGGAAATCCCACCGCATGAGTTAGGGGTGTCAACCGGTTGGGTCGGTCTGGTTTTGGTCGGGCTTAATCGGGCTTGAAGACTTTCAAAGGCTACACCGTGTCCACCCATTTAACTAATCGGGTTACCTTAATCGGGCTTTAGTCGGGCTTTAACCGGGCTACGGACATGTTTAATGTTAAACGGGCTTTAACCGGTTTTTAAACGGGCCCTTTTTAAAATGTGCTCTTATATTCCGGCCCACTCATGCAAACCCAAAAAAATGACAATAAATCAATAAATGATACCAAATATAACCATTATTTAAAATGTGAACATGTCTTTACTTTTTAGTTTTTATTATTTAATTTGGGGGCTAAAATAGGTATTCTACAATCATTAAAGGGTTGGGCCAAGTCGGTGCACAATAGGCCGGTCTCGGTCGGACGTTATTCGGTCAGTCTCGGTCAGGCGCCCGATGGTCCAAGTAGAAAAATCGAGACCGACCATTTATAAACGGGCTGGGCTCAAGCCTGACACGTTTAATAAATGGTCCGGGCCAGGCCGGTCTATAAACGGTCGGTCCCGATCGGTTTAGTTGGGTCGGGCCACGAATTGACACCCCTAGCATGAGTTCCCTTTTGCTTCATGCCTCCATCCCTTCTTGGCCATCACTCTACATCACTGGAGAAATCACAGGTAGCTTCTATGATTTCTTTCCCGCATTCCATCGTCGTTTCAAGTTAGTGTGTGAAATTTGAGTTGTTTAATGACTGTAATTGTCTTCACTTCATTGTAAATTGGCGACTCACAGTCAGGGCCGAGTTTCAAATACCGATTGGTTCACATTCCAAGTATACTTGATTTACAAAGGAGGGTTCATTCTACAAGTTGATGACCTTTATGAGTTTAAATCCTTTATTTGAAATCAATGTTGTTTTGGGCTAGGGATGGCTGGTCTTGCTTCAGTTGTTTCTTCTTGCTTGGATTTTATGGACGGTAGAGTTTTCTACTTTTATCCTGCAAAATTTCAATCGTATATTCTTTTTCGATATATATATTTTTTTATTATTAGTTTCATTTGGCCCCAACGAAGGTTTTTATTTTGTGTTTGCTTAATCTGAAATACCAACGGGCAACAATAAATGGAATTCTAATATGATAGAATGGAATAGTATCGCAAAATTGTTCCTTCAAATAATTCATTTAGGTTCCATTATAATGGGACACCATAACCAGCATCTAAAGAATCGATATTCTAGATTCTGTGTTAGTTCTTAGGATGTCCCCTTCCTTTCTTATCTATTCAGTAATTAAAGATTTCTATTTTCGATTTTAGTTTCAGATTTCTTTGTTGGATGGAAGCATACATTCCCAAAGCCTCGACAGATTTGGGTATTACTTCTCATGTTCTCTCTCTCTCTCTCTCTCTCTCTCTCTCTCTCTCTCTCATTCTCTTTCTCATTCATGGAGATGGTTAGATCACTTCCCAATTAGATTAGTACGAGATCCATATGAAACACATCTGGCACTTTTGGATGGAACCCTCTATTGACTGATTGAATATTCTTCTTTTTACTACAACAATGAATACATTCTTGCGTTAGACATTGACAGTGAGAAGTTTTAGACTATTGATTTGTTTTTCTCATCCTAGAGAGTCTAGAATAAGAGTATCTTTAATCCACATGGATGGATCTCTTGACATAATTGATTATTATTATGATTACCTAGACTCTATAGACTTATGGTTACTTAAATTTTTAATGATCTCATTTTCATTTTTTTTTTTAAATTTCCTGGGAAGACCAAAAAGAGATGGTTTTATTTCAACTTGGTTTCTCTCTAGAATGGACAGACACTCCTGTTGACATCCTTGAAGCTCTAGCATACATCCCCAATGCATAAGTAACCCCTCTCTCTCTCTCTCTCTCTCTCTCTCTCTCTCTCTCTCTGTTTTAATTAAAAAAAAAAAAATTTAAGCAACCAAAAAACAGAAGGAAAGAAAACAATCTTAGAAGCACGATTTTTTTAATGTTCTCAATTTTGGATCAAGCCAAGCAAAAGTTTGTTTTTAATCGGTTTAAATAATTTAACAATTTATCGGTTTTATCAATTTGGATCTAGCAATTTATCGATTAAAAATTGAACCAATCTATTTCTTATTCAATTTCATTTCCCAATCTCTATCTCTCTGTTTTTTCTTTTCCTTTTTTTCTCCCCCTTTTTAAATGAATGCACATCTATAGTCCTAAGATGAGGAAGGAAATTATATCCAGCATAGGAAATTCATCTTTTTTTTTTGGTTGAAGAAGCCTTCTTTTCTCTTGGGACGGCCAAAGGTAAGAGGTAGGAGGTAGGAGGCGATCTCTCTCTCTCTCTCTCTGAACCGTTTTTCCTCTCATTTTGTAGATTTTTTTTCTTCCGGCGAGGTTGAGGTTTGATTTTGCACAGTATTTGGTTGTAGCCTCTATGTCACGAAGGTAACTCAATTTTCTTGTTTTCTTTCCCTCTCCATAGGCAGCGATTTTGCTGTTTAGATCTGTCGATTTTGCGGAGTATTTGGTTGTAGCCTCTGGGTCACAAAGGTAACCCAATTTTCTTGCTTTTCTCTCCCCATAGGTAGAGATTTCGCTCTTCAGATCTGTCGATTTTGCTGAGTATTTGGTTGCAACCTCTATTCGAATTTTTTTTACTTTCTACCAAAATCTTATTAGTTTCCTTGCCAATAAATCTTTTAGTCTCGTTATTTTCCATTCTAACTTCTGCCTCTGGATGGTGTGCAGTTAAGCAGGAATGGATTAGGCCTACGATGAGAAGCATTGCCCCATCTCCAAGGGATTGTCATGGTTGTACCACCGTTGGGAAAAAACTTGTTTGTGTTTAGGGGTACGGATGGGAAGAATCCACTCAAGGATTTAGTCATCCTAGATACATGTAATCTCATTCTCTAAAATCAGTTCTTTTATTATAAATCTATTAAGATTGTGCTTGATGATAAACATTTTGTTCTTCTCTGTGTTCATCTTCGGTGATTGGCCTAACCCTAATTAAATGGTTTTGATAGGTCTAGGACAGTCTATGATTGACCAAAATAGAAAAAGACATAGATAGATTGACTGGAGAAGTCTGTGAAATTTTTTTATGCAGCTAATATGTCATGTTTCTACGAGCTTTAAATAGTGCAATCCTTGTGATTTATATATGAGGGACAAATTGTGTTCGTTTTGTTATTTATTAGATAAAAATCTCCACCATCTATTTTTTTTCCCTCAGTTTTGTATGTTCGGTGTCTAAATGGGATGTTGGGATGGACACCTGATACCATCCCATGGATTTTGGGCATTTTCTTCCAAAAGGGGTCTGGTTGGGTTGGGATACTGAGGACGCCTGAGGGTCCCTTTGACTGTCATGCATTGAAAAACTTTTTAAAAACATTGTTTATGTTAATGAATTGAAGCATGCTTGTAGCGACCAACACATGGATGTATCCAAGAGTACGTGGGGAAGGACCAACACCACGCGAAGGACATAGTGCAGCACTTGGGATGTAAAATTATTGATATCTAAGAAAAAACTAAAGAGGTTAGTTGAAGATTTAGTACTTTTCTACTATTTCATGTTTTAGTTATTGCATGGATTTTTTCTTCTATTTGCCACACTTCATAGTTTTTCGAGTTACAGAGTAGAGATGGATGATCAATCTTCTTTATTGATTTAGATGAAGCTTTCCATATTTCTATTATAGATTTTTTTTCTTCTACTTAGCATACTATGTTTTTGATTGACTCTTAAGAGATCTGAGGGTATTCTGACTGTTTGTTATTGATCATGAGCAAGTATTCTTCTATTTTAACTAACATTAACAGATGGGTGAATGACCTTAGTCTTATCCAACCTATCAGCCTTGATAATTACCAACCAATTAGTGATTTGATTCCCAGGCCAGAATACCAAGGGTGGTTACCTAAAACATCTTACGTAATAGTTTGTGATGGGTGTTTTGATGACTCATCTTGCATGGCTGGATGGACAACAATTATTTTCTTAAATGGAACATATGCTAGCACCTCTTTAAACTCAAAAAAAAAAAGCATGATTTTTATTAGACTTGAAATATTATATTTCAATTTTGATTTCTTCTTTCTTTCATCATAATTTTTGAAATTTAAATATGGGTCTTTAGCTCAATTGGTAGAGTACTTTGGGTGTGGAAATTATTTTATGCCTTAAAACGATGGTCATTCGAATCCAACAAGTCTCTTATCTATATTTTCAGTTTAACTCCAGTAGTAGTGTTATGGGAGTTGATATTTCACTTTTTATTTTTCCTTGGATGTATAAGTTGTTGATGAAATGAAAGCATGTCATGTGAAATGCTTTCTGATATGTCGACTCTAGTGTTACTCCCTATGAGAATGGAGAAGACTCAAACCCTTCAATTCTTGTTGTAAAGTCAATTTGGCTAATAACTTTTCTTATACTATTGCTTATTAAATACCAATCAATGATTTTAGATGGTGATAGATGTGGGTTTGGATTTAAGTAGTAGTTTCTTAGGATTAGCTTATTTTTTTCTTAATTGGGTGCATTTGCTTGATCATTTTCTTGTGAGTATCATACTTGGTCTTTTCTTTCTTTGATCACAGATTTTATAATTTAAATATGGGTCTTTAAATCAATTGGTAGAATGCTTGTGGTGTGGGAAATTGTTCCATACCTCAAGAAGATGGTGATTCGAATCCACCAAGTTCCTTAACTATGTTTTCGTTTTAACTTCAATAGTAATATCGTGAGAGTTTCTTGGGCTTTAAATAGGAAAAACGAAACATTTTTTTTAAATGAATTCTATAGGAGAGGAAATAGTCGATTTTTTGAAATTCTGTAGGAAGGGAAGTGGTTGACAAAGTTTAGTTGGAATAATATTGAGTTTGGGTCGAGTCTTCCATGTAAATAGTAACTAAATGACTTTGAGAGAGAGAGAGAGAGAGAGAGAGAGAGGAGCCTTTTATATTTGGAAAAACATTTAAATGTCTCAAAAATGTTTCTTCCTAAGTTTTCTACATTAGGTTTCTCTCTCTCTCTCTCTCTCTCTCTCCCTTGCATTAGAAATACATTTAACCATTGATTGTCCACAAAAAAGAGCTCTAATTGTCTATCATTATTTGAAATTAAAAAAATTAGTATTTAATAATCATCTTAAATTACTAATTGCTTCAATGGATATAGAATGTTGATTATAGGAAATAAATGAAAATACAATGGCTGCATTTTTTTAGGGTATAAAAATGTTTGGCCACACGTGCACTTGCACGTTTTTTTTCTTACTAATATATATATATATATATATCTATATATACAAGTGTCAAGAACACTCTAACAACCTAGCTGACCTCACATGGGTTGTTACATAAGAATATACTAACGTACGCTAAGGTGAACACTAGTCCTTAACAGGTTGGGGGTGGGGTGGGGAGAAAAATTGGTATGCATCGTACATCGACTTGTCAAGTGAAACAGACCTGTTCTATCGGAGTGCAATGCAAGCTTTTGAATGGTATGGAAATGACTCTTCTGGTGAACCGTGTGTCTACGCAATTTTCTTCGAGTTCCTAACCATGTTTGACAGTCCAAAATGAAATTTAAAAATAAATACAAAAGGGAAACAAAACCGATATTAAAGTTAAAGAGGTAGTTTTTGTGCTTGTTCTTGCATGATTTCTGCTGCATTACTCATATACTGATCTAGTGCCTAGTGGTTTCCTAACCATGTAATAATTTATAGGGCAAGAGAAACTAAGCAATTCTGTTTCATGGAATGAATTTTTTTTGGTGTTGTTATTCTGTGCAAGTTATCCAGTAAATATGCTCTCAGGTATCATCTACATGTTAATGAAATTGGTGAACATAGAGTACAGTAACTAATTATCCCCCCTTTTCAGGGAAAGTGAAGGCTCATTTTAGTATGGTAACTATCGCAGAGAAGCTGAGGACTTGCATGCTGTAGTCCTATATTTTTTAGTGCAGATCAAGTCCTTGTATGAGAATCATTCTCGTGCAGTGTTTGATCCACTCTTAGACTCTACTTAATCTCTCTCTAATGCACGTTAGATATGGGGTTTATGCTCCAGCCTCCGATAGAGAAATTTTTTGTCCTTTAAAAAAAAATTAGGGTTAATCATCTCTCCTTACATTAAAATTCCCTTTTTCATGAGTCGAAAGATTTATCATTGGTCATATGATATGGACTTTGTGTACAGCTTCTCAATTGGAGAGGGCAGATTTCCTTCTTATTTGTTCATTTTAATATTTTCATTTCATATTGAATAGATGTGATCCCATCAATCTTTTTTTGTCCGATAGTTGTCCAGCTTGTCCCTTAGTATGGTAGCTAGTTTTGGAAGTATTTCAATACTAGTTGTCAATTCTTTTGCCTAAATGCCTTCTTGGTGTCGCCTTGACAACTATGATTGCAATAACAAATTTACTAATGGTTAATCTTGATTCATTCTCTTTGTTTCTGAAAATGGTTATTGTAGGAGGAGATGTAGTACTACTATATGCTTCTACCTACTACGATGTTCGTATAGTTGTTGATGCTTCTAGGTGGTTTAATCTGGAGAGAGGTAATGAGTCATCTGGGTAAAGATTTCTTGCATAGAATCAAGATAGATGGATTCATCGATGTTAAGGATAATACAGGTAAGCTCTAACTTAGATTATGGATTATGTCATCCCTATACTTTAAAAGTTTTTCCTAGATAGGCTAACCATTTTTCATTGAACATTAGTTGAAGCGAGTTTGATAATTGATAATATTTTTTCCTTCTCAATATGTTCAGTTTATAATCATTCACATAAATACAAATATGAATCATACCAAAGAGAGCCTAAGGTTCTTTTCATTCTTGACTTACATTTAATTATTTGATAGGGAAATTTGAGTACCGTGTGACAGAAGCCAAATTTATTTCCATTGAAAACTTTGTAAGAGAGAGAAGCAAATTCCTAACAAATCATACAGTGATAAAGTTCTTTCCCTTAAAAAAAAAAATGTCCTCCCATAGGAAACTGCTAAGCTTGATTTTACTTTCTAAACACCTCCCATAAGGAACTGCTAAGCGTCACCATGAGATTAATCATGTACAAGGAATGTTATCACTCTTGTGTCTTGTACATTAGTGGAAGAACAACAAATGCAATTTAGAATTTACAAGAAACATCCTCAGCTTAGAATATTTGAGGACAGAAGTTCTCATACTGGAAATGGAGCTGGTTACTTGCACTAATTTCAACAAAGAAATTATCAAAGAGATTATCAAAGAGATTATCTTGTATTTTAATTTCATTCTATATTTGGATGGGCTGGGTGGGATGTATTTTAACTTCACTTATGACATCTACAGGGTCTTGACTATTCATGGTTCTAAGGATCAAATTATTATATAAATTCTAAGGGTCCTGGTGTCACCTTTGGTATAAATGCTGCCTGTGTATGTAAATGGATAGTCAACAATCCATGATATACCATTATAGCATCGACCAATAATAGCCCTGATTGGTTCTCAATACCCAGACCATGGTCCAGGATAATAGGTCATCAAGACATCAACCAGTAAAAGCCTTGGTCGGTACTCACTATCGAACCTCAAACCATGCCTTATCCATAGTCGAAAACACCCCAACCATGCATGATCGTCTTTGACAAGACTGACTTATCCCATAAGGAGCTATGGTCTAAACAAACCATACACTCTACTCCACATGTAGTACCAATCATCCATGTGAGACCTAGATCCTATAACCGTTTCTAGACCTAACTATGGCTAACAAGCCTGACCAAGGTTTGGTTAAGCAATTATCTTACCATGGATCGACTAAAGTTAATCATTACAAGATCTGCCACCTCAACCTAGTTGGTGACTGATCTACCAACAGTAAGCAAGCCCACATCAGCAAAGAATGTAAGCAACTAGCCAATAGAAGGAGCTATCGACCTCTATATACTTAACGGATTTATAAGGTAAGATCTGCCACCTCAACCTAGTTCGTAACTGATCTACCAATAGTAAGCAGGCCCACATCAGCAAGTAAAGTAACCGACTAGCCAATAGAAGGATCCGTCGACCTCTATATACTTAACGGATTTACAAGGTAAGACTCTTAACACACTTAGAACTCTATATTCCTTTTCTCACTTACTCATCTGAGACCTGACTTAGTAATCGAAGCCTCTATCCCCGAGTTCCCTCTGTGCTAGTTTCTAATTTACATTGTGTAGGTTCGAATTGAGTCGGAAACTACATCAACAATCCATATTCGATTTGTATTCATATCCATTTAAGGGAACTAGTATTTGATAATCGAACTTTGAAAATTATTATAATCCATGTGAAAATTAATCAAATGTGGATATAAATGGTGTTATATTCGATTTGAATTCGATCAATTTACATACGTACCAATGCCTAATGCTCAAGATCCAAGCCATTATAATTCATTCATTTAATTTGTTAGAAAGCCATGAGCACCTACATATGTTTAATTTGTTCAACAATCATATTGACACCAACAAAGATTTAAAGGATAAACATCAATTCTGTAGTATCCCACTTCACTTGGATGTTTTATCACGCATTTAATTGCATCTGGCATCACAGTACCCAAAGGATTCTCTGCATTTTTCCACTTCAGTGTGAGGACCATCTTCTCAATTGCACATTCACAATAAATTTGGACCACTGCAACATCCTGATTGATGACCACATGTGTGCTTTCATTGTTAAGACACTACTGTATGGCATATTGCATGGCCATGCCCATGGACAGAGTTCATTTTCTCTAATTAATTATTGGGTAAGAGATCATTGCTTGATTGTGTTATAACCCGGTAGCCATTGAGAGGGGGATGAATTAGTGAGTCCAATTTCGATCCCCAAAAACCTATCCAATGTCTGTCCAAGAAAAACCTGATACATCTGTCCTTGTTTGCATACAGTCGTATGCACACTCAGTCTCTTATAAGCACTTCCAAGTGTGCACACCCATTCCGCATTCCACGCACTTCAATATAAAATGCAAATAACAAGCACCCACAACATAGGGTTTTTATGAGGTTTGGCAATTTGCCTACATCTCCGGAGTAGTGTCTGTAAATGTTTCGTTCCTACTCAATACACTACTTTTAACTGCACCCACAGTCGGGAGCACTAACACCTAATTTTCTCAAGCCAAAGCTGAGATGACACTAGCAGTTTCGGTACAATGTGTAGCACTCACTACACGGGATCACCCACTAAGCACTCAATAAAGAATACATTTAAATTTGGCTTATATCAATGCCCTACAGTCAAGCTCTGTCTAGCATATACATCTACAACTAGCTAGCATGCTTATAGTTCATTCACAACTAACTTAACATGTATACATTCATCCACAACTAATCCTACCATATATACATGCATATAATAGAAATCAAAGGTTAGGGAATTTCACAACCGGTTGCCTGGGATGACTGAAAATTTGCACTGAAATGCTTAGTGTTCACACCTCTCCCCTTTGGCTTCTTGCTCTTCAAAGTAACCACAAGCAAACCCTCATTTCGTGTTTTTCTCTTCCTGTTTGGCTTTGAATCAATGCATCATCAACACACATTAACCACCTCCTCAAACCCTCATTAATGGAGTAAACAAAACTCCCATTGAGTAAAAAAACCCATTCATGGTTCTGCCAACAAAGGAAGAAGCTTCTCTCTTCATTTTTCTTCTTCCCTTGGCTTAGAAACAAGATGCCATCAATACTACCCAACTACCTTTCTAAACCACCATTAATGGAATGTAAAATAACTCACATGAAGCCTTTAAGCTTTTTAATGGTCAACAATGGAGGGAGGATATTCACACACCAAAATTGTAGTCTTATAGTGTCTAAAACCCTTATTTCTCTCTTCCACTGTGTAGGTCTCGGAGAGGTGAAGAATCTGCAATTTGGTTCACCCAAATCAGAGTTAAAATGAGGGAGATATGACCATTTGAAGTTAGAGCAATGAGATAGCCTAAAATAGAATCTTTGTAGAAGTGGCGTAGGCTACACCGGTGGCGCACGCAGCAGGGGTGCAAATCTGGCTAAAGATCTCATCAAAGAGCATCTAATAATCTGAGCCATCAGATTCCGATAACAGATAGTAACATGAATCGTAGATCTAGGATCAGATGATGTCATGATGTCGTAGGCAGTCAATGCTTGTGTCAGTGGTCAGAAGCATTGTCGACGTGCCATTGATTGGTGCAACGCTTTTCACCATACGTTGTCGGTTGACTTTAATAAAGGTCCATTGATCTTGATTGTTAGATCGGAACCGATCTGACATGATTGTTTCAGATCAAGATATAAGAATCTCTATATAGTTTCTATGCACATGCGCTGCACTTGATCTAGACCCACTTCTTTAAATCACGCACCAGCCCCTTGTTGTAACCCTACAGTCACTGAGAGGGGGGTGAATCAGTGAGTCTAATTCCGATCCCAAAAAATTTGTCCGATGTCTGGCCAAGAAAAACCTGATATACCTGTTCTTGTTTGCACACAGTCGTATGCACACTCAACCTCTCATAGGGAAGCCTTTGTCTGTTGTTAGCAGAGTTGTCTCAGAGCATAGTCTCTACACACTGGAATCCTCAACTCCCCTCTAGAGTAGGAGACTTTAATCTTCAAGTAAGTTCAACATGACCATGGCATCTCACCAGTCTTCTCCCTTGTCCTCTTACACTGTAAAGCACAAATAGTAAAACGCTCTCTTCTTTTCTCTTGGCTTTTGATTAATAAAACATCAAGAACACTCAACTACCTTCTCAAGCCCATTTTAATGGAGTAAAGATACTTTTCATCATGCAATAAACCTCATTCGATGATCAACCATCAAGAGGAAAACTTTTCATACAAAAATCGTAGCCTTCTTTCACTCAAAACTCATTTTCCTTGCTGCCATGGTGTAGAGCTTGAAAAATCAGATGCAGTGGACTAGAGAAATTACAATCTATTTTTTTCATGAAGGAACGATCTTCCAAATGTCATTTTCACTATCGAAAATTCCTTAGAGCATAAATAGGTCAATTTTACCAGTTTTGACCCAGAAACCCGCACCACTTACCATAGATGAATTAAACTACTCCATGCACACAATGTGCCTATGTTATCTCATCAGTGACACTCAACGCTACCATGTCATCATTTTAGGCCACATAACCCAAACTGACCACATCATCACTGCCACATGGCCGGGTTGCCAACAAGGACAACCATACAACACCCCTGACTTCTTATAATTACAAAAAAACCCTTCAAAAATTCAACCAAAATTCTAAAAGAACCCCCACTGGCCGAGAGCTACTGTTGGTTTTTTTGTTCGGATTTTCGAATTGGTTTTACGGAAACACATGTAATTTTTTCATACGATATTTGATCAAGATGAAACGAAGTGCATTGGAACCGTGATTGGACGCTCTATGACTTTCCATCTGACTTGATCATCTGGCTTAGTCATGTAAAAGATGAAAATGCCCCTAGATCTTTCCAATAATGCATTTTCCTCATACAAAATTGAAATACAATGAAATCAAAACCGTTGGAAAGATAAGATTTTTTTCGTATCGTTACATGGAGAAAACTTCTGTTAAAATATTCATCTTCAATACCGAAACTACCCCCGAATGCCATAAATGTTGTAACTTTATCATATGGTATCGGAACGTGATGAAATCAAATGCACTGCTAGATAAATTACAATCTATCATTTTCATGAAGAAAAGGTCTTTCAAAAATATATTTTTTACTGTCAAAAATGCCCCCAAGCGTAAATAGGCCAAATATATCAGTTTTTACATGAAAATCCGCACCACCTACCATCGATGAATCAAATCACTCAATGCACACAATGTGGCTATATTATCTCATCAGTGACACTCAATGCTATCATGTCATCACTTTTGACCACATCGCCCAAACTGACCACATCATCACTACCCATGGCCGGTTGCCAATGAGGACAACCATACAAAAACAAGTTGTACGGTCCATACACTAGTGCCAATAAGAGTGAGAATGTGCAGGAACATTAATATG
Source organism: Macadamia integrifolia (assembly GCF_013358625.1). NCBI lineage: Eukaryota > Viridiplantae > Streptophyta > Magnoliopsida > Proteales > Proteaceae > Macadamia > Macadamia integrifolia. The sequence continues at coordinate 27,617,102 of NC_056557.1, read as the reverse complement.
GATGGAATTTTGTATTTCATATGTTGAAATCAAATTGTATTTGCTAATAAATTCATCTAGATTGAATCATCAAGTTACTTGATCCAACTGAAGCAAAGACTTAACTTGACCAAAGCGGTCGAGTCCATAGTTTCAAAAATCAAATCAGATTAGATCGATCAAAATCGCTGATCAAAGACTCCGATCACATCTTCTTTGATTGACCCTTATCTTCCATTATCGATTCTTTCTAAATGCTGGCCTGGTAAGAGAGAATTCTCCCTTTTAGGAGGGAATGGATAGATTGATATGACCTTTGTAGGTTCTTCTAGTTGTGACATTGTGGGAAAGCTTGCTTTCTGTGTTGTCATCATCCACCTTCGGATGGAGCATAATCTAAGAAGATGGACTTCCAAATCTTGATTTTTTGACATGATTTGGAATGCCATCTTTTTTTACGTTAGCTCTAAGGCCCAATCACGTCCTTCTCGGTAGCCCCGTGACTCCTCTAGCAATTGGTTGAGTGTAGCCTCCTGGGGTCCCCACCACCCACCCTTTAATGAGTTTGTATCATCTTTCCCTTGTTCTGTTTCTTGCCCCTAGAGGTTGTATATTCCCTCTTTTTTTCTTTCATATAGTATGAATTTATTATTCACCAAAAAAAAAAAAACCTAGATTGGATCAATATTGGTCACAACTAATCCAATATTGATCCAATGGTACGATCTAAGGGTAAAAAGGTCCGAAAAAAGATAAATCCGTTTGATCCACTCCAATCCCAAAGATCCTGATTGATTTCAATTGAGAGCAGTGTGTTTTAAAACCTATGTCGAGTCACCTCAAAAGCCTATTTTCAATTTTCAAATTTTATCAGCAAAGATTGAATGGATGATGTTATCTGGTCTTGAGACTGATAGACCAACATGCCCGACCATGGTTCCGTGAATCGGAATCAAATCGGTTGAATCGACCATGACTAATCTAGTTGATTTTGGCCTACTCCGGTGGGAATCAGTATTGACCAATTTTCATCCCCAATTTTGGTTTTCAAAACCTTATGCCCCACCTAATCGTGAGTTCTATGACTTTGACTCTGATTGCACATTCTTTTGTCTTTCACCAAAAAAACCAAAAAGAAAAAGAAAGAAAAGAAAGAAAGAAATACACCAAATTGCAGACTAAAATTCACATGGAGTAAATCAAGTAAAAGTTTACTTGTCCGCATCTCCTTGCCAAAATTCAGCAACAAAAGTGGATCAATTTTTTTTTTTAGGGTTTCCGCATACAAAGGTACAAACATATGACCAGAATTAGGTTTTTTTTGAGAATCAAACCTGAAATGACAAAGAGCGGGGCAAAAGGAGGATGTAAAAGGTAGGGAGCTTTGTCATCTTGGAAGCCTAATACAATATCCAGTACAAATTCCACCAATAAAGTACTAGTATCACAAAAGAAAAACCCTTCATACTCAAGATCTTCATATGGCTTGTGCCTTGTCGAGAATTTATTTTCCTTTTATTGGTCATTAAATAGTTTACCTAAAAAACGTCAATAAATGAAATAATCTTTCCAAGATTTATTTATTATTATTATTATTATTATTATTATTTTTGTAAATCTTTTCAGGACTTCAGCCGCTTTCACGAAGAGGTAAGGGAGAAAAATTATAAGATTGAGGAAGTGTTTCTTGTAAGAGAGTGTGGTACTGGTTCCTATACATGCCCAACGGTTAATGAGAGCACATTAAAAAACCTCCATGGTCCATGGAGCCTTCATTTTCCATTTCATGGGGGTGGGCCAGTTATTTTGCCCCTGTTTGGGGCACAACGGTTGATGTAATCATCTCTCCTTACATTAAAATTCTCTTCTTCGTGAATTGAGAGACTTATCATTGGTCATGTGATATGGACTCTATGTACAACTTCTCAATTGGAGAGGGCAGATTTCCTTCCCATTTGTTCATTTTAATAGTTTCATTTCATATTGAATAGATGTGATCCCATCAATCTTTTTTTGTCGGGCAACTATTTTTAGTTGTCCAGCTTGTCCCTCAATATGGTAGCTAGTTTTGAAAGTATTTCAATACCAGTGGTCAATTCTTCGCCTAAGTGCCTTCTCGGTGTCGCCTTGAGAATTATGATTGCAATAACAAATTTATTAATGGTTAATCCTGATTCATTCTCTTAGTTTCTGAAAATGGTTATTGTAGGAGATGTAGTACTCATATGCTTCTACCTACTCTGATGTTTGCATAGCTGTCAATGCTTGTGGGCGGTTTAATATGGAGAAAGGTAATGAGAGCCATCTGGGTAAACATTTCTTGCAAAGAATCAAGATAGATGGATTCATCGATGTTAAGGATAATACAGGTAAGCTCTAACTTAGATTAAGGATTATGTCATCCCTCTACTTAAGAAGTTTTTCCTAGATAGGCTAACCATTTTGCATTAAGCATTAGTTGTCGAGTTTGATAATTGATAAGATTTTTTTTCCTTCTCAATATGTTCAGTTTAGAACCATTTCTCTCCACATTCTGCTGGAAATTTACTCCTCATCTTGGTTTCTTTCTTCAAATTAATTTCCTTCTCTTCCATTACTGAGCATAATTTTCAAAATGCATGGTCTTATGTGATCTGGCAACAAATTAGATCCTTCGAAGTATTGTTTGGTGATTTTTCAATTTTCTTGTGTTTTCCTCTGATCAATTTCAGAAAACTATGAATAATCCTGTTCATCATGAATTCTTAATTCTCATATGGTACATAAATTGTTTGTAGATTTTGTACACTTTAGGGTTTTTTCATTCTTGACTGACATTTAATTATTGGATAATTTATAGTGCTACCCCCTAGAGAATGCCACTATTATAGAAATACCCCCTGTTTAATATCAAATTGCATTCAGACCCCTTGTCGTTAGTCATGAAGACCTCCTACATATTACATTGTTTAATTTGTTCAACCCCAACAAAGATTTAAAGGATAAACATCAATTCTGCAGTATCCCACTCCACAGAGATGTTTTGTCACGCATTTAAATTTGCATCTGTCATCAATTACCCAAAGGATTATATGCATTTTTCTACTTCAGTTTGAGGCACCATCTTCTCAACTACACATTCACAATAACTTGGACCTCTGCACACTCCTAATTGATGCTCACTCGTGTGTTGTCATTGGTTGGGGCACTTCATGCTCCTGAGTAGAGTTCATTTTGCTAAATTAATTATTGGGCAAGAGATCATTCTTTGGTCGCGTGGCCCATACACCAATGCCAATAAGAATGGGAATGTGTGGGGTATTAATATGGATGGAATTTTGTATTTCATATGTTGAGATCAAATTGTATTTGCTGATCGATTCATCTAGATTGAATTATCAAGATATTTGATCCAAAAAAAGCAAAGACTTGACTTGATCAAATTCGTGTCTATAGTTTTAAAATCAAATCAGATTAGATCGATCAAAATCGCCTAGATCAAAGACTTTGATCACATCTTCTTTGATTGTCCCTTCTCTTCCATTGTTGATTCTTTGTAAATACTGGCCTAGTGAGAGAGGAATTCTCCTTTTCAAGAGGGAATGGATCTAAATTGACATGACCTTTGAAGGTTCTTCTAGCTGTGACACTGTGGGAAAGTATGCTTTCTGTGTTGCCATCGTCCACCTTTAGATGGAGTGAAGTCTAAGAAGACGGAGCTCCAACTCTTGATTTTTTGACATGATTTGGAACGCCATCTTCTTTGATGTCAGCTCTAAGTCCTGATCACGTCTGTTTCGACAACCCTGTGATTTCCCTAGGAATTGACTGATTGTAGCCTCCTGGTTCACCCCCAACCCCAACCCCAAATGGGTTTGTACCATCCTTCCCTTGTTTTATATCTTGCCCCTGGAGATAGTATATTCCCTCTTTTTTCTTTCTCTTGCTAATAAATTTATCATTCACCCAAAAATAAAAAAATCTCCACATCAATATCGATCTTGATTAATCTAATATTGATCCAATGGTATGATCTAAGGGTAAAAAGGTCCAAAAAAATGATTAAAAAAAAAAAAAAGATAAATTTGTCAGATCCAATTCAATCCCAAATGATCCGAGATTGATATCAGTTGAGACCAGTCCCGTGTTTTAAAACCTTGGTCGAGTCACCTCAAAAATAAATTTTCAATTTTCAAATGATATCAGCCAATTTTAAATGGATGATGTTTATCTGGTCCTGAGACTGATAGACCAACATGCCCAACCAAGGTGTCGTGAATAGAAATCAGATTGGTTGAATCGGCCGTGACTGATCTGGCTGATTCTGGCCTACTCTGATACCGATTTCCATCCCCAAGTTTGGTTTTCAAAACCTTGTGCCCCACCTAATTGTGAGTTCCATGACCTTGACTTTGATTGCACATTCTTTTAGTCTTAAACAAAAATAAATAAATAAATAACTCTGATTGTATATTATTATTATTAAGGTTTTCGTATACAAACATCCTTATTATTATTAGGGTCTTGGTGCATGTCAAGTATAAGATTTGGTAGAGATATGATGGAAGATTCTCTAAATCCCTACAAAATCACAGCACTAGACAAAAGTTGCATTTTGGCCAACATAGTTGACATTTGGCCACTGTGTGCAAATGGCTTCAGTCAGAGAGTACCAGACATGACATCGGCATGAGTTGGTGCAACTTTGGCTCAAATTGACTCAAGGGTTCTAGCCTAATTGGGTTTTGTGACTCAGATTGGGGCCGGTCTATGGTTTCTTGTGTGGTATTGATCAATTCTAAGCATGTCGAAACCATTAACCAATTTTGAAAATTTTGGTCATTTTTTTAACCATCCTATGCCAACATGGAAGCAAAAACACAATGCCTAGATGTGAGAGAAGATCTCGACCATAAATGCATGGTCCGTCCCCGTCTTAGGGGTTCTCAACTCATCATTGCATAATCATTCTAATGGTGATAAAATGTGGAGCTTACACTGAGTCCAAGGATAGACTTTGTGATTTAATTCAGATTTGAACCGGTTATCTCCGAGGCCGCGCAAAACTCCAAACCACCCAAGTTCCAAGCTTCTTAAGAGTTTCCACTCTGAACATGAATTTGACCCTCAACAGCAAGAAATATACATCCCTTATGATATAGATTAGGCAACCACATTAGAACCAAATTATTATGTTTGATATTGCAAATGACGAGTAACATCAATCTACACTACAAAATAAACCCTCTTTAGCCGTGGTTTTTTCCGCGGTCATTGTTCCTAAAACCGTGGCAAATGATCATTCCCCGCGGCTTTATAACCGCGGCCGAAGCGACCGTGGTAATTGAAAATCCATATTTCTAGTACTGACCGTGGCTAAATATCTATCTTTGACTTAAAAAACTGTGGACAAATGTGTTTATTTGATTTAATACAAATATACATACAACCACGGTTTATGAAAATCCCGGCAAAAAAAAAAACCTCCCACCCCTACCAGCTCCGATAGGAGCAGGTTTCTTCACGGTTAGCTCCACCCCTAACCTCACTACAGCACCCTCCCACCTTGCACTGTGAGCAAGACTGCGGCTGCTGCACAACACACAAGATTTCTTCCATCGTTCTTGTTCTGCAAAATGCCACCCTCCACACAGCAGCTGCCTCATTGCATGCCTCCGTCCTACTGTAGACTCCCGACCGTAGCCTGCTACACAAACCCAATCGCCCCTGCAACTTTTTTTTTTTTTTTTTTTTTTTTTTTTTTTTTTTTTTTTTTGATTTGTTAGAGAATGAGAGAGGTAGAGAGATCAGGTTAGAAATTAAAAATAAAATGAAAAAGCTTACCATGAGCCAACTTAACCGGCCCCTGCATCTTCAATGTGTGAGAAAGAAAGAGAGTATGTTACAAAATAAAAATAAAAATAAAATGAAAAAGCTTAAAATGAGCTAACTTAACTGCCCCTGCATCTTCAATGTGTGTGTGTGTATGGCCACGATTATATGCAATCGTGGCAAGTTATAGAAAACTGCGACTATATGTATATCAATAACCACACTTTTCTAAAACCACGATGACTGTTAACATGTACTCACAGTTTCTAAAAAGCGTGGCGACAGGGCTTCTTTAGCCGCGGTTGCCGAGGACCGCGGCCGTAGACCTCCGCCCAAGTGTGGTTTCTGAGCGCTTTTTATTGTGGTGCTATTAATGGATCTGTGATTCCCTAATTACATATTATTTTTCATTTTTCTTTTCCATAAAACTCCCAATCACATATTCATTATAATAGTACTCAAAATATGCAGAATCTCTTTATTCATTTATTCATTATTATGATGACATAATCTCTTTTAATTTTCCCTTTTGAGCCAGGGTGAGATGATGTCAACAATTGTAAAGACATTGGCATTGAGTCTTGGGATAAATCACTGTATTACACGTACCCTCGCCATCCTTGTGCTTCTTCTTATTTTCTTAGTTAAAATTAAGCTCAGGCTTGGAGAGGGTGTTAACCCGGGCTCCAATAACCGTTGTATAATATTGTTTTCTTTGACATATGGGCCTCAAGGTTTTAAAATACATTGTGTCATGTTAAAGAGGTTAGAAGTGGGACTAAAGTTTGCACACCCTCACCGATTTCTCAAGCGGATCTAGTACTTACCGTATTCTTGGATCATTACACAGGCCACGCCCCAACTCTAATACCACTTGTTAGGATTTAGGTAGAATTCCTCCTTTACATTTAAAAATTGAATTCAAAAAAAAAGAAAAAGGAAGGCCTCAATGGAATATCCAACAATTAAGGTTGAAAGAAACAAAACCTGAGACGAGCATAAGTAAAACAAGAATGAAAAAGGTTACAGAAAGCTTTGCCATTCTATAAATCTAATATGTCTTCGAACTTCTGACTAAATTAACAATGAAGTAACCAAGCTCTTGTATAATGTTTCAGTGGATCCCAAGAGCTCCAAAGATTTTCCTTTTTAGGTAGTAGATCATAGTATTATCGCATCCAAAAAAATTAAGAATAGAAATTATGCACCAAAGATCTTCCAGATTGTTTATCACATACAAAAAAATATATATATACATATATATATATAAATTATGCACCAAAGATCTTCCAGATTGTTTGATTAGGTGACTTATAAGGAATGAAATGGAGGAGATCTTTTACCGCAAAATAGAGGAAATAGTTATCAGAAAATAAATGGAGGGGATCTTTTACCAAAAAAAAAAAGGACAATGAGAAGGGATTTGATCTGCTGGATTATTTTCAATAAGGTAATTAATTACCTAAGAATCTTTTAATTAGCTAATCTCAATTTTTTTTTTTTTATTTATAAGAAATCTAAGCTGACATCACAAAAATCTTGTGCAATACCAGCCAGGAGCTATTCTTTCTTTTGAAGATCAAGCTAAGTGTATTTCATTTCATTGATATGATTAGTTGAGATCACCGAAGTCCGGTGCAATACTAGCCAAGATCGATTGATCTGTCTAGGGATTGCAGTTTCTCATCTGGTCTACAATATTGGTCTTAAAACCTTTCGGAAATGGAGAACAAAAAAATGATCTTTGTCTTTTTTTGTATTTTTTTTTTTTTGGTAGAAGGAAGAAAATCCTTGATGACTTGCTTGGAAAAAAAGATAGTGAATTCCGCTATCCTCCAGTTAAGGGTGTCAATCGTTTGGGTTCTGGTTATTTGATCCGATTTTTATGTGGTTCATAATTTTGACAAAGTGAAATCAAAATCAAATCGTATAGGAATTAGCCAAAAAATCTGAATTTGTGTAATATTCAGTCTGATTTTATTGGTTTCTATTTGATTTCATTATCCCATTCACATGTTTGTAGTGCCAGCTATGGAGAACCGGTAAATAAGACATCCTCAATTTTTTAAACTATATTCCCGTGTTTCCCCACTCTCTCCTGGTATCCCTCTTCCACTTTTTCTACCTCCCCATTTCCGCCCGTCCTTTTCCTTCATATTCTTGTTTTTCCATTTTTTTCTCCTCCACTCTCACATGATAAACAAACTATTTCATCCATTAAGAGTTTGGTTGGTTTTTTTAATGCATTTTAACATGACTCATCATTTTCAATCTATAATTAAACTTATATAACATAGGGAAGTGGTTCTTTGTCCAGGAGCACTTATACATGTACCTAAATTTGGCTAATTTAAACCTTTTATAATTGGTGATGCACTGGAAATGATCAGTACCGTTGACCTGTGGACAACCTCAGTTTATTGCTTGGTGAGACAGAATGACTCTTATGCTAGTGCAGATGTTGCCAATCGAATTTGAAGGATTTCAGACCTCCTAAACCTTGGTGGTAAGTGATTAAACACCCTTCCACTTGATCTTGATTGCATAGTGGAATATCATTATATAGTCATACACAAACCCCTAGGGAACCAACCTAATTCTAGCCAAAAGGGGTTAGAAATTAACTAAGTACAATAGCAAAAATTGGCCTTTAGTTGGTCAGTGATCTATTGGTAAACATCAACTGGTGGGTCTTACTGGCCCGAATCACATTATTTTCTTGTGGAACCTGCCATACGAGAAGTGACTATCCTACTCTTGTCCCCACACAACATTGGACCCACCTACTCCACTGATACACCTAATGTGGTGGATCTTCGTGAGCTGACCTGCAAAGTCCCGGCCCCATTAACTTTTTACAATATTATCCTCTTTGGCCCATGGGACTCAAGAATTTAAAACGCATTGTGCCATGTTAAGGAGGCTAGAGGTTATTAACTAGTTCAAGAATCTCTCCCTATGCGATGTGGGACTAAAGTTTGTACACTCTCACCGATCTCCCAAACCCCCTGGTACTTGTTGTATTCTTGGTGGGGACACCTCACTAATCTTTCAGGCGGGTCCAATACTTGTGTATTTTTGGGTCTGGTACTAGTGTATTCTTAGGTCTCACAAACTTCCTCCCTTTCGATACAACATCCCCGTTGTGACCCCACACACTATCGAGGTCTACTCTAATACCATTTGTAACGCCCTGACCCCATTAACTTTTTACAATATTGTCCTTTTTGGCCCATGGGCCTTAAGGCTTTAAAAAGCGTTGTGCCATATTAAGGAGGCTAGAGGTTATTAACTAGTCTAAGAATCTCTCTCTAGGCAATGTAGGACTAAAGTTTGCATACCCTCACCAATCTCCCAAACCCCCTAATACTTATCGTATTCTTGGTGGAGACACTTCACTAATCTCCCAGGTGGATCCGGCACTTGCCATATTCTTGGGTCTCATATGACCAACAGGTTAAGTCATTTGTGCAAAACTCCTTGGGAAGGAAAATAGCCCCTATAAGACTTGACTATAAATAGAGCTTGTGAACTCATTTCAAAAATCCCTAAAACTATAGAAGAGGGAGAAAAGAAGGAGAAAAATAAAGAGAAGAAGAAGAAGGAAGGAGAGAATATTGGCCACCCCAGGTAGTTGTCGGTACTTCCAAACGTAAGGAAGCTCTTCTATACGCCTTTTTCCTCTCCATTTTTGGGTTTGGGTAGGTTAGGTTCAGGGTTTTGCCGGGTTGGAGAGCCACACCTTGACCCCTATGACCTTGGCTAGCTAGAGTAGTGTAATTGTACTCCCCTGTATCCTCCCCTAGCTTCAAAAGTGTTTCCAAAAGCTCTGGGAACATTTTTAGCTCGAAGTGGATTTATGGTTTCAGTTGAAGAATTGATGTAGCTCCCTATTAACCTTGCAAAAACACGTTCATTCAAACTTAAATGAAAGGTGAGAAGACCCTCTACAAACCATCGAACCAAACACAGCCATCGGACCCAAAGTGACTTAGCCCCGAAGTGAATAGCACTTTCTACGCTGTCATCAGTTGATAAACTATCAACCGATGCCCATTTACCAGTGGATGGTTTGATGAATTTCAGCCTCTGTTATGTCATTGGTAGATCCCCACCGGTAGATTAGAAGCGACATCTACTAGAGAAATATATAAGATGGAAAAATGGATTTTTTTCTCCCTAGCTATTTATGTCACCAACAAAACCCACAAGTTGATTAGACATCTACTGGTGTGGACCCTACTGAATTGTCCTTAAAGTAGTTTTGGAGATTTTTAAAAGACCTTCTAGGGGACTCTTTTGGACACTTTTTAACATCAACTAAACTTGTTATTAGACAGAGATGATCACTTTTCGGTGAGGCCTAGAGGACATTTTTTTGGCATTCTTCTTCCACAGGAATTTCTTCACCAAGTCAGTAGACAAGGTGGTAGTAATATTTGAATTATATCAAATGCTTATATATGAAATTGCTAATGTAAATGCAGTTGTGTATGAGTGGGATTCGGTGTGGCAGAGAAAAATTTTGGTATCATGATCGCCCCATTGTTGCATCATCATGCATTGTGTGTGTATTAGAGCTACACTTCGATATGGGTTGCGGTGTAGCCGATGTATGAATTTAGTATCGTATACGCAATATTAAATCGTAGGCTTGTATATGGGATGCAGTGTGGCCGATTGTGATTCCGATACCACATTAGCCATACTAATTGTATCATTATGAAAGATATGTCTATTCTTGTGGTTAGGAATAATTATCTATGCTATGACCCCTTGCCAACAGGGGGTGAGGTGTTGGATAACCCACTGTTGCAGGTTCAATAAAACTTTTTGGGATGGCACTTCCGTGATACGATGTGATTATTACCAAAGACAAAATCTAGCCTATTGTGACCGATGTATGATTCTGGTACCATGGTTGCCAAGATGGGGTTATTAGAGCTTTCTTGGTGACCAAGGACACATTTTGGGACCGACATCCTCCTAATTGCAGCTAGGGTTTATATCACTGGATGACCGATGGTGATTCTAAGACCAGGGATATCTCCTAGTGTGTTCCAGTAACATTATATTAAACATATTTTTATACTAGATGGATAATAATAAAATTGTTGTTTTTAATGCAAGTTTTTAAAAACAAATTAAGATTCAAAATACTTGCCCCTTCTGTTTTTTAAGATTATTTACATCCCTCCTTAATTCCTTCAGTTTTGGAAATTCTTTAAGTCTCTCCACATAATGGTTATTAATCTCTACAGTTTGCTAAAAGCTCCTTAAGGAAATTCTCTTTTAATCGTTTGAGTCACTTTATGTCTCTACATGAGAAGCCTCTTGAGGCATCAATTCTTCAATTTTGGGAGATGTATAATGTCTCAATCAAGTCTCAATTTAATTCCTTCTCCTTTACTCCTCATCTCACTTGTCTTATAAATAGAGGGAGATTTAGCATTTGTAAAACACGGAACAAGTCATTTGAGTTATTCAAGTGTGTTCTTAATTTTGCTTCTCTTGGGTTTTGTTGGATTTTAACATGTCCATTGTGTAAGTGTTTTGTTTTCTAGTTTGAGCACAGCCCTATAGCATTCGAAGGGGTCCAGTAGTCGAGTGCACGATTACTGGGGGAGCCATCGGGCTGTTTTATCTTAGAGGCCGATTTGTAATATTCTCGGTTGCACCATAGGGGGCATCTACGGTCTTAAGGACAGTGTCAAGTGACACGACTCAGCCCACCAGTTTTTCTTATAATCTTTGTTTCAGGTATCAGGAATATTTCATACAGGTGATAGATTGAAAGTTCTCCTATCAAGAAGGCAACACTGAGGTTTGCTCTCTCAATAATCTGACACAACCTTCCCTACAACTCTTAAGATCGTAGAACCAGTTTATTGAGAGATCAAATATTTGATATGGCTAATAATATTGTGTCAGCAATGGAGAACCTGAGGATCATTTCTGACCTTGACAAAGTAGAAGCATTTGATGGTTCAAATTACAAGAGGTGGAAACAGAGATTGTTGTTTGCCCTAGAACAATTAAATGTGTCATTTGCTCTGACCTCACCCTTACCTGCTGAAAGTGATGATCCTATCCTCAAAGCTCATAGGAAAGCATGGATCCAAGTTGATTATCAGTGCAAAAACCGCCTTTTGAATTCTTTATCCAATGAACTTTACCATGTCTATGCATCCTATGATTTGGCTCAGTCGATTTGGACTGCATTGGATAAAAAGTATACCCTAGAGGATGTTGGAAACAAAAAATATATTGTTGCAAATTATTTAGAATTTTTGATAAAAGATGACAAGAACATATCTACCCAAGTTGATGAATTCCAAGTCCTAGTGGCAAAATTGGCTAAAGAAGGGATGGTAATGCCAGAGGAATTTATTGTTGGTTCTCTATTAGAGAAATTTCCATCATCCTGGAGTCACATCAAAATGAATATGAAGCACAAAAGGAAGGACTGGACTTTGGATCAAATCTTTGTCCGGATTAAAATTGAAGAGAAGAACCGAGAAAAGGACAAAACCAAAAAGGCTAAAGAATTCCAATCTAAAGTGAATTTGGTTGAGTCAAAAAAACACGAACAATTTAAGAAAGGTCTAAATACCAAGAAGTGGACTTCTTTCAAGAAAAAGAAGGGAAATTGTTTCATATGTGGCAAACACGGGCACCACAAGAAAGAATGCCGAAAAGGGAAGAACAAAACTATGGTCAACCTCACTGAGGCTGATGTCTTCACTGCCATGGTGACCGAGGTAAACTTGGTTGAAAAATCAAAAGAATGGATCATAGACACAGGTGCTACCAAGCACATCTATGTGGATCGGAATGCCTTTTTCAACTATTCAACAGTTGGATCAGGTGAACAAGTATATATGGGAAATTCCCAGTCATTTCAGGTCTATAGCAAGGGGCAAGTTCAATTGAAGTTAACTTCAGGAAAAACCCTTGTTCTCAAGGATGTGTTGCATGTGCCCGACATTCAGCGGAATTTTGTATCTGGTGCTCTTCTCATCAAGGCAGGGTTTAAGTTATCATTTAAGGCTGATAAAGCTATTGTCTCCAAAAACAATATATTTGTTGGTAAAGGGTATAACTCAGGTGTCACACCCCGTTCACCCTGAACCGGAGCGGTGACCGAGTTAACACCGGTTAACCCAAACCTGCCAGGATCATCAGATACTGTATTCCACCACAGCATACACACACTAACATCAATTCATCGTATCAGCGGAAGACTAAGTTTTACCTGTAAATAATTCCCATATACTTGATACCCAAATGGTGATACAATAATTATATACATTTGGGCCCGTAGGCATGATATATACACAAAAAGAATGAAGTTCAATATCAAATATATACAGGAAATCATCAAATCATCAGAGTACACAGCTCGGCTCGGTATTAAGGCTGGAGCTCAGCTCGGCCTCAGAACCGCTGTCCCGCAGCACAGCTCTCACACGCGCAGTCTACGCCGTGCTCAAACTCCTCAGGGGTCCACCAGTCCTCCTCAGGAAACTCGACTGTGGGACCCACCCCATGCTCCTCAGATGCATGACCTGCAAAATCATCTAAAAAGGGGTGTACACGTGGAATGAGCTCACTAGCATATTCATGATGACATGACTAAATTAGATATAGTTATATGAATGCCAAACAAATGCCTTGAAATAGGCCAAACGTCCTCTCTCCACTTACTTGTAGCATACAAGGAGTTCCGCTCGGTACGGGTGAGATCCGGAGCGAATCGGGTAGGCTTTGGTGAACCTAACAAAATTGAGCGGGTTTAGTACTTCACCATTTTAGAATCAAAATTAATGAAATCCGATGTCAAAATCGTGTTTAGAACGTCGAAAGAAGGTCACACGTCCGATTTGGGCTCGATCGGACCAACGGATCACCTTCGGGGCCACTCAGGTGGGTCAGACAGGTGGGCTGTCTACCCACCGGTCCTACCCGCCGGTTTGGACCGACGGGTATGGACCCGCCGGTAGGACCCGCCGGTCCTACCCGCCGGTTTGGCCAGGGACCCCCTGTCCTCTCAGGTGGGTGCTCTCAGGCGGGTAGGGACCCGCCGGTTGTACCCGCCGGTTTTGGCAGAAAAACCCCAGTTTCTTCACAACTTCCTCCATTCCTTGGGGACCCAAATAGGGCTTTTCTCAACCCATTCTTCACACCTCTAAAGTCCTATAGGATGGTTCTAGCTTAGATCTAAGTTAGATTCAAGTGAGGGAAGCCGTCTTACCTTCTTTGCCCAAGAATGACTTCAAACCTTCCAAATCACTTCCAACTCACAATGCTCCTTCTACCTTGTCAATACCTCTTCAAATCCTTCAAGATCAACACATAAATCATTTATTAAACCTTAGATTCATCATTTCAAAGGGTGTTTACAAGATCTTAAGAAACCATACTCGAATCAAGGGTTTAAAGCGTGGGTATGGTTAATATTCATAAAACCCAACTTTTCTTACCTCCAACTGTAGATCTCGAGTTGAAGATTACTCTCCCGGCACCGGAGTGGCAAGATCTAGCTTCGGCGCCACGGAAATCCTTCCTTTCTTCCTCTTCCTTCCTTCTTCCCTTTCTTTTCTCTCTCCTCTTTACTTTTCTCACCAAACGTACGAGGGTAATAAATGGAAAGAAAAGAAATCATAAAGCCTTATATACTATTCCTAATTAAGTGAATAGTGTTGGATGGGTCACTCAGGTGGGTGGGTGTACCCACCTGTCATACCCACCCGAGAGTCAAAACTTGGGATTTTGACCGGGCTCGGACCTCGGCTCAAACCCCACCCCATGCATACATTGTAGCCTACGTATAAATCTTAAAATACAGATATAATACCTGTTTTATCCGTACATAGCCTTATGGTAGGTGCACGTACACGGTTTGGGCACTCCCGTCTCTTCTGGCACTGGCTCGGACTTGTCGGGCCAGCCGGTGTTTAAGGTCACCCGTGCCATCATAGCCCATAAGGATCCCGCTCTAACATCCTCTGGCTCGGTTCCTGCATGGTTAAACCGGTTCAACGGCGAAATCAGACCGGGTTTAAGAAGCGGGATATTACATTACCCCCCCCTTCTGAAAAATTTCGTCCTCGAAATTGCGTACCTGGTTGATCAAAAAGATGAGGGTACTTGGCTCGCATTTCTTCTTCTACCTCCCAAGATGCTTCTTCAAGTGAATGATCAGCCCATCGCACCTTTACATAGGAAATGGAGCGGTTGCGAAGGGTTTTCACCTTCCGGTCCAAAATTTCAGCTGGCTGTTCTGTGTAGGTCATATCAGCTTCTAGGTACCCTGGTTCCACGGGTAGTACATGAGATGGATCATGCACGTACTTCTTCAGCATGGATATATGGAATACATTGTGAACATTTCCAAGCGAAGGTGGCAGAGCAAGCATGTAGGCTACTGAGCCAACCCGGGACAAGATCTCAAATGGTCCCATGTATCTTGGGCTCAACTTCCCCTTTCTGTGAAACCTTTGCAAACCTTTAGTAGGAGAGATCTTGAGAAATACCTTTTCCCCTGGCTGAAATTCAATCTCCTTCCTGCGGGTGTCCGCATAGCTCTTTTGACGGGACTGAGCTGCTTTAATCCGTTCTCTAATAACGTCGACCTTGTCACAAGTCATTTGGATCATCTCAGGTCCTAACATTCGACGGTCACCTACCTCATCCCAATACAAAGGAGTTCTGCACTTTCTGCCATATAACGCCTCATATGGAGCCATCCCAATTGTAGCTTGGTAACTATTATTATATGCAAACTCCATAAGAGGTATATATTCTTCCCAACTGCCACTCATCTCCATTGCACATGCCCTGAGCATGTCTTCTAATATCTGTATGGTTCGCTCTGACTGACCGTCCGTCTGTGGGTGAAAAGCTGTACTCAAATTCAGCTGTGATCCCAAGGCACGCTGCAAGCTTTTCCAAAATCTGGAAGTGAACCTTGGGTCCCTATCTGAAACAATGCTCACTGGCACTCCATGTAAACGCACTATGTTATCCATGTACAGTTGTGCTAGTTTGAGCATGGAGAACTTGGTCTTGATAGGAATGAAATGAGCAGTCTTGGTAAGCCGATCCACAATCACCCATATCGCATCCATTCCCTTAGGTGTACCTGGTAGTCCGATGACGAAGTCCATTGTAATCCTTTCCCACTTCCATTCTGGTACTGGGAGTGGCTGAAGGGTACCATAAGGTCGATGCCTCTCAGCTTTCACCTTCTGGCAGGTAAGACAAGTCGCCACATACAAGGCTATGGTGACTTTCATGCTTGGCCACCAGTAACTCTGTTTGAGGTCTTTGTACATTTTGGTACTTCCTGGGTGAAGTGAGTACTCGGAGCTATGTGCTTCTTTCACTATCTTATCTTGTATATCCAAATCATCGGGTACGCACAATCTGTCTCCAAACATCAATGCCCCATCACTGGCTAAAGCAAAATCTGGGTCGTTCATTGTTTGGTCTTGAACCTTAACTCTGATCCGCTGCAATTCAGGATCCAAAGGTTGCTTCATTATCACCTCTTGCCTAATTGCCGGATGCACCTGTAGAGCCGATAAGGATACCATCAACCATTTAAGGTTTTCTGGTTGAGGTTCAAGCTCTAGGGTTGCCCCTTCATACAAGAGGGTTTCATCCATTAGCATCGCCTCTTGCACAAGTGGTGAGCTGACTGCTAAGCATGAAAGCGACACAGTCTGTGTCTTCCGACTCAATGCATCTGCCACTACATTAGCCTTGCCGGGATGATACTGAATATCGCAGTCATAATCCTTCATGAGTTCCAACCATCTTCTCTGTCTCATATTCAAATCCTTCTGGGTGAAGAAGTATTTGAGGCTCTTGTGGTCACTGTATATCTCACACTTTTCCCCATACAAATAGTGTCGCCAGATCTTAAGGGCAAAGATGACTGCCGCTAGTTCCAAGTCATGAGTGGGGTAATTCTTCTCATATTCCTTTAGTTGTCGGGATGCATACGCTATTACCTTTCCGCGTTGCATGAGAACACAACCCAACCCAACTTTGGAAGCATCGGTGTAGACCGTCATTCCACCTGTGCCTTCAGGAATAGTTAGCACAGGGGCAGTCACCAACTTCTCTTTCAATTCTTGGAAGCTCTTCTCACATTCCGCTGCCCAGTCGAATTTCACACCCTTTTTAGTCAACTTGGTCATTGGTGCAGAGATCCGAGCAAAATTCTCGATGAAACGCCGGTAGTATCCAGCCAAACCCAAGAAGCTTCTAATTTCTGTAACATTCTTGGGGCTTTCCCATTCCACTACTGCTTTCACCTTAGCAGGATCTACTTCGATTCCAGCTTTAGACACTACGTGCCCCAGGAATCCAACTTGTTCAAGCCAGAATTCACACTTGCTATACTTGGCAAACAACTGTTGATCTCTCAACCTCTGTAACACCATTCTCAAGTGTTGAGTGTGCTCCTCCTCGGTCTTGGAGTAGATCAAGATATCGTCAATAAAAACAATTACCCATTTGTCGAGTACATCCTGGAATACTCGATTCATTAGATCCATGAATGCTGCCGGTGCATTGGTTAACCCAAAGGACAACACTAGGAACTCATAATGGCCGTATCGAGTCCTAAATGCTGTTTTGGGTATATCACTACTCTTTATCTTGAGCTGATAATAGCCGGACCGAAGGTCTATCTTCGAAAATACTCTGGCTCCCTGCAACTGATCAAATAAATCATCAATGCGTGGCAATGGATACCGGTTCTTAATGGTTAGCTTATTCAACTCCCGGTAATCTATGCACATACGCAAACTACCATCCTTCTTCTTGACAAACAACACCGGGGCACCCCAAGGTGAAACACTTGGGCGAATAAACCCCTTTTCCAATAGTTCCTGCAAATGCATCTGCAACTCCTTCAATTCAGCTGGTGCCATCCTATATGGAGCCTTAGATACTGGAGCTGCCTCCAGGAGTCAAGTCTATGGCAAACTCCAACTCTCTGTCAGGTGGTAAATGCATCAGATCATCTGGGAAAACATCGGGAAACTCTTTAACCACCTTTACTTCTTCTAGAGGTGTAACTCTTGCATCAACATCGAGTACCGAGGCTAAGAAACCTTGACATCCACTTTCTAGTAACTTTACTGCTTGGAGGGCGGAGACAAGGACCTTCCTCATCCTTTTTACTGTATCTGCTCGGTATACCCATTCTTTCCCTTCGACATCTGTTACCTTAATCAGCCTTTCCGCACAGATCACATTAGCTCGATGAGCCGACAACCAATCCATACCCAATATAACATCAAAATTCTGCATATTGAATTTAATGAGTTGTGCATCAAAGTTCTTCCCACTAATCTCCACTGGGCACGGCCCATACACTTCCTTCAACTGTGCAATTTTACCAGTAGGCATACTAACAATCATTCCATGGTCTAGGATCCTGGGTGACATCCCAAGTTTCCTTACAAATCTCTTAGATGCGAAGGAATGAGTAGCTCCTGAATCAAATAAAACATAGGCTGGTATGCCCGATATGGGTAGGATACCTAATATAACAATGTATACTAATTTCAGCAGGTCATCAATATAAATCATAATGAACTTCTTAATTTAAAATGTACCTGCTACAACTTCTGTACTAGCCTCAGCTTCCTCGGCTGATAGGGCATACATCCTTCCCTGCGGTTGACTGCCTCGAGGTAAGGGAGGTCGGTACGCAGAGGGCTGACTGGAGGGCAAGGCTGGTCGGGACCGACAGTCTTTCGCATAATGCCCATAGGAATGGCAGTTGAAGCAACGAATCTGAGACGTCGGAACTGGAGCGGGGCCCCTCTGCACTTGACCCGATGCAGATGAAGGTCGAGGTGGCCTTGGAGCTGTAGGAGCCACACTAGTGTTCGGGCGAACAGAGGTTGAACCCGAACCACCAACTGGCCTAGGAGGATAGCCAGATGGCCTATAGGGCTGCCTATACATAGGCCCCGAACTATATGATCCACGGTATGCCTTGGAGGAATTTCCCACATCTGGGAATGGATTTGATCTCTTCCACAGTCCAGGAGTGAGGGACTGTTCACCCTTTTGCTTATCTTCCATTGTTTTGGCCTTCTGTACAATCTGGCCATATTCGGTCAAATCCAAGACTTCCAGCACAGACCCAATAGACGCTTTTAGGCCCTTTAGGAACCTTGCTGCCTTCTCTTCAGCTGTTCGCATATGCCTTGGGGCAAAATGGAATAAACTTTCGAACTGTTGCTGATACTCAAGGACAGTCTTACCTCCTTGAGTTAAGGCCATGAACTCGGTCTCTTTTCGGTCCCTGAAACTGCGCGGATAATGGTTATCCAAGAACAATTCCTTAAACTGCTCCCAAGTAGGTTCTGGATGAGCAGCCATCAATATAGGCTTGGAAGCCTGCCACCAAGAATTTGCCTCTTTCTTGAGTTGTAACCCAGCACAAATGAGCTTCTGGGCATCCGTGCACTCAAGCACCTCAAATATCTTTTCCAATTCTTGGATCCATTGATCCGGTTCCAGAGGATCACTCCCCACCTTAGAGAATACCGGTGGTAAGTTCCTCTTGAAAGACTCCACAACCCTTGACGTGTTGCTCGTCGCCGGGAAGTTAGGAGCATAGACGGGATAGTAGGAGTATGGAGGAGGCATCCCCTGCTGAGGAATACCGAATGGTGGGATTGGAGGTGTACCCACCACTTGTGGTCCCGTTCCCGACCCTACAGGTGGGTCCTGCGGAGTGAGTACCCGGGGAGGTTGACCCGGTTGAGAAAATTCCAACTGTTGCTGGATGGCAGTCATAAATGCTTGCTGTTGCTGAAGCATTTGTTGCTGGAAAGCTTGTTGGGACTGCTGAATTATTGTAGCAACATCTCCCGGTGTGATGACCGGTGGAGGGTCCGGGAGTGCAGTCATAGGTGGGTCCCCATGTGCCCCACCCTGACCAAGGGTCTCCGGAGGTAGTGGAGGTGAGGTATGCCCTACAGAACGGGACCCTCTAGGATTTTGCGATCGACCGACCCGACGAGGACCCCGCGAGGTACCTCGGGCATTACTACCGGATCTAGTACGTACCATCGTATCCCTGTACCTGGAACATATCACACACCATATTGATTAAACACCATAGAACTGATTTAGGCACACAATCATATGCCATTATATGAGGTGTTGTAGTGTATGATAGCCTGTAATTAGTCATAGTTTAATTCCAAGATACGGGCGAAGTCCACATCATGCATGCTAATGGTCCCACTCGACCATAGCCCATTGATCATAGGACTAATTTCCACCATAAAACCAATGAAATCATAATAGGAGAAGAGAAGGGAAAAGAAAAAAAATTTCAAATTTCCAATCTTCCCTTCTGTCCAAACCGGTGGGATGAACCGGCGGGTAGGGACCCGCCGGTCCCAGCACCCCAAACCGGCGGGTGTCACCGGCGGGTAGGGACCCGCCGGTCTGACCCGCCGGTGTTGCCCGATGATAAAACACGAACAGGGCCAAAAAGGCCCTGTTTTGTCTGTCACTCTCACTCTCTCCCCTCTCTTTCTTCCTTTTCCTCTTGGACGATTTTGGGAGTTTACTCGGCGATCCTACTCGCGATTCCACTCATCCACACGGCGCCTTAGTGAAGAGTCAACTCGTCTTCATCCAAGTAAGTTCCTCTTCTTCTCCTTTTTCCCAGAATTTCAATTTGGGTGAAATGCTTGTATAGGTTTACTTTATAAGCTTCCTTTCCATATTTTCCACCATAGAATAGTATGACCATGTGTTTGTGATGATTCCACTGTGCTCATTTGTAGTGTATGGGAAGTATCTCTCTCTATTTGGAGAAAAACCCAAATTGATGCCCTAGGTTCCCAAATTTGGGGTTTCTTCAATCCTTGCTATTTTGCTCAAATTGACGACTCCTTTGTAATGCATTTCGCTTGTTTTACGCTAGATATGAGTTAGATTTCATTGAATCATCCATTATGCTTGAAAACCCCATGTATTTCCCATGAAAATTCCTATTTTTGTCTTGGTTTCCTAATTTTTCATCCCAAACTTGTATTCTTCTAATTCCATAATCTATTTGGGGTATGTTCTTGCATTTTTCAACATCTTACTACTGTGGCATTCCGTTCTATACCCTAGAGTTCAAGCCTTTACTTCCCTATGAATGGGTTGGTGCATCGAACCCAAACCCTTCCATGTTATTTATACTCATTCTCTCATTTGCTGTCATTTTACTGTTTTGGCACTTTTCCATGCGTCGTCATCTACCATGTTTCATGTCATAAGTTTTCTATCATTCCTAGATCGTTGCCGTTCTCGTTTTGCATAATTTGGATTTTGGCTTTCCTTCTTTAATGCTGCTGTCTTTTCTTGCTGTACTAACCCATCTTTCTTTCCTTATTGCCAGAATGTCTTCACGCACCGGCAGAGGACCATCTTCCTCTGGCGTTCGACGCAAGACCACCGCTTCTAAGCGGAAAAGTGCGGAGACCAGCACTTCAGCTCATCGCACAGGGAGACCTGCACCTGCTCAGTCTGACCCTTCAGACTACGATGAGGAGCACTTCACTAGTGCAGAGGCCGCAGCCAACTGGCCTAATTTCCTGAAGGGGCCAGTGTTGATGGAAAAGACCGTGGTAGTCGAGGACTTCCACAAGGCCAGGCTTCAGGAGAGGTTCTCAGCATTGGGCTGGGACTCGATTCTTCAGGTAGACCGACCGTGCTACGAGCAGCTCGTCCGTCGATTTTATTGCAACCTGGAGGTATCGTATCAGTACGGGGAATTCACCGTCAGCAGCTTGGTGAAGGGGGTGGATATCCAGCTGACGGTAGGCACCTTGGCCAGCATATTGGGTATATCGGCGGCGGGACACCGATACTACAGTCCCCCAGGAGTAGGCCTCAGGGACCGTTCATGAGCATGGAGACACCGGACTTCATCTACGAGACCATCTGCGGTAGCAGCAGTCGCCCGGAGTCCGAGACATCTTTCTTCCCTGAGGTCCGTCTCTTCGCCCGGTTGATCCAGTTCAACCTGCTCCCCAGAGGAGGTCATCGGAACCAGGTAGGTTTCATGGTGGCTTTTATTACATTTTGTATCTTTACGGCCGCAGAGGGAGGCGGGGAGCACTTGTGCCTTCCCTATATCATCCTCAGAGCGATGGAGCACCATGCTTCCCACCCAGAGGACGGAGGATTCCCCTACGGCAGGATCCTCACCAGGATCTTCGAGTTCGGGGTGAATCTGAGCGGAGGGGAGGGGAAGACTCCGGCTGATAGGTTCGATCGGAGCAACCTCTTGAAGATGGGTCTCCATACCCTCATGGATTCACCTCCTAGATCGGGAGCTCGGAGAGGTAGGGGTAGGAGGGCTGCCCCTGCAGTGGATGTCCCCATGGAGGAGGAGTCCAGTGAGGAGGATGAGGACTACGTTCCTCAGGACGAGGAGGAGCCGATGGGTGGTGGCATTCCTGAGGAGGTGCCTCAGGAGTCGAGAGGTCCGGGTCCTAGTTCTTCCGGAGCTGCAGCCCCACCATATGGAGCCCCACCACCTGGGAGTGGTGACTACGACTATGAGGACAGGACAGCCTCCATGCGGGCCTTGCAGGATGGCCAAGTCCAGATACTGAGGCGGCTGGACGAGATTGCCTCCAGGCAGACCACTTTGGAGGATTCTTTCCGTAGGCTGGGTCAGGACTTGGACACTAGGGCCACCGCTATCTCAGCAGACTATGGCCGGCTTCGGAGGGAGGTACGGTTGGTGAACACGAGGTTCGATTACTACGATCATCACTTCAACGTCAACTCCAGGCCTCCGGCGAACGTGGTGATCATCGACGACGATGACGACGACCAGTGAGGGGTTGGCTTGCCCACACTAGCTGTTTATCCATTTTCTCTCTTTTTGTAGACATTGTGTATTTATTTATCTCATTCCTTGTAATTGCAATGTAACTTGATTTCATTTATGGAATAAAATGTCTTTGGATAATGGATTATGGTGGTGTTTTCATATGTGGAATACCTGTGTGGTTTTGTGGTGATGTGATTTTTCTATCTGTGCTCTTGGTTATATTATTATCTGTTGTTTATCAGGTTTTGTGTAAAATTTTTTTTGGAAATCCCACTTTACGCCGTTATGCTGCCGAAATTTCGTCGAAGTAGTACTTTATAGGTTATAGTTCCAATCTAATTACCTTTTTATCTACACTCACGCATGCCATGAATGCAACTTATAATATAACTCCATTTTATACATTCTTTCTTTGACTTTTAAATCTTTAAAGCTTTTATATTAGCCCAACCCCATTTTCCTATTATAGAGTCTACGGGATTCTAATGGTATGCTGTGAGTGAAGCAGAGCATCACGCTCTGATACCACCGTTTGTCACACCCCGTTCACCCTGAACCGGAGCGGTGACCGAGTTAACACCGGTTAACCCAAACCTGCCAGGATCATCAGATACTGTATTCCACCACAGCATACACACACTAACATCAATTCATCATATCAGCGGAAGACTAAGTTTTACCTGTAAATAATTCCCATATACTTGATACCCAAATGGTGATACAATCATTATATACATTTGGGCCCGAAGGCATGATATATACACAAAAAGAATAAAGTTCGAATATCAAATATATACAGGAAATCATCAAAATCATCAGAGTACACAGCTCGGCTCGGTATCAAGGCTGGAGCTCAGCTCGGCCTCAGAACCGCTGGCCCGCAGCACAGCTCTCACACGCGCAGTCTACGCCGTGCTCAAACTCCTCAGGGGTCCACCAGTCCTCCTCAGGAAACTCGACTGTGGGACCCACCCCCTGCTCCTCAGATGCATGACCTGCAAAATCATCTAAAAAAGGGGTGTACACGTGGAATGAGCTCACTAGCTCAGTAAGTAGAGAGGTGGACCACACACAACAGTCCACACATCACAACACATCATATGCACTACATGTCATGCAATTCATTTTAAATCACATACACCTAATCAACATTACTAAGTCTTTGGTTTTAGTGCTACTACAACCACAGTGCGCGTATACTCCGGGTACGAGCCGCGAACTCCCTCCCGCGATACGCCCATAGGGCTGTTGGAGAAGGCCCACCGTGAGTACTCGAAAAAATAAAGACAATGCCGTCCACCGGCTCTCAACAGAAATGTAAATAAAGTAAATGACAGTGCTGACTCCAGCAATTTAAAAGCAGTACGATTGGCCCTCTTGAAATACCACCGGGGTTGCCGGCTGTCCTACACGACTCGTCGGGCATAATGCCTAACCGCCACAGTGTCCGACAACCGCGACCCCTGCTTCCCCCCAAATGGTAACCCAACACCTTAACCCCTGTTGGGAAGGGTCGTAGCACGGGATGGTGAGAATCCTAATACCGCATGCTCCTATATGTAGTACGACTGCATAGTGCCACCGTGTCCCATACCACGGGCCACCAATGCATTCATTTCCAAGCCGACCACGGCATCTAGTCTATCAATGCATTATGCAACATGATGTCCACATTCAATCATATAACATCATATTCAATTTGCATTTGAAAAGTAAACATAGCATATATGCACATCAATGAGTGAAATGACTAATCTATATAGCACATTCATGATGACATGACTAAATTAGATATAGTTATATGAATGCCAAACAAATGCTTTGAAACAAGGCCAAACGTCCTCTCTCCACTTACCTGTAGCGTACAAGGATTCCCGCTCGGTACGGGTGAGATCCGGAGCGAAACGGGTAGGCTTTGGTGAACCTAACAAAATTGAGAGGGGTTAGTACTTCACCATTTTAGAATCAAAATTAATGAAATCCGACGTCAAAATCGTGTTTAGAACGTCGAAAGAAGGTCCCACGTCCGATTTGGGCTCGATCGGACCCAAAAATCACATTCTGGCCACTCAGGTGGGTCACTCAGGTGGGTTGTCTACCCACCGGTCCTACCCGCCGGTTTTGGACCGGCGGGTATGGACCTACCGGTAGGACCCGCCGGTCCTACCCGTCGGTTTGGCCAGAACCCCCCTGGTCCTCTAAGGTGGGTGACTCAGGCGGGTAGGGACCCGCCGGTTGCACCCACCGGTTTTGGCGGAAAAACCCCAGTTTCTTCTCAACTTCCTCCATTCCTTGGGGACCCAAATAGGGCTTTTCTCAACCCATTCTTCACACCTTTAAAGTCCTATAGGATGGTTCTAGCTTAGATCTAAGTTAGATTCAAGTGAGGGGAACCATCTTACCTTCTTTGCCCAAGAATGACTTCAAACCCTCCAAATCACTTCCAACTCACAATGCTCCTTCTACCTTGTCAATATCTCTTCAAATCCTTCAAGATCAACACATAAATCATCTATTAAACCTTAGATTCATCATTTCAAAGGGTGTCTA
This sequence comes from Macadamia integrifolia, assembly GCF_013358625.1. NCBI lineage: Eukaryota > Viridiplantae > Streptophyta > Magnoliopsida > Proteales > Proteaceae > Macadamia > Macadamia integrifolia. The sequence goes on along the minus strand of NC_056557.1, from coordinate 27,591,880 downwards.
CAAGATCTTAAGAAACCATACCCGAATCAAGGGTTTAAAGCATGGGTATGGTGAATGTTCATAAAACCCAACTTTTCTTACCTCCAACTGTAGATCTCGAGTTGAAGATTACTCTCCCGGCACCGGAATGGCAAGATCGAGCTTCGGCGCCACTAAAATCCTCCCTTTCTTCCTCTTCCTTTCTTCTTCCCTTTCTTTTTCTCTCTCCTCTTTACTTTTCTCACCTAACGTACGAGGGTAATAAATGGAAAGAAAAGAAATCATAAAGCTTTATATACTACCCCTACTTAAGTGAATAGTGTTGGATGGGTCACTCAGGTGGGTGGGTGTACCCACCTGACATACCCATCCGAGAGTCAAAACTTGGGATTTTGACCGGGCTCGGACCTCGGCTCAAACCCCACCCCAGACATACATTGTAGCCTACATATATATATTAAAATACAGATATAATACCTGTTTTATCCGTACATAGCCTTATGGTAGGTGCACGTACACGGTTTGGGTACTCCCGTCTCTTCTGGCACTGGCTCGGACTTGTCGGGCCAGCCGGTGTTTAAGGTCACCCGTGCCATCATAGCCCATAGGGAACCCGCTCTAACATCCTCTGGCTCGGTTCCTGCATGGTTAAACCGGTTCAATCGCGAAATCAGACCGGGTTTAAGAAGCGGGATATTACATAACAAGTGTCCAACAATGGGGATAGAGACCAAAGATATATGGGTAATCTAGGTTGGAAAAAATAGATTTATCTCATCTAATCCTAACCACTTGACACATGTCCAAAGGAGGGGTTATTTTAGACAAATAAGAGAAACTGTAAATGGTTAGTGATGAGGGTAAAAATGCCACTTTCTCGGGTCATCCATTGGCCTAGCCGACCCCTTGGGTCATATTTGGCCGAGTCGATCCCTTGGCTCATCCTTGGTTGAGTCGACCCCTTGGCCCATCCTTGGCTGAGTTGACCATCCAGGTCATCCCCAGGAAACCCGACCCCTTTAGGTCATCCTTGTTCGAGCCGACCATCCAGGTCATCCCTATGAAACCCGACCCCTTTGCGTCATCCATGTTCAAGCCGACCTCTCAGATCACTTATCTACATGGTCGACCCACCAGATTGCCTCCCTGAGAAGTATGATCGGATCCTGGCGATTACAGGGACAATCCTGACTATCACTCATTGTCAGCTCAGCAGATCTAATCGCCAACTCAGCAGATCTTATCGCTAGGAGATATCCTAACAAATAAGGTAATAGTTACCTAATGGGACTCTTACAAAAGTTATCCTAAAAAGAGTGAACTATTTCCAAAATAGGACTCTTCTCAACCGCCTCTCTTCATTCACTGCCTATAAATATCAAGGTAAGCCCCCAAAAAAGGGGATTGATCATTTCATAAAAAAACTCTCTTAGTATCTCTTGAAGAAAAATAACTTAGGCATTGAAGGGTCCCCCGTCGGGTCAGCCCAGATCTCCTTTGTCTGCTCTTCTATGCAGGTCTAACGTGGAGTACCAAGTCTTGTAAGGAAGATCACCCAATCAATTTTTACCACAATAGATTGGCTCTGTCTATGGGAACAACATTAGCAAGCTACAACACCAACATCTCATGGAGCGAGGATGAACAAGCCATAGAACTAGCTACGATGGTAGTCGAAGAATCAACAGTGGCCTATTCCTGAAGATCTGAACAAGATTTTCGACATGATGATCACCCCATCCATAACAATAAGACCGAGCCGAGCAAAATAAATGGGCAAATGTGAGAATCATATTCCAGAATGGGATAATCATCCCATCGAAGAAGAAAGGCCAACCAAAACTAGTCGATAAAAGAAGATCTCATCAACAATGAAAGGATGAGCCAACCCCGATGGTTGACAAAAGAAGACCTCATTTGTGAGGAAAGAAAGGCCAACCCGAACTAGTCGGTAAAAGAATATCTCATTCACGATGAAAGTCTAAGCTCTGGCTTAGAACCTCAAGCCCTTACACACTAAACACATACAAGCCCGAGCCTCGATGGTCGACAAAAGCAGACCTTATTCGTGAGGAAAGAAAGGCCGACTTGAACTAGTCAGTGAAAGAATATCTCATTCATGAGGAAAGTCTAAGCTTCAACTCGACACCTTAAGCCCTTAATCACTAAGGCATGCAAGCCTGAGCCCTGACTCGACACCTCAAGTCCTTAGGCATTAAGGCACACAAGTCCGAGCCTCGGCTCGACACATCAAGCCTTTAGGCATTAAGGCACACAAGCTAGAGCCCCAACTCAGCACATCAAGACCATATGCATTAAGGCACACAAGCCTGAGCCCTAGCTCGGCACCTCAAGACCTTAAGCATTGAGGCACACAAGCCTAAGCTCCATCTCAGCACCTCAAGCCCTTACGCAGTAAGGCATGCAAGCTCGAGCCCTGGCTTGGCACCTCAAGCCCTTAGGCATTAAGGAACATAAGCCCGAGGCACTACTTCACACCTCAAGACCTTATGCATTAAGGCATCCAAGATCTAGCCATTGCTCAACACCTCAAGCCCTTAAGCACTAAGGCATGCAAGCCCAAGCCTCGACTTGGCAACTCAAGCCCTTACACACTAAGGCATGAAAGCTAGAGCCTTGGCTCAACACCTCAAGACCTTACTTATTAAGGCACGCAAGGCCAAGTCTCGGCTTGGCACCTTAAGCCTTTAAGCACTAAGGCATGCAAGCCCAAGCCCCAGTTTGACACCTTAATCCCTTAGGCCTTAAGGCACACATGTCTGAGCCTCGGCTCAACACCTTAAGCCCTTGCACACTAAGGCATGCAAACCCAAGCCTAGGATCGGGAACTCAAGACCTTAAGCATTAAGGCATGCAAGCCCAAGCTCCAACTCGGCTCCTCAAGCCCTTACACACTAAGGCATGAAAGCCTGAGCCCCAACTCAACACCTCAAAACCGTAGGCATTAAGGTACACAAGTCTGAGCCTCCTCAAGCCCTTAGGAATTTAGGACCATAAGCCTAAGCTCTGGCTTGACACCTTAAGACCTTACGCATGAAGGTATGTAAGCTCGAGCCCTGGCTTGTCACCTCAGCCGGGGCACCTGAAGCCTTTTGGTATTAACGTAATCAATTTCGAGCCTAGGCTCGGCACCTCAAGCCCTACACACTAAGGCACACAAGCCTAAGCCCGGGCTTGACACCTTAAGACCTTATGCATTAAGTCATGCAAGCCTAAGCTCTGGCTCCGCTCCTCAAGCCCTTACGCACTAAGGCAAGCAAGCCTGAGCCTCAACTCAGCACCTTAAGCCCTTAGGCATTAAGGCACACAAGCTCGAGCCCTGGCTCCGCACCTTAAGACCTTATGCATTAAGGCACGTAAGCTCGAGCCCCTAGCTCAGCACCTCATGCCCTTACGGACTAAGGCAGGCAAGCCCGAGCCACAACTTGGCACCTCAACCCCTTAGGCATTAAGGCACACAAATTTGAGCCTCGACTCAGGACCTCAAGGCCTTACACACTAAGGCACGCAAGCCCAAGCTATAGCTCGACATCTCAAGCCCTTAAGAACAAAGGTATGCATGACTGAGCCCTGGTTCAGCACCTTAAGCCCTTAGGCATTAAGTCACACAAGTTTGAGCCTTGGCTCGACACCTTATGCCCTTGCACACTAAGGCACGCAAGCCTGAGCCCCAACTCAACACCTCAAGCCCTTACGCACTAAGGCATGAAAGCCTGAGCCTCGGCTTGGCACCTCAAGCCCTTGCATACTAAGGCATATAAGTTCAAGCCTCGATTCGACACCCTAAAACTGAGCCTCAACTGTGATACCCTACTTTTTAAACCTGGTTTAATTACATGGTTGACCCGGTTTAACCATGCAGGACCCGAACCAGAGAGGCTTAAGGTGGGTTCCTTATGGACCATGCTGGCAAGGGTGACTTTGAACACAGGTTAGCCAGACAAGTCTAAGTCAGTGCCAGAGGAGACGGGTGTACCCAAGCCGTGTACATGAACGTATCATAAGGCCATGTACTGGTAATGCTGGTATGTAGCCGTATCCTAAAGTGTATACGTATAATATACCTTGTGCCGAGAGTGAGATACATGCCGAGAGTCGAATTCCATCTAAATCTCACTTGTTGGCTAAGTTTCGACCCACAGGTGGGCGGTCATAGGCGGGCGAATCTGCCCACCTGAGTGACCCACCCATGTGGTTACTAAATATTCTCTAAGTATAAATAGTATTTATTGTGTTTCTCCTTTTCCTATTTAATGCATTAAGGAGTTGGTGAGAAGAGTAAAGAGGAGAGAGAAAAGAAAGGAAGAAAAGAGAATGAAGAAGAAGAAAGGGAAATAAAGAGGAGGAAGAAATGGTTTTAAACGACGCCGAGATTTGATCTTCTCATTCTGATGCCGAAAAAGTGATCCCCAACACGAAATCTACGATTTGAGGTGAGTAGAGGCTATGCTTCTCAAACTTTCACCAAACCCCAAGTGAAACCCTTGATTTGGGTAGAGTTCCTTGAGATCTTGTAAATACCACTTGAGATGATGAATCTAAGGTTTAATAGGTGATCTATGTGTTGATTTTGAAGGGTTGAAGAAGTGTTTATAAGATTTGAGAAGCATTGGTGATTTCTTGAGCTAAGAGGTGATTTTGGGGTTTTGAAAGAGTTCTTGAGCAAAGAAGGTAAGATGGCTTTTCAATCCTTAAATCTAACTTAGATCTAGGTTAGAATCATCTTACAAGACCTTATATGTGTGGAAAATGTGATTGGAATAGCCCCATTTGGTTTTCCTAAGGTTGGGGAATGTTTCAAGGAAGAAGGTAAATTTTTGCCCCCACAGGTGGGTGAAGCCGCCCGCCAGAGGGGGCAGCCCCTCGGTTCCCACCAGTGGGCGAGGACCGACGGGCAAACCCGCCCGCCTAAGGGTGCCCGTCGGTTGAACTGGTGGGTAAGCCTTGCCCGCCTAAGAAGACCGACGGGCAAAGACCGGTGGGCGAACCTGCCCACCTGAGAAGACCGGTGGGCAAAGACAGGCGGGCTGTCTGGCCCACTCATGGGCCCCCCAACGTGATTCTTGTGTTCGAATGGACCCAAAACGGACGAGCAACCTTCTTTTATGATTTTAAACATGATTTAAACATCAAAACTCACTATTTTTGACCCCAAAGTGGGAAATACTAGCCCCATTACTTATGATGGGTTTCACTAGAAACTTACGTTTCTCACGCCGGATCTCACCTGTACCGAGCTTGAGTTTTTGTGCACAACAAGTAAGTGGGGAGAGGACATTTGACTTTATTTTAAGCTTGCTTTTGCATCATTAAATTGTATCAGACTAGCCATGTCATCATGCAAATTATGTGTGGATTAGTCATCCTCGTATGCCATTCATGTGCATTTGCTTGTGCATTCTAAATTAATGATTTATGATATGTGTGTTGTGCCTTACATTCTCAATGTTAATGATTGATGTGCTTATGTGATGAGTGATGGGATTATGGTGCGTGATGCATTAGTAGACTAGATGCCATAGTTGGCTTGGAAACGAGTGCATTGGTGGCCTGTGGAATGGGACGCGATAGGACTATGCAATCGTACTATGTTATATAGGAGCATGCGGTTTAGGATTATCATTTTTCCGTGCTACGACCCTTCCCAACAGGGGTTGAGGTGTTAGGTTATCACTTGGGGGGAAGCAGTGGTCGCGGTTGTCGGGTCACTGTGGAGGTTAGACATACGCCCGGCTGGTCATTAGAACAGTCGGCAACTTCAGTGGTATATTTAAGAGGGTCAATCGTACTGCTTTTAAATTGTTGGGGTCAACACCTTTACTTTTCTGTCATTTACTTTTATGTTGAGGGCAGGTAGTTGACGTGCTTTAATTTTTCGAGTACTAACGGTGGGCCTTCTCCTACCTACCCTATGGGCGTATCGCGGGATGGAGTTCGCGGCTTGTACCCAAGGCATACGCAAACTGTGATTGTAAGTAGCACAAAACCAAAGACTTAGAATGTTGTTTAGGTGGATAAGATTTAAAATGAATTGCATAGCATATAGTGCATATAGATGTGATTGTTGTGTGGTCTTTCTTTTCACTTACTGAGCTAGTGAGCTCATCCCACGTGCGCACCACTTTTAGATGATTTTACAGGTCACCAGCCTGAAGATCAAGAGTCGGGCTCCACAGTTGAGTTTCTTGATGAGGATTGGTGGGTCCCGAGGAGTATGAGCATGGTGTTGATTGCACGTGCGAGGGCTGTACTGCGGGACTGCAATAATAATGCCATACAGGATTTTATTTTTTTTATTCTTTTGATGACCCCCTTTTTGTGTACTTGATACGTAAATTGTTATTCTTTTTATGTAAATATCATGCTTGCGGGCCCCCATGTACTTAGCTATATACTACAATTTAGGTATCAAGTATATTGGGGATATTTATAGGTAATTTAAGTCTTCCGTTGAACTTTTGTATACTTATTTTAGATGTGGGTATGCTGTGGTGGGTCCTGTATCAGATGATCCTGGTAGGTTTGGGTTAACTGGAGTTAACCCGATCACGAGTCCCGTTCTATGTGAACGCGGTGTGACAACGGTGGTATCAGAGCGTGATGCTCTATCCACTCACAGCATACCATTTAGACCCCATAAAAAATCTATAATAGGGAATGGGGTTGGTTAAATGTAAAAACTTTAAAGAATTAAAAGCAAAAAAAAAAAGTGGTTGCATTTAATTATTGCATTTCATGGCATGCATTAAAGAAAGCTTGCTTGGAATAAATAAAAGATTAGTTATTTAATTTCATAACCCATCGAGTATGGCTTTGACAAAATTTTGGCAGCATAACAACGCTAAAACAAGATTTTCCAAAATTTCTAAATAGAAGCACTTGATAGACAACATATATATACGAATAAGCATAATCGATAAAGGCTAATTAACGTTGTTACAACCAAATTACAATAAGTTTATCTAGAAGACAAAACTAACCACAAGTCACCAACAACATCATAACACCATACTAACAAGTCCAAATTATGGAGAAAAGTACAAAAAAAAATATATATATACATATAGTTCACCATAAACACATAAACAACAGAGACAAGTAAAAGCTGATTTGGATAGGCAAGCTAAGTCCTCAGAGACCCTCGTCATCGTCTAGCTCTACTACTCCATCCCTCCTAGGCCTCGATCTAACATTGAGCCGACGGTCGTAGTAATCAAACCTTGAATTCACTAGTTGCACATCCCTCTGGAGTCGGGTAAAATCCGCTGAAATGGCATTGGCCGTTGTGTCCAAATCCTCGCTCAATCTTAGGAAGGAATTCTCTAATGTGGCTTGCCTCTCTAAGATATTTTCCTCTCTAGTAGCAATCTCATCTAGTCTTCTCAGAAGCTGATTTGCCCATCTTTCAAGGCCCTTATTCTAGTCATCATACTCTCAAAGTCAAATGCGCCACTCTCAGGTGGTGGGGCTCTATACTGTGGGTTTACAACCATAGCAAAGTTAGAATTACCATCTCTCGAATCAAGAGGCTCCTCCTCGAGGATATCCTCGTCTAGAAAGTCCTCCTCGAATTGAGGAACATAATCCTCATCCTACTCACTATTTTCCTCCTCCTCTATGTGGACATCCTCCCTGTGGACATTCCCCCTATCCCTGCCTCCTTGAGCTTCTACTCTCTGAGGTACATCCATAAGAGCTTGGAGACCCATCCTACGTAGGTTTTCCCTGTTAAATTTGTCCGCTGGAGTCTTTCCCTCCTCACCACTCAAATCCACCCTAAAGAACTCAAAAACCTTGGTGAGGGTTCTACCATATGGGAAACCTCCATCCTCTGGATGTGTGGCATGATGCTCCGTAGTCTTAAGTAAACGTAGGGCAAGCATAAATGCTCGCCACCTCCCTCCAAGGCCTTATAGATGCAAAAGGCTATATAGGCTGCCATGAAGCCTACTTAGTTCCTATGACCTCCTCTAGGGAATAAATTACACTGAACCAAGCGAGCAAATACACGAGCCTCCGGGTGAAATGTCGTCTCAGAATTCGAATGCACCTTGCTGCCACAAATGGTCTCGTAAATGTGGTCTTGCATCCCCGAACTTAAGGATGGGCCCACGGGCTTACTCCTTGAGGGGCTATAGAATTGATGCCCAACTGATGAAATATCTAAAATACTAGCAAGAGTGTCCACAGTCAAACGAATGTTCACTCCCTTCACCATGCTGGTGATTGAGTACTCCCCATACTGGTAAGAGACCTCCAAATTATAGTAAAATCTTCGAACCAGGTGTTCATAGCAGGGGCGGTCAATGTTAAGGATGGACTGCCAACCCAGTGTAGTAAACCTCTCTTGAAGTTGAATCTTGTTGAAATCACAAGTTACCACGGTTTTCTCCATCATCACAGACTTCTTTAGAAAGGTCTGCCAATTAGTTTCTGCCCTCAAACTCCGGAAGAGTCCCTCATCGTAGTCTAAAGGATCGATGGGGGCATGTCCTTGTTGCCTTGTACGAAGGGCTGGGGAACTAGTCCCTACACCCTTCCGTTTTGAAGTTGTGGCCCTACGTTTATTGGAAGAGGATGCGGGTTCCTTGCCTTTGCGAGAAGGCATCCTAGTAAGAAAAGAGAAGAAATAATGATAAGTAAGGATGTTGCATAAGAAAGGAAGTAAATAGGTGGGTGAGCAAGCACATGTAAAAGCACCTAAATACATAATGTGGATCATTATAAAAAGAGGGGTGGTTAAGCTATGGAGAAATGAATAGGAGGAAACCCCCAAAACACGAAATCCACTAGCATGTTGCAAAATAGAAAAGTAACAAAGGAGTACAAAGCATGGCAAGTGAGAAGTGATGGAAAGCCTCATAGGAATTTCCTCAAGTGGGGTAATTGGTGTCAAATGATGGAAAGCCTTCAATGTACAAGTTCAATCTAAGAGAATGAAAATCCTATAATAGTGTAGAACTTGAAGCTTACATATCAATGATAGTAATGCCTATCATTATACAATCAAGAATATACAAAGAAATTTTTTATTATGACATTGTGGTGCAAGGAATGAGAGAGATTCAAAGTTGTTCACAAGTATGGATTCAAAGTGTAAGACAAACATCATTGCACCAACAATTAATGGTAAGTGATTCAAAGTTGTTCACAAGTATGGAATGAAGTGAACAGAATCATAGAAACCCCATAAAATTTTTTTTTCAAGAAACCTAACACAAAAGAGATGGATTTTCATAGAAATGAGATGGAATTGTAAGCATATACAAGTTTCCATGATCTTTCCAACAATGTATGTGCAAATTAAAGATAAGAAATCCCATTTGAGTTGTTAGTTGGGGAGAAAGGAGAAGAAATAGAAGAAAACCCCAAATTGGAGAAATTAGGGCACGATTTGGGATTTCCTCCCATAGATTGGGTAGTAAAGTCCAAAACTATGAATAAGTCACAAAGGAGGCATCATAATCTCATGGAATGATAATTCTATGGAAAGAAACATGAAAAAAATCAAGTTTTGGGAAGTATGAATGGATTCAACCTCCAAAATACATATTCCAAGAAGAGAAATGGAGAAGAGACTTACTTGAGAGTGAACGACACTTAGATCTTCCAAAATCCGTGGAATCATTGAGTGAAATCGTGAGTGGACGCACCAAGAAACCTCCAAAAATCGCCCTGAGTGAGCCAAGAGAAGGGATGGGAGAAAGAGGAGGAAAAAGGGGCTTAAAAGCCCCTCTACACTTTCTGCCTCGGGTTGGACCGGCGGGCCTGACCCAAGCTGCCCATCGGTGGATGCCCGCCGGTGGCAGCCCACTGGTTGGGAAAAAACAAAAGAAAAAAAGGGGGGGGATTATTATATATATATATATAATAATGATAATAAAAAAAAGGGGGAGTCGAGTGGGACCACCGTCCTACTTGTCAAAGCGCTAACACAGTACCTTTGGGGCTAAGCTGTGGCTAGATGCAAGACATCATACACTACAATACCCCGTGTGTAGGCATATGATTATGTGCCTATGTAAATTCTAAGGTACTTAACCAATGTTTGTGTATGGTATGTTCCAGGTGCAAGGACACGATGGTACGCACTAGATCCGGTAGCAATGCGCGAGGTACCTCATGTGGTCCTCCTCCTATCGGTCGACCACCAAATCCTCGAAGGTCTCATTCTGTGGTGCAAACCCCACTTCCACAACCTCAAGAAACCAATGATCAGGGTGTGGCACAAAGGGACCCACCTTTAACCACACTTCCGGATCCTCCACCTATCATCACCTCGAGTGATATTGTGACCATAGTTCAGCAGTCACAGCAAGCCTTCCAGCAACAAATGCTCCAGCAGCAGTAGGCATTTATGGCTGCTATACAACAATAGTTAGACCTTCCTCAACCCGGTCAACATCCTCAGATAATTACTCCACAAGACCCACCTGTAGGGTCTAGTATGGGGCCACAAGCCGGAGGTACACCTCCAATTCCGCAACTCAGCATTCCTCCGTATATGGTGCCCCCTCTGTACCCTTACTATCCGGCATATGCACCCAATTACTCGTCGACGAATAATACGTCAAGGGTAATGGAATCTTTCAAGAGGAACTTACCACATGTATTCTCTAAGGTGGGGAGTGATCGTCTAGAGCCGGACTAATGGATCCAAGAGGTGGAAAAGATATTTGAGGTAATTGAGTGCAATGAGGCACAAAAGCTTATTTGTGCAGGGCTGCAACTCAAGAATGAAGCCAACTCTTGGTGGCAAGCCTCTAAGCCTATTTTATTGGCCGCACATCCGGAACCCACATGGGAGCAGTTCAAGGAGTTGTTTTTGGCAAACCATTACCCTCGTAGCTTCAGAGACCATAAAGAGACGGAATTCATGGCCTTGACTCAAGGGAATAAGACTATCCTTGAGTATCAGTAGCAATTTGAAAACTTGTTCCATTTTGCCCCTAGGAATATGAGGTCAGCTGAAGAAAAGGCTGTAAGGTTTTTGAAGGGATTAAAGGCATCTATTGGGTGAGTGCTCGAGGTCTTAGATTTGATAGATTATGGCCAGATTGTGCAAAAAGCTAAAACCATGGAAGATAAGTAGAAGGGAGAACAATCCCTCACACCTGGATTGTGGAAGAGGAGTAATCCATTTCCGGACATGGGCAACTCATCCAAGGTATACTGTGGGTCGTATAGTTCTGGGCCTACATATGGACAGCCTTATAGGCCATCTGGCTACCTTCCTCGACCAGGTGGTAGTTCAGACTCTACATCTTTTCTCCCAAACACTAGTATGGTGCCTATAGTCACAAGGCCACCTTGTCCCCCATCTACATCAGGTCAAGTGCAAAGGGGCCCTACCCCAGTTTCGGCGTCACATATCCATTGCTTTAATTTCCACTCTTATGGGCCTTATGCTAAAGACTGTTGGGTCAGACCAGCCTTACCCTCCAGTCAGCCCTTTGTGTACATACCTCCCTTAACTCGGGGGAATCAACCACAAGGAAGAATGTATGCCTTATCAGCTGAGGAAGCTGAGGCCAGCACAGAAGTGGTAGCAGGTATATTTTAATTTAAGATTTTTCTTAAGCTAAATTTTGATGACCTGCTAAACTTATATACATTGTTCCACTAGGTGTTCTACCTATATCGGGTATACCAGCCTATGTCTTGTTTGATTCAGGAGCCACACACTCATTCACATCTAAGAGATTTGCTGAGAAACTTGGTATGTCACCCAGGACACTAGATCATGAGATGATTGTTAGTATGCCTATAGGCAAAGTTACATGGTGGAAGGAGGTGTATGGGCCATGCCTAGTCTAAATCAATGGAAAGAAATTGGATGTGCAACTCATCAAATTCAATATGCAAAATTTTGATGTTATATTGGGTATGGATTGGTTGTCGGCCCATCGAGCAAATGTGATGTGTGCCGAAAAATTAATTAGGGTGACAGATGATGAAGGGAAAGAATTGGTATACCAAGCAGATAAAATGAAATGGGCTAGAAAGGTCCTCGTCCCTGCTCTTCAAGCGGCAGAGTTGTTGGAAAGTGGATGTCAGGGTTACTTAGCATCAGTACTTGATATTGATGCAAAGGTTACACCTCTAGAAGAGATAGAGGTGGTTAAAGAATTTCCCGATGTCTTTCCAAATGATCTGATGCATCTACCACCTGATAGAGAGTTGGAATTTGCCATAGACTTGATTCCTAGAGTAGCTCAAGTATCTAAAGCTCCATACAGGATGGCACCAGCCAAATTAAGGGAGTTGCAGACGCAGTTGCAAGAATTGTTGGGGAAGGGGTTTATTCGCCCAAGTGTTTCACCTTGGGGTGCCCCAGTATTTTTTGTCAAGAAGAAGGATGGCAGCTTGCATATGTGCATCGATTATCGAAAACTAAATAAGCTAACCATTAAGAACCGGTATCCATTGCCACACATTGATGATTTTTTTGACCAACTACAGGGTGTAAAGATATTTTCAAAGATAGACCGTAGATCAGGCTATTATCAACTCAAGATAAAGAGCGGAGACATACCCAAGACAGCTTTCAGGACTTGATATGGTCACTATGAGTTCCTAGTGTTATCTTTTGGGTTAACCAATGCACCGGCAACATTCATGGATTTAATGAATCGAGTATTTCATGATGTCCTTGATAAATGTGTAATTATTTTTATTGATGACATCTTGATCTACTCTAAGACAGAAGAGGAGCACACTCAACACCTGAGGATGGTATTACAGAGGCTGAGAGAACAACAATTGTTTCCCAAATACAGTAAATGTGAATTTTGGCTTGAGCAAGTTGGATTCCTGGGACACATAGTGTGTAAGGACGGAATCGAGGTGGATCCGGATAAGGTGAAAGCAGTAGTGGGGTGGGAAAGCCCTAAGAACGTTGCTAAAATTAGATGTTTCTTGGGTTTCGCTGGATACTATCGGCGCTTCATTGAGAATTTTGCTCGGATCTCAGCACCAATGACTAAGTTAACCAAAAAGGGTGTGAAATTTGAATGGATAGAGGAATGTGAGAAGAGTTTTTAGGAATTGAAGAAAAGGTTAGTGTCGGCCCTTGTGTTGACCATCCGGGAAGGCACAGGTGGAATGACAGTCTACACTGACGCTTCTAAGGTCGGCTTGGGTTGTGTTCTCATGCAACGTAGTAAGGTGATAGCATATGCATCCTGACCACTAAAGGAGGTGTCCACATAGCTCTTTTGACGGGACTGAGCTGCTTTAATCCGTTCTCTAATAACGTCGACCTTGTCACAAGTCATCTGTATCATCTTAGGTCCTAACATTCGACGTTCACCTACCTCATCCCAATACAAAGGAGTTCTGCACTTTCTGCCATATAATGCCTCATACGGAGCCATCCCAATTGTAGCTTGGTAACTGTTGTTATAGGCAAACTCCATAAGAGGTATATATTCCTCCCAACTACCACTCATCTCCATTGTACATGCCCTAAGCATGTCCTCTAATATCTGTATGGTTCGCTCCAACTAACCATCCATCTGTGGGTGAAAAGCAGTACTCAAATTCAATTGTGATCCCAAGGCACGTTGTAAGCTTTTCCAAAATCTGGAAGTGAACCTTGGGTCCCTATCTGAAACAATGCTCACTGGCACTCCATGTAAGAGCACTATGTTGTCCATGTAAAGTTGTGCTAGTTTGACCATGGAGAACTTGGTCTTGATAGGAATGAAATGAGCAGTCTTGGTAAGCCGATCCACGATCACCCATATCGCGTCCATTCCCTTAGGTGTACTTGGTAGTCCAGTGACGAAGTCCATTGTAATCCTTTCCCACTTCCATTCTGGTACTGGGAGTGGCTGAAGAGTACCATAAGGTCGATGCCTCTCAGCTTTTACTTTCTGGCAGGTAAGACAAGTCGCCACATACAAAACTATGGTGACTTTCATGTTTGGCCACCAGTAACTTTGTTTGAGGTCTTTGTACATCTTGGTACTTCTTGGGTGAAGTGAGTACTCGGAGCTATGTACTTCTCGCACTATCTTGTCTTGTATATCCAAATCATCGGGTACACACAATCTGTCTCGAAACATCAATGCCCTATCACTGGCTAAAGCAAAATCTGGGTCGTTCATTGTTTGATCTTGAACCTTAACTCTGATCCACTGCAATTCAGAATCCAAAGGTTGCTTCATTATTATCTCTTGCCTAATTACCGGATGCACCTGTAGAGCCGTCAAGGATACAGTCAACCATTTAAGGTTTTCTGGTTGAGGTTCAAGCTCTAAGGTTACCCCTTCATATAAGAGGGTTTCATCCATTAGCATCGCCTCTTGCACTAGTGGTGGACTGACTGCTAAGTATGAGAGCGACACAGTCTGTGTCTTCCGACTCAATGCATCTGCCACTACATTAGCCTTACCGGGATGATACTGAATATCGCAGTCATAATCCCTCATGAGTTCAAGCCATCTCCTCTGTCTCATGTTCAGATCCTTCTGGGTGAAGAAGTACTTCAGGCTTTTGTGATCACTGTATATCTCACACTTCTCCCCATTCAAATAATGTCGCCAGATCTTAAGGGCAAAATGACTGCAGCTAGTTCCAAGTCATGAGTGGGGTAATTCTTCTCATACTCCTTTAGTTGTCGGGATGCATACGCTATTACCTTACCGCGTTGCATGAGAACACAACCCAAACCAACTTTGGAAGCATCAGTATAGATTGTCATTCCACCTGTGCCTTCAGGAATAGTCAGCACAGGGGCCGTCACCAACCTTTCTTTCAATTCCTGGAAGCTCTTCTCACAATCCTCTGCCCAGTCGAATTTCACACCCTTTTTAGTCAACTTGGTCATTGGTGCTGAGATTCAGGCGAAATTCTCAATGAAACGCCAGTAGTATCTAGCCAAACCCAAGAAGCTTCTGATTTCGTTGACATTCTTGGGGCTTTCCCATTCCACTACTGCTTTCACCTTATCAGGATCTACTTCGATTCCGGATTTAGACACTACGTGCCCCAGGAATCCAACTTGTTCAAGCCAGAATTCACACTTGCTATACTTGGCAAACAACTGTTGATCTCTCAACCTCTGTAACACCATTCTCAAGTGTTGAGTGTGGTCCTCTTCGATCTTGGAGTAGATCAAGATGTCGTCAATAAAAACAATTACCCATTTATCGAGCACATCCTGAAATACTCGATTCATTAGATCCATGAAGGCTGCCGGTGCATTGGTTAACCCGAAAGATAACACTAGGAACTCATAGTGACCGTATCAAGTTCTTAATGCTGTTTTGGGTATATCACTGCTCTTTATCTTGAGCTGATAATAGCCGGACTGAAGGTCTATCTTTGAAAATACTCTGGCTCCCTGCAACTGGTCAAATAGATCATCAATGCGTGGAAATGGATACCGGTTCTTAATGGTTAGCTTATTTAATTCCCGGTAATCGATGCACATACGCAAGCTGCCATCTTTCTTCTTGACAAACAGCACTGGGGCACCCCAAGGTGAAACACTTGGGCGAATGAACTCCTTTTCTAATAATTCCTACAACTGCATCTGCAACTCCTTCAATTCAGCTGGTGCCATCCTGTATGGAGCCTTAGATACTGGAGCTGCTCCAGGAGTCAGGTCTATGGCAAACTCCAACTCTCTATCAGGTGGTAAATGCATCAGATCATCTAGGAAGACGTCTAGAAACTCTTTAACCACCTTTACCTCTTCTAGAGGTGTAATCCTTGCATCAACATCGAGTACCGATGCTAAGTAACCCTGACATCCACTTTCTAGCAATTTTACCGCTTGAAGAGCAGAGACAAGGACCTTCCTCACCCTTTTCATTGTATCTGCTCGGTATACCAATTCTTTTCCTTCGTCATCTGTCACCCTAATCAGCTTTTCCGTACACATCACACTAGCTCGATGAGCCGACAACTAATCCATACCCAATATAACATCAAAATTCTTCATATTGAACTTAATGAGTTGTGCATCAAGGTTCTTTCCATTAATTTCCACTGGGCACGGCCCATACACTTCCTTCAACTGTGTAACTTTACCAGTAGGCATACTAACAATCATTCCGTGATCTAGGATCCTGGGTGACATCCCAAGTTTCTCTGCGAATCTCTTAGATGCGAAAGAATGAGTAGCTCCTGAATCGAATAAAACATAGGCTGGTATGCCTGATATGGGTAGGATACCTAGTGTAACAATGCATATAATTTCAGCAGGTCATCAATATTAATCATAACAAATTTCTTAATTTAAAATGTACCTGCCACTACTTCTGTACTGGCCTCAGCTTCCTTAGCTGACAGAGCATACATCCTTCCCTGCGGTTGATTCCCCCGACCTAAGGGAGGTCGGTACGCAGAGGGCTGACTGGAGGGCAAGGCTGGTCTGGCCCGACAGTCCTTTGCATAATTCCCATAAGAATGGCAGTTAAAGTAACGAATCTGAGACGTCGGAACTGGGGCTGGGCCCCTCTGCACTTGACCCGTTGCAGATGGAGGTCGAGGTGGCCTTAGAGCTATAGGTGCTGCACCAGTGTTCGGGCAAAAAGAGGTGGAACCCGAACCACCAACTGGTCTAGGAGGGTAGCCAGATGGCCTATAGGGCTGCCTATACATAGGCCCAGAACTGTACGATTCGCGGTATGCCTTGGAGGAGTTTCCTATATCCGGAAATGGGTTTGTTCTCTTCCACAGTCCAGGGGTGAGGGACTGTTCTCCCTTTTGCTTATCCTCCATGGTCTTGGCCTTCTGCACAATCTGGCCATATTCGGTCAAATCCAAGACCTCAAGTACAGACCCAATAGATGCTTTTAGGCCTTTTAGGAACCTCGCTGCCTTCTCTTCAGCTGTCCTCATATGCCTTGGGGCAAAATGGAACAAACTCTTGAATTGTTGTTGGTACTCAAGGACAGTCTTACCTCCTTGAGTTAAGGCCATGAACTCAGTCTCCTTGCGGTCTCTGAAGCTGCGAGGATAATGGTTGTCCAAGAACAACTCCTTGAACTGCTCCCAAGTGGGTTCTGGATGGGCAGCCAACAATGTGGGCTTGGAGGCTTGCCACCAAGAATTTGCCTCCTTCTTAAGTTGCAACCCAGCACAAATGAGTTTCTGTGCATCCGTGCACTCAAGCACCTCAAATATTTTCTCTAGTTCTTGGATCCATTGATCCGGTTCCAGAGGATCACTCCCCACCTTAGAGAATACAGGTGGTAAGTTCCTCTTGAATGACTCTACTACCTTTGACGTGTTATTCGTCGGCGGGAAGTTAGGAGCATAAGCCGGATAGTAAGAGTATGGAGGAGGCATCCCATACTGAGGAACACCGAATGGTGGGATTGGAGGTGTACCTCCCACTTGTGGTCCCGTTCCCGACCCTACAGGCGGGTCCTGTGGAGTGAGTATCCGAGGAGGTTAACCCGGTTGAGAAAAGTCCAACTGTTGCTGAATAGCAGTCATAAATGCTTACTGTTGCTGAAGCATTTGTTACTGAAAAGCCTGTTGTGACTGCTGATATATAGTAGCAACATCTCCCAGTGTAATAACCGGTGGAGGGTCCGGGAGTGTAGTCATAGGTGGGTCCCCATGTGCCCCACCCTGACCAAGGGTCTCTGGAGGTAGTGGAGGTGAGGTTTGCCCCACAGAGCGGGACCTCCTGGAATTCAGTGGTCGACCGACCGGACGAGGACCCCGTGAGGTACCTCGGGCATTACTACCGGATCTAGTATGTACCATCGTATCCCTGTACCTGGAACATATCACACACCATATTGGTTAAACACCGGAGAATTGATTTCGGCACACAATTATCTGCCATCACATAAGGTATTGTAGTGTATGATAGTCCACAATAAATCACAACTTAATTCCAAGGTACGGAGCCAACGCCCCAACGGGTACGTCAATGGTCCCACTTGACCATAACACATTATCAATAATAAGAATCAATATAATCATGCTAGGAGGAGGGAAAGAAAAATTTTCAAAATTTTTCTAACTTTTCACAACCGGTGGGCTACACTGGCGGGTAGGGGCCCGCTGATCCTGCCCGAGTAAAAACACGAACAGGGCCCTACAGGCCCTGTTCTGTCTTGTCTCTTCCCCAACTCCTGTCTCTCTCTCCCTCTCTTCCTTGGGCGATCTTGGAGGTCTCCTCGGCGCTTCTACTCGCGAGTCTACTCATCAACTCGGCGCTTTTGAGAAGGTTCAACTCTCCTTCCTTCAAGTAAGTTTCTTCTTCTCCTTTCTCAGAACTTTCATTTGGGGGTAGAAATGCATGTGTAGGCTTTAATCTAGGCTTCCTTTCCACATTTCTTTCCATAGAATAGCATTTCCATTTGATTGTGATGTTTCTATGGTGGTCATTTGTAGTTTATTTAGGATTTTATCTCCCCATTTGGTGAAAAACCCAAATCGTGCCCTAGGTTTCCAAAATTGGGGATTTCTTCAATTCTCGCTCCTTTTCTCCAATTGATGATTCCTTTGTGATGCATTTCACTTGATTTGTGCTTAACATGCTATAGATTTCATGAATTGTCCATTATGCTTGGAATCCCCATGTATTCCCATGAAAAACCCCTCTTTCTGTATTGGTTTCCTTGGTCTTCATCACCTACTTGTATTCATGGAACTCCATAGTCTATTTGGGTATGTTTTTGCACTTTCATGATCCCGCTACCATGGCATTTCATTCTAGATCTAGGGTTTCAAGCTTTTACCCCATTGTGAATGAGTTTGCGCATTGCAATTGAATCCTCTCATGTTACATATGCTCCTTGCTGTTATTTTACTGTTTTGGCATGTTTCTCCGCTTTGTCACCTACCGTGCATCATATCCATTAGCTCCCTATCATTTCTAGCTCGTCGCCATTTTCATTTTGTGAGAATTTTGGTTTTGGGTTTCCCCCTTTTTCTGTTGTCATTTCCTTTCTTTACTCACCCTACTTTCTTCTCTTCTTGCCAGGATGTCATCTCGCACCGGCAAAGGACCATCTTCCTCTGGTGTAAGACGTAAGACTACCGCTTCTAAGCGGAAGAGTGCGGAAACCAGCTCTTCAGCCCCCTGCACAGGGAGACCCGGACCTGCCCGGTCTGACCCTACAGACTATGATGAGGAGCTCTTCTTAAGTGCAGAGGCAGCAGCCAACTAGCCTATTTTCCTGAAGAAGTCAGTGATGATGGAGAAGACCGTGGTAGTCGACGACTTCCACAAGGCTCGGCTTCAGAAGAGGTTCTTAGCACTGGGCTGGGATTCTATCCTTCACGTAGACCAACCATGCTACGAGCAGCTAGTCCGTCGGTTCTACTGCAACTTGGAGGTGTCTTATCCATACGGGGAGTTCACCATAAGCAGCTTGGTGAAGGGGATAGACATTCAGCTGACGGTGGGTACCTTGGCCAGCATCTTGGGCATATCGACAGCTGGGCACCGATACTACAGTCCTCCTAGGAGTAAGCCTCTGGGACCATTCATGAGCTTGGAGATGCTGGACTTCATCTACGAGACTATCTGCGCAGCAGTACCCGTCCGGAGTCCGAGACGTCCTTCTACCCTGAGGTTCGTTTATTTGCCCATTTGGTCCAGTTCAACCTGCTTCCCAGAGGAGGTCACCAGAACCAGGTGGGTTTCATAGCAGCCTTCATTGCGTTCTGCATCTACAAGGCCGCAGAGGGAGGTGTCGAGCACTTATGCCTCTCGTACATCATTCTCAGGACGATGGAGCACCACACTTCCCACCCTGAGGATGGAGGATTCCCTTATGGCAGGATCCTCACTAGGATCTTTGAGTTCTTCAGGGTGGACCTGAGCGGCGAGGAGGGGAAGACTCCGGCTGATAGGTTCGACAGGAGTAACCTCCTGAGGATGGGTCTCCATACCCTCATGGATACACCCTCGAGAGCAGGAGCTCAGAGAGGTAGGGGTAGGAGGGCTGCCCCTATGGAGGATGTCCTCATGGAGGAGGAGTCCAGCGAGGAGGATGAGGACTACGTTCCTCAGGATGAGGGGGATGAGCTGGTGGGTGATGGCATCCCTGAGGAGGCGCCTCAGGAGTCGAGAGGCCCTGGTCCCAGTTCCTCCAGAGCTGCAGCCTCACCACATAGAGCCCCACCACCTGGGAGTGGTGCATACGACTTCGAGGGCATGATGTCCTCCATGCGGGCCTTGCAGGAAGGCCAGGTTCAGCTACTGAGATGGCTGGACGAGAGTGCCTCTAGGGAGGAACGCATCCTGGAGAGGTAGGCCACTTTGGAGGATTCCTTCCTCAGGCTGGGTTAGGACTTGGACACCACGACCAACGCTATCTCAGCAGATTTTGGCCGACTTCGGAGGGAGGTACGGCTGGTGAACGCGAGGTTTGACTATTACGACCACCGCCTCTACGTCAACTCTAGGCCTCCGGCGAACGGGGTGATCATCGATGACGACGACGATGACCAGTGAGGGCTTAGCTCGCCCACACCAACTGTTTATCTATTTTCTCTTTTTTTTTTGTAGACCTTATTGTATACTTCATTTATTCTTATTCCTTGTATTTGCGCTGTAACTGGATTCATTTGTGGAATAATATCATTTGATAGTGATTTTTTTCTGTGGTGCATTTATTTGTTGAGTTCTTGTGTAGTTTGGTTGTGATGATTCTTGTTACTTTTTATCTTTGTCGTATTGAATATGTTGTTTATTAGGTGTTGTGTGTAAAATTTTTGGAAATCCCATTTTACGCCGTTATGCTGCTGAAATTTCATCAAACTAGTACGTGATAGGTTATATCACCAACTTATTTACCTTTTATCTACTCTCATGCATGCCATGAATGCAACATCTAATGCAACCCTTTTTAATATTTCATTCTTTGACTTTTACTCTTTAAAGCTTTTACATTAACCCAACCCCATTTCCCTATTATAGAGTCTACGGGATTCTAATGGTATGCTGTGAGTGGAGCAGAGCATCACGCTCTGATACCACCGTTTGTCACACCCCGTTCTCACAGAACCGGGCCAATGACCGGGTTAACACCGGTTAACCCAAACCTGCCAGGATCATCATATACTGTATTCCACCACAGCATACACACAACTAATATAAGCTCATCAGATCACCGGAAGACTAAGTTTTACCTGTGAATAATCCCATAATACTTGATACCCGAATTGTGATACAATAATTATATACATGTGGGCCCAAAGGCATGATATTTACACAATAAAAGTACAATTCATATATCAAGTATGTAAAGAAAATCATCAAAATAATCAAAGTACACAGCTCGGCTCGGCAACAAAGGGTAGAGCTCAGCTCGGCATCAAGGGTTGAGCCCAGCTCGGCATCACATAGTAGAGCTCAGCTCAGCCTCAAAAGTGGAGCTCAGCACAGACTCAGAACTGCGGTCCTATAGCACAACTCTCGCACGAGCAGTTAGTGTCGTGCTCTAACTCCTCAGGGGTCCACCAGTCCTCTTCAGGAAACTCGACTGTGGGACCCACCCCATGCTCCTCAGATGTATGACCTGCAAAATCATCTAAAAAGGGGGTACCCGTGGGATGAGCTCACTAGCTCAGTAAGTGGTAAGATGGACCACACAGCAGTCCACACATCAAAACACAATCATATGCAGTACATGCCATGCAATACATTTTAAATCACATCCACCTAAGCAACATTACTAAGTCTTTGGTTTAGTGCTACTACAGCCACAGTGCGCGTATACTCTGGGTACGAGCCGCGAACTCCATCCCGCGATACGCCCATAGGGCTGTGGGAGAAGGCCCACCGTGAGTACTCAGAAAAGTAAAGACAATGCCGTCCATCGGCTCTCAACAGAAATGTAAATGACTGAAATTAAAGGTGCTGACTCCAGCAATTTAAAAGCAGTACGATTGGCCTTGTATCACCGGGGTCCAATCGGACGTAAGAATCACCTTCGGGGCCACACAGGTGGGTCAAACAGGTGGGCTGTCTGGCCCACCGGTCCTACCCACTGGTTTGGACTGGTGGGTAGGGGTCCGCCTATAGGGCCCGCCGGTCTGGCCCGCCGGTTGGGCCTGAAGGCCCCTGCCCTCTCAAGTGGGTGCCCACAGGCGGGTAGGGGCCCACAAGTTCCACCCACCGGTCTTGGCGGGAAAGACACTGTTTCTTCCCAACTTCCTCCATTCTTTGGGGATTCAAATGGGGCTTTTCCCAACCCATTCTTCACACCTTCAAGGTCTTATAGGATGGTTCTAACCTAGATCTAGGTTAGATTCAAGGGATGAAAACCATCTTACCTTCTTTGCTCATGAACAACTTCAAACCCTCCAAATCACTTCAAACCCACAATGCTTCTTCCACCTTGTCAATACCTCTTCAAATCCTTCAAGATCAATACATAAATCATCCATTAAAGCTTAGATTCATCATTTCAAAGGGGATTTACAAGATCTCATGAAACCCTACTCGAATCAAGGGTTTAAGCTTGGGTATGGTGAATGTTCAAAGAACTCGACTTTGCTTACCTCCAAATGTAGATCTAGAGTTGAAGATCACTCTTCCGGCGCCGGAATGGGAAGATCAAGCTTCGGCACCGCTGAAACCCCTCTTTTCTTCCTCTTCCTTCTCTTCCTTTCTTCTTCCCTTTCTTTTCTCTCTCCTCTTTACTATCCTCACCAACGTACGGGTGTCATAAATGAAAAGAAAAGAAAATCATAAAGCTATATATATAATTCCTAAATAAATGAATAGTGCACATGGATGGGTCACTCAGGTGGGTGGGTGCACCCACCTGTCCGCCCACCTGAGGCCAAAACTTGGGATTTTGACAGAGTTCGGGCCTCGGCGTGAACCCCACCCCCGGCATACAAGGTGGTATACATATATACATTAATATACGGCTACAATACCTACTTTATCCATATATGGCCTTATGGTAGGTGCATGTACACGGCTTGGGCACTCCCGTCTCTTCTGCACTGGCTCAGACTTGTCGGGCCAACCGGTGTTTAAGATCACCCTTGCCATCATAGCCCATAAGGAACCCGCTCTAATTCCCTCTGGTTCGGTTCCTGCATGGTTAAACCTGTTCAACAGCGAAATCAGACCGGGTTTAAGAAGCAGGGTATTATACGGCAGTCCCAACTTACAATTAGGAATACCGATGGTGTGAGAAAGACATGTACCTGTCTTACAGACCTAGATCATGCTTCTTCGCTTCTAGCATCCACCAGTCACTCACACCGTACTCCGAACCAGAAGATATTGGATCACCTGCCAATGGCACCACGGTACTTGCATCATCATCTAAAAAGGGTATATACATGGGGTGAGCATTCCAACTCGCTCAGTGAGGGGTGGGGCAAGCACATCCAAGCAAGATAATAGAAGTAATAATTTATGATGCATGATTACAAAAATTAAACATAGTCCATGATACTCGTGATGCAGTTCATTTGTTTATTTTCCACCTAACAATACAAACTAAGTCTGGTAAATGCTATTATGACGCATTAGGCTATATCCCTCATCTCGAAAACGACATCGACTACGCAGCAATACAAACCTTAGCCATGATTAAAATCCTGTCGGTCCCTATATGCGTCCATGGGTCACCCAACAAACCCCTGATAACCCCCTCTTGGCAGTCACGACACTGGTAACACATCGGTCACACCGGATAGGTTCTCACCTCCGGCAACAATCACATCGTACCACAGGAGTGGCACTTTGGGAAGGCTCATCAAACATACCACAATGGGTTATCCAACATCTCAACCCCTGTTGGCAAGGGTACATAGCACAGAGAGTGATACCTAACCATATATATATACTACATGCCTTCATAATGATACAGTTAGTATGGATTACATGATACTGGAGAGACCTCGGCCACAAAGTGTAACCTATCTCCAAATACAGTCCCAGGTACATGATACCAGAGAGACCTTGGTCACAAAGTGAAACCTGAGACCATTTACCTAATCTAGCATGCAATAGCAGTTGAGTATGGACTACGCAACACCGACAAGACCTCAGCCACGAAGCGTATCCATTTCCAAATGCAGTCCCAGGGTACACGATACCAGTAAGACCTTGGCCACAAAGTGTAACCCGTGACTACAACTAACTCTAATGCACATAATCAATGCATGAATACAATATATATACGACAATTATGACACCGGTAACACCTCCGCCACGTCGAATTCTGTCTCTCACACACACACATCCAAACACAAGGCGATCACGGTACCAGAACCACCTCGGCCACACCGGATCCCATCATACATTCCATAAAATTCATATCATGATCGTAAAATGAAAATTTTATATAATTCTAAGCATGTGAGCAATTTAATAAATAATAAACATTTAAAAAATAAACACAGTCCATCCCTTACCTGTTTTACGATCGGTTGTGTTCAGGTTCAAGTACGGCCACTGATCAATCAATTCAATTCTGGCTTCAGGGCTCATGCGCATCACTATCCTATACATAAGGGGATCGTACATTAGTACACATCGAAAACATTGGGAGGGACCCAAACAGGTCACCCCCAAAAGGTACAGACACTGTCTCCTATTGATAGTGATGTCACCAAAAACAACCATCGGAAACAGGGCATTTTCACCAAAAATATCAGACTTATTTCCAATGGAGGTGATAGAGAGTAGATAAGGCTCCAAGTTCACCAGAAATATTTGATCGAAAACATACCCAGTGGATCTAGTGGACTGTTTTCGGTGGTGATACAGGTTAGTCCAATAATTTGGGACTTTTTGGCTCAGGCCCGATTGCCAGTATTTGTTTCATAGAGTTTGTAGGGGATGTCCTAGCATCTTAAGCTAAGAAAATTCCAATTCCACCTAGCCATTTGACAGATATGACGATCAAATGATCGAAACCCTAGTTGGTCTTTTAGCATTAAATATTGTCGAAGCTCACCGGGCTTGGTTCGAGCTTGGCAACAACACTGGGAGGGTAGAATACCCATCCTACAACCCTAACATGGTGTGCACACCAAGATTTCATCCATACCTAGCTCTATATAGGTTAAAGTGAAGAGAGAGAGTGGCATGGGAGGTTGTACTTACCTCCGGCAACGATTTCAGCAACAAGGCAGTAGCTGGCACCAAGGTAGGCCTTCAATCCCCTTCTCCTTCCTCTTCTTCTTCTTCCTATACTCTTTCTCTACTCTGCTACATTGGGCACAAGGAAAATGAGCAAATGAATCCTCATTTCCCAACTTATAACTTAAGTTGGGATTAAGGGTCTGTTTGGCTTGGGCCTCTTTTGAACCAATCGGGTAAAAATGAGTTTCGGGACATGAGGACCCACACATTTAGGTCCATAAGGTGTTCACATCAAGAGGAAGGTGTGGAGGATGATTTGGGATCATTCGGTACCATTTATGATGCAAGTGGCGGGACCCACGGGCATCGAAACCTAGACAGTAGCCAGTGGACCCACCAGGAATAGGCATCGGATTCATGCCCCGGCTGCTTCTGGTGGCCTGTTTTCGGTGGTCAAGATAGCCTGCTATCTTGACAGCTTGCTATCCCAGGGTTTCTCTCGCATGGGTGGTTGCCCTCGAACATGCCCAAGGATTTTTGACAATTACGATGTATGCCAAAATCAAGTGTGGGGAGTTGGGTCACTTATCGTCGGGATCGGAAGGCATGAATGCTCTCCAGTCGGATAGGCACGCGATACACGAACATATGGGGTCATCTCTATCCCTTTGGCAATGTGCAGCCATGAGCCAAAACCCTATCATACTTTCAATCTCTGATTCGAGTCCTGTCATAACAGTTCAAATTTGATCGGATTAGGGCACGACTGTAACACTCCCCCCACCTTACAAGAATTTTGTCCTCGAAATTGAACATACCTGGAAAATCAAACACTCCAGGATACTGCTTCATCATTTCATCTTCTCGCTCCTAGGATGCTTCCTGTTCAGGGTGGTCCATCCATTTCACTTTGACGAAGGAAACGGTGTGGTTGTGAAGAACATGCTCCTTCTGGTCAACAATCTTCTCCGGAAACTCCACGTAGGAAAAATCCTTGTCCAACTCATGGGGTATGTAAGTCAAGAGATGAGTGGGGTCAGGAATGTACTTCCTCAACATAGATACGTGGAAGACATCATGTGTAACTTCCAGCTCCAGTGGTATAGCTATCCGCTAAGCCACCAGTCTGATCCTCTCTAGTACATCATACGGTCCCATAAACCTTGGACTGAGCTTCCCCTTCTTGCCGAACTGCATCACCCCTTTAATTGGGTAGATTCATAAAAAGACCTTGTCTTCAACACCAAACTCTAGATGTTTCCTCCTAACATCTATGTAGCTTTTCTACCTAGACTGAGCTACCTTGATCCTTTCTCTGATCACATTCACCTTCTCACTAGTAGCCTGTATTAGGTTCGGACCCAAAATATGCCGCTCACCAACCTCATCCCAATAGAGTGGAGTTCGACATTTCCTGCCATATTGTGCCTCGAATGGGGACATCCCGATGATGGCCTGATAATTATTGTTGTAGGAGAACTTAATAAGGGAAATGTGCTCATCCCAACTATAACTCATATTTAGGGAAAATGGTTGGAGTAGGTCCTCCAATGTCTGAATAGTCCTCTCCGACTAACCAACGGTCTGAGGGTGAAAGTCAGTGCTGAAAGCCAACTATATGCCTATAGCCTTCTGCACACATGTCCAGAACTTGGAAGTGAACCTGGAATCTCGATTAGAGATGATAACTAGTACACCATGCAACCTGATGATGTTGTCAACGTACAACTTAGCCAACTTGTCCATGGAAAATATAATCTTGATTGGGATAAAGTGAGCTGCCTTGGTTAAGCGGTCCACAACTACCCAAATGGCATCTATACCCTTTTGTTTACGAGGTAGGCCCGTGATGAAGTCCATGGTAATATTCTCCCATTTCCACTCCGGAATAGGTAGGGACTGTAATAACCCATGGGGCCTCTGTCCCTCAGTCTTAACTTGCTGGCATGTGAGGCATCTAGACACATGCGTGGCCACATCATTCTTCATTCCTTTCCACCAGTAGGAGCCTTTGAGGTCCTTGTACATTTTAGAGCTGCCTGGGTGAATGGAGTATGGAGAGCAATGTGTCTCTCTCAAAACCGTGTCTCTCAAATCACCATCATTGGGCACACACCTCCCTTTGAACTTGAGAATCCTGCTTTTAGTCACAGAAAAATCTAGGTCCTTTTGGGTTCCTTCCTAGCATTCTGCTATTAGATTTTGCAACTCTGCATCAGTAACCAGAGCTGCAATGATCCTATCCACTAGACTAGGTTTAACAACTAATGCCGATAGTGACAAGGTGACACTCTCTACTAATAGTTCTAAGTTTAGTTTCCTAGCCTCCTCTTGGAGATACCCATTAGTGGTCAGTGATGCAAGAGTCAGTGACTGGGATTTCTGACAGAGTGCATTAGCTACCACATTAGCCTTTTCAGGGTGATAGTGGATAGTACAATCATAATCCTTCATCAGCTCTAACCAATGCCTCTGCCTCATGTTGAGCTTCTTTTGGGTGAAGAAGTACTTGAGGCTCTTATGGTCACTGAAGATCTCACTCTTCTTACCATACAGGTAGTGTCTCCAGATTTTTAGTGCAAAAATCATAGTTGCCAACTCCAAATCATGGGTGGGGCAGTTCTTCTCATAATCCTTCAATTGACAGGATGCATACGCAATGACTTTCCCATGCTGCATCAATACACAACCCAATCCCAGCTTGAAGGCATCACTATACACAACCATACCACCTATACCAGTCGGAATAGTAAAAAATGGAGCCGATACTAACCTTTGCCTTAGCTCTTTGAAGCTTCTCTCACAAGCATCAGACTACTCAAATTTGACACCCTTCCGTGTGAGTCGGGTCATTAGAGTAGCAATGACGGAGAAGTTCTCGATAAACTTCCTGTAGTATCCAGCCAATCCCAGAAAACTACGTATGTCTACTACACTCTTGGGAGTCTCCCATTCTAGAACTGCCTTCACCTTGCCTGGGTCAACCTCTATACCATTGGCCGAAGCAATGTGGCCTAGGAATGCCACTTGTGATCGACAAAACTCACACTTGCTGAATTTGGCATAGGGTTGCTTCTCCCTCAGCCGTTGCAGTACTAACCTTAGGTGAACACCATGTTCCTCTGAACTCTTGGAGTAGACCAAAATTTCATCAATGAATACTATCACAAACCTATCTAAGACATCCTAGAATACTCGGTTCATCAAATCCATAAATGCAATCGGTGCATTGGTCAACCCAAATGACATCACCAAGAATTCATAATGTCCATACTTTGATCTAAAGGCTGTCTTACTGACATCACTATCCTTGATCCTAAGCTAGTGGTAGCCTGATCTAAGGTCGATCTTGGAGAACACCTTGGCCCCCTGCAACTGATCAAATAAATCATCTATCCTTGGCAAAGGATACCGGTTCTAGATGGTTAGCTTATTAAGCTCCCGGTACTCAATGCACAGTCTCATACTTTCATATTTCTTCTTGATGAACAATACCGATGCTCCCCATGGAGACACACTAGGCCTAATGAATCCCTTCTTCAGAAGGTCCTAAAGTTGCACCTGTAATTCCTTCAATTCCGTGGGGGCCATGCGGTAAGGGGCTTTTGACATTGGTGCTAAGCTGGGGAGTAGGTCTATAGCAAATTCTGTCTCTCAGTCCGGTGGTAAGCCTGTCAAGTCATCAAAAAATACATCAGGAAATTCCCTCACCACATCTAGCTTAGTCAATGGCCTAATCTCTATCTCAATATCCATCACAGATGCTAAGTAGCTTTGACATCCCTTATCTAGTAGCTTCTTTATCTGGAGTATGGATATGATAACTCTCTTGGGTTTCTTGGGCTTATCCCCTTAGAGCACAAACTCATCATCATCACGAGGTCTGAAAATGATAGCCTTCTCTACACATAGCACACTAGTTCTGTATGCAGACAACCAGTCCATTCCTAAAATCACGTCGAAGTCGATCATATCCAACTCGATCAAGTGAGCATTCAATGATCACCTATGGTCACTAGGCAAGGCTCATAAACATAGTTCAAACCCACTACACCTCCTATAGGGGTGCTCATAGCTAAACATTGAGTTAGTCCCTTAGGTAGAATTCTCATCTTCTTCGCAAATGCCAGCGATAAGAATGAATGCGAGGCTCTTGAGTCAAATAATACATGTGTAGGCAATAATGATATCAACAATGTACCTATCACCACACCGAGGGTAGCATCAGCATCTTTTGCATTCATAGCAAACACTATGCCCTATGGTCTCTGGCCCTGTAGGGGCTGTACTGGCCTAAGGGCCGAATATGTCTACTGGGACCTAGGTGGCATAGTGTAGGGTGCATCATCTAGCCTTCGGTGGGGGCATGTCCTCGCCATTGTGGCCTGACTGATCACAATGAAAACATCTCGAGCCCAATCCTGAAGACTGAGATACAACACTAGATCAGGAGGACTAGAAATTCTGACTAGCATCGGGCCTCCTAAACTGCACTAGAGTTGGGTTGGCGTAGGGCACTCGGAAAGGTTTGCTACCTCCCCTAGAATCAGTAGATCCCATTGGCCTCTTTCCCGTCCCTTGTTGAGCCGTGTAGTTATCCCTATGTCGGTCTTCAATAGATTTGGCCACTTGGACCACCTCAGCATAGGTTTGCAGTTTCAACCCCACAATGGTTGACCCAATACCTGGCCTCAACCCTTACTCAAACTTCTTTGCCTTGGCTCTGTCACATCTCAGATGCTCAGGAGTAAAATGGAATAGCTCGTCAAAGCGCTGCTGATACTCGAGCACCTACCGAGGACCCTGAATCAACTAAGAGAACTCACTCTCTCTCCTATCCCGAAAGCTTTCTAGAAAATAGTTCTCAAAGAAAGCCCCTTTGAAGTCTGCCCAAGTAGGGTTTGGATTACTAGCCCTCAGAATAGCCTCGGTGGTCTCCACCAATCATTTACTTCATTCTATAACTGATAGCCCACACACAAAATCTTTTGCTCATTGATGCAGCCCATCAGGCTAAAAACCTTCTCCATTCCACCAATCCATCTTGATGGATACAACGGGTCTTGCCCCACCTTGGAGAAACATGGGGACCTAAGCCATTGAAACTTCTCCATCATCTTTGTCAAGTCTGTCCAGCCCTCTACATGGGGTTGGGCCTGATCTGGCATTGGGTCTTACACATGCCCATGCACTTGTGCCCTACCAGATGTTTGAAGGGTAACCAATCCAGTGGGTATTGGAATGGGTGCCGGTGTAGTAGGAGGTGCGGGCGGTGCATTGTGGGCTTCCATTGTCACTTGGATTCTACTATCGATCCAGCCATAAATTGATTTTGCCTTTCTTCCACTTCCCGCATCATGTTATTCATGATGGATGCCACATCCTGGTCCGTAAGTACAGGCGAGGCCGGTGGCATATTACGGGGTCTACCCCGATTTTGTGTAGGGGAAGAAGGAGGTGATGGGCATGATTGGATTGGGATCTGGTGTTCTGGCATGACATGCTTCCTATGAAGGAATCCAATTAGTAGACATGCATAAATAAGGTTGCATGTAATTGGAACACACGCATACACAGTGGGTCCCACATGTACACAATCGGAAAAATTAGGGTTAGGGCATGCATAAGTTGGGTCCACATATATTAATATCTGATCACGCACACATCCCAAAGAGGCACACCATCAAAGGAACCGAATTAAAACCTTAGACTTGGAAAAATAAAATGATTTATTTTCCAAAAGAGTCCACCAGAAACAGGGAGTCAAACCACCGAAAATATGGATTAATCCATCGAAAATATTAGTGGTATTTTCGGTGGGCAAAACAGAGGTCAAAAACCTAATTTCCACTTCACCGGAAACAGACACCGGAAGCATGCCCAGTGTTTCCAGAGGGCTATTTTCGGTGGCCGATTTCTATTTACTCTTGTGAGAAAGGTGTGGAAATAGCCAAGGAGTCTTTTGCTACCCATTCCCTACCATCTTCGTGCTATTTCATGATCGATCGGTGCCGCATTCGCATCCAAGGTATGTTCTCTCTCTCTGAAACCTAGTTTTTGTGATTTTCTTCTCTGTGAGTTTTGTATGCAGCCATTTAACTAGTTTTTTCATTCCAAATCCTTAGGAATCATCTTGTAACAATGTCTAAACACTGTGTACGTACCCGATGTGCTCTTATACAAGAGGAGCAAGATGTTGCTG
Organism: Macadamia integrifolia; assembly: GCF_013358625.1. Taxonomy (NCBI): domain Eukaryota; kingdom Viridiplantae; phylum Streptophyta; class Magnoliopsida; order Proteales; family Proteaceae; genus Macadamia; species Macadamia integrifolia. The sequence goes on along the minus strand of NC_056557.1, from coordinate 27,560,639 downwards.
AGCAGTTCAACCCAATCCTGTTTCGCGCTATGGTTGAGCGAGACCATTGGGAGTTCTTTGAGTGCCACAACATCGACTCAGGAGTCTATGAGAGGACCAAAGACTTTCATGCTTTCCATCTTCATCAATGGTTTGAGGAGATTGGATGAAACCCAATCAATACTACTACCCCACCCTGGTAAGGCTATTTTATTCCAACATGGAATGCGTGAACCGGGGTACCGAAGAGATGCGGATCACCTCCTATGTGAAGGGGTGGAGATCTCCTTTGACATGGGGCAGCTGGAAAATATTTTGATGATTAGCAATACAGGTGATCTAGTGTACTGCCCACCTTGGACTCTGGCATATGAATTTCAGAGTCCCAATACCTTCCAGGAGATCAATGACATGCTGACTAAGGAAGCCCAGGTATGGAACCATCCAGCCAAATACTTTGCCACTCCAAAGGTTGTCTGTCATGCGATTCAGCTGAATGTCCTCCCCACCTATGGATATTATAATAAGGTGTCTGCCCTGCAAGCCTACGTGACATACTGCATGTACAAGGGGGCATAGATACGTCTGCCTTATCTCCTAATGTGGACCATGGTAACTCGATCTGAAGGGCAAGATCACTGGGTAGGGAACCTATGCTACGGGAGGATATTGACTGACATCTTCCACAGCTTTGGGGTGGACTTGGAGGGCGAGGCATGCTTAGGTGAAGAGGTCACAGACTTCAACCAAGACTCACTGAGGAAGATGACCATAGATCTGAGGGAGGTGACACCTATCCTAAGAGAGGGTCAACAGCCTATGGAGGTAGAGGGTGGCGGTGCCGGTGATGTTGGTGGTGCACGAGGAGAAGCTACTGGGGCTGGTGGGGCTCCATCACTTGATCCCTAGGCTATGGGTTTGATGGTAGCTTCTACATCCCAGAGTACTAGGGGTGCGAGGCCTTAAGGTCTCAATGATATTATGGCCTGTCTAGATTCCACTATGTCATTGATGAGGAGCATAGACAGCTGGCTCGAGAGCATGGATAGGACCTATTGTCTTATGGACAATAGAGTGGCCTCCCTAGAGGCACAGATGTAGGCGATGGTCTTCCACCTCGGCATTTCGATGCCTCCTCCAAGAACGTATGGTCCGAACCAGGCTTAGGGCCAAGAATAGAACCAGCAGCAGCAAGAGTAGTGGCATGCCTGCCACTGTAGCTTTTAGGATTTTCATTTTCATGTTTTTATTTGAGTTTGATGTTTTAGGTTTAGTTGAACTTTTTCATTATGTCATATGCGTCAGTTGTTTGATTTCCTAGTCTTAGGCTAGTTAGGATTTTCTGCTTTCCGTACTTTAAATTTTTCATAAAAAGTGTAAGTTGTGATTCAAGTTCTTCATTATAATGAAACGACTTTAGTACCTATACTTGTCTCTTAATTATACAAATTCTATTACTGTTGTCTTGAGATTTTTATTAAATCCTAATTTCCCCAAAATCGTGGTTTGGTCGAGATTGTGAGTTAAGGCAAAGCTTCACGCTCTGATACCATAGCTATCACACCCCACTCCCGGTAGTTGGGAATACCGACGGTGTGAGTAAGACACGTACCTGTCTTAATAACCTACCAGGATCTCTGATAGCAATACCTTAACATTTTCACAATCTCACAACACAAACTAGTATAAGCAGCGGAATTAGAGTATAGTAGCGGAATTTATAAATAAAATGGAGAAACATCTAATGGTAACATAATAGCAGTAACCGAGTTATTCTATTACATTCATCCATGACATATACTATAATCTCAAGAAAATATACAATCCACAACTATACCCAAAAATATCACAATATGATGTACAATCTCACGGTGCGGTATAAGCACAGTGGTCGCAAGCACAGTCCTGATCGTGCTCCTCCGCTTCTGGCATCCACCAGTCGCTCACACCGTACTCTGACCCAAAAGATACTAGATCACCCACTATCGGCACCACCGTACCTGCATCATCATCTAAAAAGGGTGTATACATTGGGTAAGCTTTCCAACTCGCTCTGTGAGGGGTGGGGCAAGCACATCCAAGCAAGATAATAGTAGTAATAATTTATGATGCATGATTACGAAAATTAAACACATAGTCCATGATGCTCGTGATGCAGTTTATTTGTTTATTATCCACCTAACAATACAAACTAAGTCTGGTAAATGCTACTACAGCGCATTAGGTTGTATCCCTTATCTCGAAAATGACATCGACTATGCAGCGATACAAATCCTAGCAGTGATTAGAAGCCTGTCGATCACCATATGCATCCATAGGTCACCCAGCAAACCCCTGATAACCTCCTCCTAGCAGTCATGGCATCGGTAACACATCAGCCACCCCGGACAGGTTCCCACCTCCGAAAACAATCACATTGTACCGTGGGAGTGGCACTTCAAGAAGGCTCATCAAACATACCATAATGGGTTATCCAACACCTCAACTCCTGTTAGCAAGGGTGCATAGCACAGGGAGTGATACCTAACCACATATATACTACATGCCTTCATAATGATACAGTTAGTATGGATTACACGATACCAGAGAGACCTTGGTCACAAAGTGTAACCCATCTCTAAATACAGTCCCGGGTACACGATACCAGAGAGACCTTGGCCACAAAGTGAAACCTAAGATCGTTTACCTAATCTAGCATGCAATAGCAATTGAGTATAGACTACGCAACATCAGTAAGACCTCGGCCACGAAGCGTATCCATTTCCAAATGCAGTCCTAGGGTACATGATACCAGCGAGACCTTGGCCATAAAGTGTAACTGAAGACTACAACTAATTCTAATGCACATAATCAATGCATGAATGCAACATACATATGGTAATCATGGCACTGGTACCACCTTGACCACACCGGATTCCATCTCACACACACACACATCCAAACACACGGCGATCACGGTACCGGTACCACCTTAGCCACACCGGATCCTATCATACATTCCATACAATTCATATCATGATCGTAAAATGACATTTTCATATAATTCTACGCATGTGAGCAATTTAATAAATAATAAACATTTCAAAAATAAACACAGTCCATCCCTCACCTATTTCACGATCGATCGTGTTTGGGTTCAAGTATGGCCATTGATCGATCAATTAAATTCTGGATTTGGGGCTTGTGCACATCACTATCCTATACAAGGGGATTGTACATCAGTACACATCATAAACATTGGGAGGGACCCAGATAGTTCACCCCCAAAAGGTACAGAGACTGTCTCCTATTGACAGTGATGCCACCGAAAATAACCATCGAAAATAGGGTATTTCCACAAAAAATATTAGAACTATTTTAGATGGAGGTGATAGAGAGCACATAAGGCTCCAAGTCCACTGGAAATATACCATCAAAAACAGGCCCAGTGGATCTAATGGACTATTTTCGATGGTGATATAAGTCAGTCCAATAATTTGGGGCTTTCTGGCTCAGGCCCAATAGCCAGGATTTGTTTCGTAGAGTTTGTAGGGGATATCCTAGCGTCATTTTAAGCTAAAAAGATTCCAATTCTACCAAGGCATTTGGGAGATATGTCGATCAAACGATCAAAACCCTAGATGGTCTTTTGGCATTACATGTTGCCAGAGCTCACCGGGCTTGGTTCGAGCTCGGTAACAACACCAAGAGGGTAGAACACCCATCCTACAACCCTAACATGGTGTGTACACCAAGATTCCATCCATACCTAGCTTTGTCTAGGTCAAAATGAAGAGACAGTGGCATGGGAGGTTGTACTTACCTCTGGCAGCAATTCTGACAAAAAGGTGGTAGCCAGCACCAAGGTAGGCTTTCAATCCCCTTCTCCTTCCTCTTTTTCTTCTTCCTCTCCTCTTCCTCTCCTCTCCTAAGTTGGGCTCAAGGGAAATAAGGAAATGAATCCTCATTTCCCAACTTATAACTTAAGTTGGGCCTCTTTTGAACTAATCGGGTAAAAATGAGTTTCGGGACATGAGGACCCACACATAAGATGTGCACATCAAGAGGAAGGTGTGGAGGATGACTTGGGATCATCCGGTACCATTTACGATGCAAGTGGCAGGATCCATGGGCATTAGAACCTCTACAACAGCCAGTGGACCCACCAAAAATACGCACCGGATTCATACCTTGGCTGCTTCTGGTGGCTTGTTTTAGGGGGTCAAGACAGCAAGTTGTCTTGATAGCTTGTTGTCCTAGGGTTGGTCTCATATGGGTGGTTGCCCTCGGACATGCCCAAGGCTTTTCAGTAATTATGATGCACGCTGAAAATTAAGTGTGGGGAGTCGGGTCACTTACTGTCTGGGATTGAAAGGTATGAGTCCTCTCCAGTTGGACAGGAATGTGATACATGATCATGTGGGGTCATATCTACCCCTTCGACAATGTGCAGCTGCGAGCCAAAACCCGACCGTACTTCTATCTCCGATCTGAGTCTTGTCACAACAGTTCAAATTTTACTAGATTAGGGCACGGGTGTAAGAGATCGACAATCAAATCCAAGAGGCAATGGAAGTCGATAATGCACCACCCACACCTCCTACTCCACCGACACACATTCTGATACCCACCAGATCAGCTACCCTTTAAACATCAGGTGGGACATAAGTACATGGGCATGGGCGTGTACAAGACCCGACACTAGAAGAAGCCCAAGAATAAGTAGAGAGTTGGACAGACTTGACAAAAATGATGGATAAGTTTCAGAGGCTTAGGCCTCCATGCTTCTCAAAGGTGGGCCAAAATCCGTTGCATCCATCAAGATGGATTGGTGGAATGGAAAAGGTGTTTAGGCTAATGCGATGCACCGAGTAGTAGAAAATTTAGTGTGCGGGACACCAGTTACAAAATGAGGCCGATGATTGGTGGAGTGCCATTGAGCCCATTCTGAGGGCGAGTAACCCAAACCCTACTTAGGAAAACTTTAAAGGGGCCTTCTTAGAGAACTATTTTCCGAAAAGCTTCAAAGAGAGTTAGTTCTCCCAGTTGGTGCAAGGGTCCTGGTCCATGCTCGAGTATGAGCAATGCTTTGAGGAGCTATTCTATTTTTCTCCTGAGCATCTCCGAGGGGATAAGGCTAAGGCCAAGAAGTTCGAGAAAGGGTTGAGGCCCAGTATTGGGTCAACCATAGTTGGGTTGAAACTACAGACTTATGCTAAGGTGGTCCAAGTGGCCAAATCTATTGAAAATTGGCATAGAGATAATTTCTTGGCTCACCAGGAAACAGGAAAGAGGCCTATGGTGTCCACTAACTCCAGGGGAGGTAGTAAGCCCTTCCGAGTGCCTTATATCAACCAAACTCTAGTATAGTTCAGGAATCCTGAGGCTAGCTAGACTTCCCAATCCTCCTGTTCTAGTGCCATATCTCAGTCTGCGGGGTTGAGCCCAAGGTGTTTTCATTGTGATCAGTTGGGCCATCTAGCAAGGACATGCCCCCACCAGAGGCCAAGTGATGCACCATACACTATGCCACCTAGGCCCCAGTAGACCTATGTAGCACCTAGACCAGCACAGTCCCCATACGACCAGAGACCGCAGGTAAGCGTGTTTGCTATAACCGCAGAGAATGTAGAGGCTGCACCCAATGTAGTGATAGGTACATTATTGATATCATTATTTCCTGCACATGTGTTATTTGACTCAAGAGCCTCATATTTGTTTGTGTCACCCACATTTGCAAAGAAGATGGGAATTTCACCTAAAGGACTGACTCACTATTTGGCAGTGAATACCCCTACAGGAAGTGTAGTAGGTTTGAACTGTGTGTATGAACCTTATCCAGTGACCATAGGTGGACATGAGTTGAATGCTCACTTGATTGAGTTGGATATGACCGACTTCGACGAGATTGTAGGAATGGATTGGTTGTCCGCATATAGAGCCAGTGTGCTATGTACAGAAAAGTTGATCATTTTTAGACCTCGTGACAAGGATGAGTTTATCTTCCAAGGGGATAAGCCCAAGAAACCCAAGAAGGTTATCATATCAGCACTCCAGATGAAGAAAATGCTAGATAAAGGATGTCAAGGCTACTTAGCATCTATGATGGATACTGAGATAGAGATTAGGCCATTGACTGAGCTTGATGTGGTGAGGGAATTTCTCAATGTATTTTTGGATGACTTGATAGGTTTGCCCCCGGACCGAGAGATAAGGTTGCTATAGATCTACTTCCTGGCTCAGCACTAGTGTCAAAAGCCCCTTACCGTATGGCCCCCACAGAGTTGAAAGAACTGCAGGTGCAACTTTAGGATCTTCTAAAGAAGGGATTCATTAAATCTAGTGTGTCTCCATGGGGAGCACTAGTATTGTTCATCAAGAAGGACAGAAGTATGAGGCTATGCATTGATTATCGGGAGCTTAACAAGCTAACCATTAAGAACCGGTATCCTTTGCCATGGATAGATGATTTGTTTGATTAGTTGTAGGGTGCCAAGGTATTCTTCGAGATTGACTTTAGATTAGGATACCACCAGCTCAAGATCAAGGATAGTGATGTCAACAAGACGGCCTCTAGATCAAGGTATAGACATTATAAATTCTTGGTGATGTCATTTGGGTTGACCAATGCACTGGTTGCATTTATGGATCTAAGAACTGGGTATTCCAAGATGTTTTAGACAAGTTTATGATTGTATTCATTGATGACATCTTTGTTTACTCAAAGAGTGCAAAGGAGCATGTTGTTCATTTGAGGTTAGTATTGCAACGTCTGAGAGAGAAGCAACTCCATGCCAAGTTCAGAAAATGCGAGTTTTGGCTGTCACAGGTGGCATTCCTAAGCCACATTGTTTTAGAGAAGCGTATAGAGGTTAACCCAGGTAAGGTGAAGGCAGTCCTAAAATGGGAGACTCCCAAGAGTGTAGCAGACATATATAGTTTTTATGGGATTGGCCGAATACTACTGGAGGTTTATTGAGAACTTCTCCCGCATTGCTACCCCAATGATCCGACTCACACGGAAGGGTGTGAAATTTGAGTGGTTTGATGCCTGTGAAAAGAGCTTCAAGGAACTAAGGCAAAGATTGGTATTAGCTCCAGTTTTAACTATTCCGACCGGTACAGGTGGTATGGTTGTGTATAGTGATTCCTCCAAGCTGGGTTTGGGTTATGTATTGATGTAGCACGGGAAGGTCATTGTTTATGCATCCCGCTAGTTGAAGAATTGTAAGAAGAACTACCCCACCCATGACTTGGAGTTGGCAGTAGTGATTTTTGCACTGAAAATCTGGAGACATTACTTGTATGGTGAGAAGAGTGAGATCTACAGTAACCATAAGAGCCTCAAGTACTTCTTCACCTAGATGGAGCTCAACATGAGATAGAGGCATTGGTTGGAGTTGATGAAGGACTATTATGACTGTACAATCCACTATCACCTAGGAAAGGCCAATGTAGTACCTGATGCACTTAGTTGAAAATCCCAGTCCCTGACTCTTGCATCACTCACCACCAATGAGCATCTCATAGAGGAAGCTAGGAAGCTGGATTTGGTGCTACTAGTGGAAGGTGTCACCTTATCACTATCGGCATTGGTGGTACAACCTAGTCTGGTGGATAGGATCACTGTAGCTCAGGGTACTGATGCAGAGTGGCAGACACTAATAACAAAATGCAAGGAAGGAACCCAAAAGGACCTGGATTTCTTTGTAAATGAAGGTGAGATTCTCAAGTTCAAAGGGAGAGGTATTACGTTCTTAGTGATGGTGATTTGAGAAACACAGTTTTGAGAGAGACACACAACTCTCCATACTCCATTCACCCCGGCAGCATCAAAATGTATAAGGATCTCAAGGGTTCCTTCTGGTGGAAGGGAATGAAGAATGATGTGGCCACACATGTGTCTAGATGCTTCACATGCTAGCAAGTCAAGGCTAAAAGACAAAGGCCCTATGGTTTATTATAGTCACTACCTATCCCAGAGTGGAAATGGGAGAATATTACAATGGACTTCACCATAGGCCAACCCTGCAATCAGAAGGGTATGGATGCCATTTGGATAGTTGTGGACCGCTTGACCAAGGCAGCTCACTTTATCCAACCAAGGTCACATTTTCTATGGACAAGTTGGCTAAGTTGTATGTTGATAACATCATCCGGTTGCATGGTGTACCGGTTAGCATCATTTCTGATCGAGATCCGAAATTCACTTCTAAGTCTTGACATATGTGCAGAAGGCTATGGGGACACAGCTGAACTTTAGCACTGCATTTCATCCATAGACCGATGGTCAGTTGGAGAGGACTATCCAGACATTAGAGGACCTACTTCGAGCATGTGCCTTAGATATGAGCTACAATTGGGATGAGCACATTTCCCTTATTGAGTTCTCCTACAATAATAGTTATCAGGCCACCATTGAAATGTCCCCATTTGAAGCTTAATATGATAGAAAGTGCCGGACTCCACTATATTAGTATGAGGTTGGTGAGCGGCATATTTTGGGTCCAGACTTAATGCAGGCTACTAATGAGAAGGTGAATGTGATCAGAGAGACGATTAAAGCAGCTCAATCCAGATAGAAGAGCTATGCAGATGTCAGGAGAAAACAGATTGAATTTGGAATTGGAGACAAGGTATTCTTATGAATTTCCCCAATTGAAGGGGTAATGCGGTTCGACAAGAAGGGAAAGCTTAGTCTGAGGTTTATGGGACTGTAAGATGTCTTTCATATATCCATATTAAGGAAGTACATTCCAAACCCCACTCACATCTTGACTTACATACCCCGTGAGTTGGATGAGGATTTTGCCCACATGGAGTATCTGGAGAAGATTGTTGACCAAAAGGACCATGTTCTCCGTAATCGCACCGTTTCCTTTGTCAAAGTGAAATGGATGAACTACCCCGAATAGGAAGCATCTTGGGAGCGAGAAGATGAGATGATGAGGTAGTATCCTGGATTGTTTGATTTACCAGGTATGTTCAATTTTAAGGATAAAATTCTTGAAAGGTGGGGGGAATGTTACACCCATGCCCTGACCCGGTCTAATTTGAACTGTTGTGATAGGCCTCGGACTAGAGATTGAAAGTACGGCTAAGTTTTGGCTCACGGTCGCCCATTTCCAAAGGGGAAGGGATGACCCCATATGTTCGTGCATCGCTTTCCAGTCCAACTGGAAGGGATTTGTACCTTCTGATTCCATACGGTAAGTGACTCAACTCCCCACACATGAATCCCAGCATGTAGAAAAATTTCCAGAATACCATGAACATAGCCAAGGGAAACTACTCATGTAAGACCAGCTGGTAGACAACAAGTAGTCAAGATAGTAGACTATCTTGACCACCGGAAATAGGCAACCAGAAACAGCCTGGGCCTCAATCCGGTGGGTTTTCTGCTAACCAATCAGGTTGTCGGTTGGCCTTCGATACCCATGGGACCCATCACCCACATTGTGGACAGCCCAGGATGATTCCAATTTCTCCCCCACACCTTCCTCATAACATGAACACCTTACGGACCAAAGTAGTTGGGTCCTAGTGTTTCGGAAGTCAGATTAATCTGATCGGACCAAATAGGGTTCAGCCAAATAGGCCCTAAGGCCTACTTAACTTATAAGTGAGAAATGAGGATTCATTTTCTCATTTCTCATTTGTGTGCAAATGTGGGAGAGGAGAAGGAGGAAAGAAAAGAAGAAAAGAAGAAAAGAAGAAGAGTAAGAAGAGGAAGAAGAAGGAAGGGAGCTTACCTTGGTGTCGGCTGTCACCTAGTTACCGGAATCCCTGTTAGAGGTAAGTGTAACCTCTTCTACTACTCTCTCTCTTCATTTTAACCTAGGTTAAGCTAGGTATAGGCTTAATCTTGGGTCATAAACCCTATCGAGCTTAGGGGTTGCTTGTTTCACCTCCCTGGTGCCATTGTCGAGCTCAAACCAAGTCCGATGAGCTCCGGTAACAAGATTGGCCAAATGACCAACTAGGGTTTTGATCGTTCGATCGACATATCTTCCAAATGACTCAATGGAATCGGGATTTTATTACCTTAGAATGATGCTAGGAGCATCCCCCATAAACTCGATGGAATAAATCACAGTGACCAGGCTCGAGCTGGAAAGCCCCAATTCACCTGTGTAATTTTGTACTGCCACAGAAAACACTGGGCCTGCTTTCGATGGGCTATTTCTGGTGAACATCCAAGCCTTAAGAGCTCTATGCCAGCTCCACCAAAAATAACACTGATATTTCTAATGGATAGTGTCTGTTTCTAGTGGGTGTTTTCGGTAATATTACTGTCACTGTAGGACTTTGTTGTACCCTTTGGGGGTGACCCATGTGGGCCCCACCGATGTTCCCAACACGTATTGATGTTTGGTTACCTTTGTCCCTAGGGCAGTAATGCTCACGTACCCCAAGGCCGAAGTTGAATCGGATGATTGGTGGCCATCAAGGTGAGGGATGGATTGCTTTTATTTGAGAATATTTAATTATGTAGATTGCTCATATGAATAAATATTTACATGATTTCCTAATTGCTCAAATGATGATGGTATGCTATCACATATTACATTTTTATTAGATTGATATGAAATGTTTATACAAATGTATGGCGGGATCTGATGTGGCCGAGGGGGTACCGATTTTATGATCGCCGTGTGTTTGTTGTATGTATGACAGAAATTCGGTGTGACCGAGGTGGTACCAGTACTATGATTGCCGTATGTCTGTTACATTCATGCATTGATTATGTGCATTAGAGATAGTTGTAGTCGTGGATTACACTTTGTGGCCGACGTGTTACCGGTATCATGTACTCTGGGACTGCATTTGGAAATGGATACGCTTCATGGCCGATGATTAGTACTGGTGTTACGTAGTCCATACTCAACTGTTATATGCATACTAGATTAGGTTAATGGTCGTGGGTTACACTTTGTGGCCAAGGTGTTACCAGTATCTGTAGACACCCAATTATGTTACCCTCCTCTTGTTATGATAAAATGTGGATATTGGACATGACTTCTGGCTTCCGATCAATAGAGATGATGATGGAAACATTTCCCTACTTGAAACCCTGGAAACCCCTATGTGGGAGAGAAGAGGGTCTAATTTTGAATTTCTATATATAAACGAATCTGGTCAAGATGACCGTATAGATGGATAGTGCTCAGAAATACGATTCCGACGATATATGGTACGTCAAAATCAGACTGTCGGATCTCCCATAATCATCCCCAAAAAATTATATTTTCCCGTACATATGCCGCACACACTGGGCAGCCTGCTAGAAACCTGGAAAAGTCCCCTACCTACCCAAATACCCAAATTCATCGCCTACTTGAAAACCCTGGAAACCCTTACGCGTGAGAGAAGAGGGTCCAATTTTGACTTTTTATAAACGAAGGAATTTGGTTAAGATGACCATACTAATGGTTAGTGCTTGGAAATACGATTCTGTGATATATGGCACTAAAAAATCAGACTGTCAAATCTCTCGTAATCGTCACAAAAAACATCTATGACCGCACATGCACTGGCCAGTAGACCAGCCCATATGCATGCTGTGCTCGCTGGCTAAGAGGCTAACCCACATGCATACCGCACGCTGGCTGCTACCTAGGACATGCCTGCCCACCCATTGCTGCTACCTATGGCTGCTGCACATGCCTGCTACCCATGCCTATTGCCCATGGCTACTGCGCATGCCTGCTAGCCCTACTGCTGCCCATGCCTTCTAGCCCATGGCTGCTGCCCTCATGTATGCACCCCCGCCTGGCCTGGCCCATTCCCCCACACGATATGGGCCACGCCCCAGTATGGCCTGGCCAGTGCACTCGCATGACCCTGCCCAGGGCCCCATGGGCTGCAGCATGTGCGCTCGCAGGTTTCTACCAGTGCCCCCGCATGGCCTGGCTCGCACCCTCGTATGACCCTGCCTGTGGCCCCATGGGCTACAGCCCGCGTGCCCGTAGTTTTCTGCCAGTGTCCCCACTGGCTGGAGCTCACGAGCCCATAGGCTGATGTCTGAGCCCCTACTGGCTGCAACCCACACCTATGCATGCTGCTGCCCAGCCCGTGCGGCTACTACCTTGTGCCCAGCTAGCCTTGCTTTCTACCCTATTGGTGCCCATATGTGTGCTGCCCCGTGTGCCAAGTGCCACACACCCATGCCACAGTGCTGCACACACGTGCCCCTCCCCCGCATACCCACGTGCTATACGTCGCACATCCATGACATTGCCTGCACACTTTGTACATATTGCCTACTCTCCTGTGCTAGCCATGTCCCATGTACTTTGGCCCAATGTTGTGCACCACCATTAATGGACGGGATTGGTTTTCCACTGGCTCGGTAGGTGAAGAGATTTCCTCTTCACCCACTAGAGACCAAAATCCCATTATTTGGCTCAGGATTCTCTCTCCCAAAAACCCCCTTTTTACCCATTGGATAAAAGCATGCTTCACCCATTTTAGTCCAAGAACCCCTTTTACGCATTGAATAAAAGCTCTCTTCACCCATTTTAGTCCTTGAACCCTTTTTTGTCCGTTGGGTAAAAATTCTCCCTCCTTCCCATTGGTCCGAAAATCTTATAAATACCCCGTTCCACTGGATTTTAAACACCAAAAAAAAAATCCCCACCTCACTCCATAGTAGTGAAACCCTCTCTCTCCTCCACCCCCACTTGATTTTCTTCGGGTCTTCGGAGCAATCTTTATTACTATCCGAAATCTTATTCAGATCTTCGAAGTGTTTTTTAGGACTTTGAAGATCTTCAATCCAAGTCCCTAGTCCAATCCAGTTTTTCCCAAAAGTAGTATGTTCTTGATCTTTACTAGAAATAGCAATCCCTCCCCCCTTGAGGTTCTTCGGGTCTACGAGGAGATCTTTGTCAAGATCCAAAATTCTGTTCGGATCCTCAAAGTGTTCTTTAGGGCTTTAGGGATCTTCAATCCATTCTTAGGTCAATCCATATTTTATAAAAACATCCATTCCTAGCGGAAGCCCTATCCGAGTGCCTTAGGAATCTTTCCAGAAATAGCCATTCCCAGCGAAAGCTATGCCGAAGTGCTACCTCAGACTTGCCGTCCCCTAGCTTATCCCCAGCGGAAGCTCTGTCGGAGTGCCACCTTAGCCTAGCCCTCCCATAGCTTATCCTAGCGAAAGCTCTTTCAGAGTGCCACCTCATCCTAAGCCCAAAAATAGCCTTCCCTAGCCGAAGCACTCTCTGAATCTAAATCTGAAAGTAACCATTCGTAGCCGGAACCCTATCCGAATACCATCATAGTCAGTATCTCTCAAGAAAGGAAGTTGGAGGTCAAGACCATCTTCCCCTGAGATAGGAGAACATGAAAGACGGTCCAAGTTGATTGCTAATCAGGGGCCCACCCCCTTGACCCGAAACAGGGGTTAAGTTCAAGTACAGTTTCTCAACCAAAATATCATCATGCAGACTTTATATAGACCTTGTTTTAGTGTACATAGTAGTTTAAATTCAATCAATGTATATATGTGTGATAACTTAGCCATGCTGTGGAATAGTAATAATTATGGAAAATGTTTTTTCTTGAACATCTAGTAGGAAGACCGGTCGAACCGGGTAGATTGGGTGCCTAACACATTCCCAATTTTATAACTTGACACTTACCCTAAATCTCTAGACCAGACAAACTTTCAAGCCCTTTTCTCAGGAACTGGGCCCACCACCAGGTCCTAGGCCCATAATCCTAGGTGGTGATTCCAAACCCCCATTTGTATGATCCCAATCCCCGTATTGGACCATCATCAAACCCCTGTCTCAAATGATGAATTTTTACACTCTTGCGAAATAGAACCCCACATATCTCCGAGCAACGATATGATGGTGTGGGGCTCGTGGGGTAAGCACACACGACACACCCCCTCCCTCACATGAAAGAGATGAAAGAGAGAGGAGAACTGGATGGAAGCGATGTATAAGTCCATTTTCGGCCACTACCCTCATAGTGGCGACTTCACTGGGGAAATAATGTCAAGCTTCCGACACTAGATTCTACCATTAAATGCAAGAAAATTTTCCACCACCACATTTGTTTGAAAACATGTTTGGCGAACCCCATGTTTGTAATTGTATTAACTAACCACATCAAGCATCGTGCTTGAAGTGAAATCATTTAGCGAGGGTACTCCCTGTCATGCTTGCACCCTCGAGGAGGTCAGTGCAAGACATACTAAGTACTCTGAGAGCAAATGATAGCCACTTCCGATACAAGAGTGGAAGGTATCGTCAAATGGTGAGGATGTTGTAATTGTGTCAGCACCCTCGGGGAGGTCCGCACACTTTATGCCAACACCCTTAGGGAGGTCCATGCACTTTATGGAATTTTGAGATCGAATGACGGTTACCCTACATTACACTTTTGCACCCAATCACTCACGGTTCCACCACCCCATGGCCAATTGCTTAACCTCGTGTGTAGTCACGAGTAATGGGCAAGGAAGTTAACCCCTTGATCTCATACATATAGGTATATCAAAAGGATCACATACCTTGCGTATATAGATCCTGTCAAGGAAGCCTTGTCGATCCTATTGCATCCACCGCATGCATCATGTAGAAAATAGATGAAGAAGCAAGGAGCGCCACAAGCTAACTATAGAACTTGTTTGCTGTCTTGGAAAGGAATGTTCCTACATTATATTCCCATCATAAAGAATTACTTTCCTAAGTGGGTTTCAGATAGAAGGTGTCCCTCCTCCTTAAGAAATACGTGACTCAGGGGCAATCACGTCAGAGTCACGTAAAGTCCCAAGAAGTCCTGAGAAAATCAGGAGGAAAGACACCTAGTGGGAAAAAGTGCAAGGAAAGCATGACTTTATTATATGGAATATCTTATGGGAATATTCTGTACAAGCCATTTGTATGAATCTCCTATTTATGACATTGGGTGGACTAGGGGCATCAAACCCTATCCACCCCCCATCATTAAGTGGACTAACTTTGGATGGATCATTGGTTGTTAATCTAGTGAATGTGTGAACAAGAGGTTGGGAATTTAAGAATTCTGAAATAAACCACTTTTGATTCAGGCATAATTCCACACCTCAAGTATTCTCCGCAGTCCCTTTGGACACATCAGGGTAATCAGTTGACTCGCTTAAGTCTAGCATCACCTCCATCATCTCCTCGAGATTGTCTACCACTGAGTGATTGCAGTCCAGTTAGCATGGATCCCCAATACCCTAAATCACCCGAGCAAGCATGGATCCATCCCGTAGAGATGTTACAAACAAAAATGGCTGAAGTCAAGAGAGGGATAGCTTAGATATTGCATGCACTTCAGAACCCTCCAAGCGCTAATCCCAGAACTAAACCAGCACCAGCTACGGGAGATTTGGAACAGAATGGAGCTACAGGTTATCGTGGGACCTTTTACGAGTTGACTCGAGAGAACCAAATCAAGTTAGGCCAACCGACCAGAGAGAAGCCTCACCTTCCCATCCAAATAGTCAATAGGGAACCTACTCTAGGGTCTGTCCTCCTAGGATAATGATTGAAGATGAGGAAGAGGAATTTACAACACATATCTGCATTGAGCCTCCAGAGACAAAGAAATAAAGGAAACTCAAAGGGCAATTATAGAAGTTGGAGAACATGATTCGAGCGGGAAAAAATCTCGGATTTAGAGGAAATGAGTTTCTTCTCCAGGGTAAGAATTCCCAAAAAATTCAAATGGCAGACTGACAGATTTGATGGGTCGAGAGACCCAAAGGCTCAACTCAAAGTTTTTATTAGCATCACCAAGTCATGGCAACTTACGGATAACCAGATGGGGCAAGCCTTCATGTTAACCCTATCGGGACTAGCACTACAGTGGCTCACACAGTTGGAGTCACCCCAAACTTAAAATTGGGCAACAGTGGTGAAAGCCTTCACCAAACAATACTCATACAACACTGAAGTGGATGTGAAGCGACGAGAGCTTGAGACTTTAAGGCAACAACCTAGAGAAGGATTCATCGCCATCTTGATGAGGTTTAGGGATAAGGCCGCCAAGATGGCAGATCGGCCTTCAGAAGCAAAGCAAGTGGAAATGTTGATAGAGAATTTGTCAAAGCCCTATTATGATGTCCTTTACTACCAACATCTATAGACTTTTGATGCCTTAATAGCCACCGGCACACACATGGAAAATAGAATTCTGAGAGAGGCTCAATATTAAGGATCATCCTAAGATGCAAGCAAGAACACTAGAGTTGGACGGGGAAAGGTTTTAGAAACTAATGTGGTGAGTGTAGTACAGCAGTCAATCTCACCAGCCACTTCTTCATAGCCATTCATAATACAAGAAAATGCACCCTCCTAGAAGGCCCCTCGTCCGAGGAGGCAGTTTTCTGATTTGAGAATGCCCGTGACAACAATGTATGAGTAGTTAAAGAAACAGGGATTGCTAGGGACAGTGGCTCTAAGAGTAATCAGCAACCCTTTTCCAGCTTAGTATAAGGATCATGAATATTGTGCTTACCACACTTAAAAGGGGTACAACACTGAAAGATGCATGGGTTTACAACATGCAATTTAGGACTTGGTAGACAATAGAACCATTAAGATTAAGGTGAAGCAACCTCCCAATGTCAACACCAATCCACTTCTCGATCATGTGAACAATCTAGATGAAGAAGCCACAGAGAGTGACCCCACTCAACTCATTGTACCTAGAGCTCGGAAGAATCATATGAATACCCGCGCTTATAGGAAACTCATGAGTTAAAGGGCTAGAGTCATGAGGACTCCCAAAAGAAGAGAATCATCAGAAGAAGAATCAAAAGATAGGACTCCCACCGTTCATCCTTCCTCATCAATAGAAGAATCTGCCATACCATATTACCAACCTCCACCATACCATCCACCTTCACCATATTACCAACCTCCGCCATACCATCGACCTTCACCCCACCATTAAGAAGAAGGAATTTCCTCATCCTATCACCCCCAATCTTCATATCCTACCTCTCACAGTACATCATCTTTATACCATCCCGCTTCATATCCCTCATCATCCTCATACCAATCCCATTCTCAAGGTTTGGTGTATAACCCAAAAGAAGGATGGATGGACGGGTACAATTGGAAGGATATGCTTGCACTACCAGACTCCCCAAACATGACCTCATCAACGGGATCAGTGAATGCATTAAGAGAAGACCAGGAAGGTGATCCCACTTCTCTAATTCAACCCACCATGCCTTAAGAGGATAATCTGGAGAACATTGAAGAAGTCACGGATGACCTCCTCTGGGCAGTAATAGCATTGTCAGTAGGAGAGAAGATCAAAGAGTACATCTCCCTAATCCACATAGGCAGTGACATAGAGGATGATGAATCAGGTCTAATCCAACTTCGAGCCCATGATGTCAAGTCCAACCCTATGGAAATCTTCCTGTCCATATGCTCTGAATACTACGATCATTTGGATGCAGGAGAATTTGATGGTCAAGAGGAATCTGATGAAGAAACAAGTGAAGGGGAAATCAATGAGGAAGAGGATGATGATGACAACGATGAGGACAAGAATGAAGATGAGAAGGATGGAGATGACTCTGATTCTCAAGAGGATGATGAGTATCCAGACTGTGATGATTACCAAGGGCCTTGGTACAATGATAGTGATGATGAGTCAGAATATTACTCACCAGATCACCAAACATGTTTGTTAGTTTATCCTATCGGTGGTTATGACCTAATTGTTGATCCGACAGGTGGCATTTACCCTTCCCTTTGCATGGGAGGAGATGATTTTACATCAGATTTAGAAAATGATGAGGAATCTAAAGAGCCGACACAAGTTTATATGGACGAATAGTACTCCACATTTGAGTTGGAAGAAAAGCTATGTGAAGTGTACTCTAACACATTGAGGATGCAAGAGAGACTAGAAGAAATTGATAGCATGTTGGGTGAAGTAACTATCAGTGATCATTACTATAGTGAGCAGCTGAATGATATGGAGGAAATAGGGCTAGATGGACACATTCGCAAAGGCAGTAGACGCTGCATTCGAAAACTTGTCTAATGTAGTCAAGAAGTTACGAGCCAGGGCCCTCAACATTTGTGGAGGACCTCAACTTTCCACCCCAAGCAGGGAGGGAGAATCAAAAGAAGAGAATGATCCCATGGTAGGGATAATTACCATAACAAATAGTGATGATGAAGATTGCTATCCCACAAAAATTATTGTGAAGAAGCCAGTCAATGTGATGGAGACCCGAAGCGGGAGAGATTACAAGGGCAAGGCCCTAGCCATAGAACAATCATGGACTAATGAAGCAGGAACCAGTGGCTTGAAGAAAGAACCAGAGAATCCAGTCTTGACTCAAATTAAGAAGTCCCAGACTAATATCTCAATTTGGAGATTGTTGATGGCTTCCCCCACACACCATGAAGCAGTTTTGAAATCCCTCACTAATGTGCAAGTACTAATTGAGATAGATCCAGTGCATCTTGCACACATAGTAGGGGCAATATTTGTAGTGCAGCCATTGTTGTTTTCAGATTCTGAACTCCCCAAAGGAGCCTAGCACAATAGAGCTCTACACATCACAGTAGAATGTCTTGACAAGGTGGTTCCCCAAGTCCTCGTTGACAACGATTCCGCTTTGAATGTTCTACCCTTGAGATCAGCAAAGAGTATCAGTGTCAACCTAAAAGAAAAGAGGCCAACTACTCAAACCATATGAGCATATGACAACACCAAAAGGAAAATCCTTGGCATCCTTACCCTTACTGTA
Organism: Macadamia integrifolia; assembly: GCF_013358625.1. NCBI lineage: Eukaryota > Viridiplantae > Streptophyta > Magnoliopsida > Proteales > Proteaceae > Macadamia > Macadamia integrifolia. Next base: position 27,541,915 of record NC_056557.1, on the reverse strand, counting down.
AAGATTGGCCCGGTGAAGTTTGATATTGATTTCATTGTCATTGATATACCGGCAGCTTTTAATATGCTCTTAGGAAGGCCTTGGTTGCATCATATGAAGGTAGTATCCTCTAGTCTCCATCAAAAAATGAAGTTCATTCATGATGGAAAGGTGATCACAATAGCCGGGGACCCTAAAGTGGTTAACACCTTGGCCAATATTGAAAATGGAGAAGAATAAGATCTAGGAAGTTCAACTAAGTGGTTTTGAATTAGATACAACTTATGCAACTATTGCCAAAGAAGTTCCAAAGAAGAAAATCCTGACTAACTATGAAGCCATCTGGAGTCTGTCGGTGAATCAGATGATGAAGAATATACAATATTTTCCTGACATGGGGCTAGGAAAATATCATCAAGGAATTCCAAAGCAGCCTAGTTTGGCAGTGAACAAAGGAAACAATGGTCTTGGGTACACTCCTTCGACCACCAAGGGACATAAAGTATTGAGGATGACTAGGAAGATCTCCATCTCTTATGACCCTACTCTCAATGGGTATTTTGTATAAGAAGGAGAGGATTTCCCTTTCTACAGTAATATGGAGCTATGGCTTGATGAAATTGCCACAAAGATGCAACCAGGATTTGAAGTATTTTTCCAAGACGAGTTCGATAGGGTGACTCATGAAGTGCAACAATAGAAAATGCTAGTCAAGGAAAGTGATCAAGACAGTTGCATCACCGGGATAGTAGAAAATTGCACTAATTGATCCAAGGAAAGTGATCAAGATTGGGTCTTCCTCTGGTGACCCTACAACATTAATCCAATCAAAGGAGGCACCGAGTCCTCGAGTCCTCCTGAAAAGAGAATGGGAAAAGAAGATAAGGCTCACATGGAGTTTGTCGCTTCCTATTGATTTGAAAAGCTACATTTGCTCCCTCCTACAAGAACCAAGAACCTGAGAGCTACATGAGCTCAAGCCTCTTCCTTTAAGTGGAAGAAGGACATATGTGAAACAAAGAAGAGCACAGAAAATGATGGTTTGTATATACTGTGCCTAAACCAACTACAATGGGAAGGCCCGTGAAGGTGGTCAAAGATGTGATCGAGGTACTGGGATGGCATCCCTCAACAGGCTTGAAAAGATGGACTTTATAGAAAGAGGATTGAGCAGTCTCCACCAATCTTCACCCTTCAAAAAGTTTGGCTTCCAAGAGCATGAGATCGACCAGCTGGTATTCACCATTGAAGAAATAACAGTAAAATTTTCAAAAGAAGAAGGCCCTTTGCCACACCTCCTCATCCATCAAGCCACTGACCCACTCCTAAACTAGACAAGCATTGGAGAAAACTTCAAGTTTTCTCATGTTATTGAGTCAACTGGCCTGAATACCCCTAGTAAAAGCATCAAGCCAGTTATCAAGTCTGTAGTCGAGTCTATTGTTTATGATTTCGTATTCGCCTCTCCTCTTGAGGAGAGTCCAGTTACTTCACTCCTTTCATGAATAAAATTTTTGATTCCGAGTATGACTTGCCTCCTTTTTCTAATGATGATCTTAATAAATATCAAGAATCAATAAAACAACGCAAACTAAAGAAAGCCCAACCCATCCGTGAGGATACTCGGGTTATTAATTTAGGAACCGACCAATGACTTCGAGAGGTAAAAATTGGCACTACCCTTGATGACGAAGAAGCAGAACAGATGATTAGTCTTCTGAAGAAATTCATTGATATCTTTGCTTGGTCTTATGATAATATGCCTGGTATCGACCCCAACATCATGCAGCATCGATTGCCAACTTACCCTGGGGCAAAGCCAATAAAGAAGAAGCTTCGACAAATGCATCCAGAATGGAGTGAAATGATAAGATAAGAAGTTGTGAAGCAGTGGAATGCAAGGTTTCTATAAGTGGTGAAATACCCCAATGGTTGGCCAACATTGTACCAGTGCCGAAGAAAGATGGCAAGGTACGAATGTGCGTAGACTTCCGAGATCTTAATAAAGTGAGCCCTAAAGATGACTTTCCATTACCTTACATCAATGTATTGGTGAATAATACGGCAAGGCATGCTTTGTTATCATTTATGGATGGATTCTTGAAATACAACCAAATAAGCATGCATCCAGAGGATCGTGAGAAGATAGCCTTCACCACTCCATAGGGAACCTATTGTTACAAGGTAATACTTTTTGGACTGAAGAACGCTAGGGTAACTTATCAGAGAGCAACTACAGCCGTATTGCATAACATGATGAACAAAGATGTGGAGGTCTATGTGGATAACATGATAGTGAAGTCAAAAGATTGATAGGGGCATATTCCCGTGCTAAGGCAATTCTTTGAAAGAATCAAGAAGTATCAGCTAAAGTTGAATCCTCAAAAGTGTGTATTTGGGGCAACAGTAAGAAAGTTGTTAGGCTTCTTGGTGAGTGAGAGAGGCATTGAAGTCGACCCTATCAAGATCAAGAAAATTCAAGAAATGTCCACACCTCAGACTGAGAAGCAAATACGAGGATTTTTGGGTCACATCTAGTATATTAGCAGATTCATAGCTCAGTTGACTACAATCTGTGAACCAATTTTCAAGCTACTGAAGAAGGATTAGCCCACGAAATGGAATGACTAATGCCAAAAAGCTTATAACAAAATTAAGGGATACCTCATGAACTATCTAGTATTGACACCACTGATGGGAGGAGAACCACTTCTCTTGTACTTATCCGTGGGAGAATATTCTATGGACTCTTTGCTAGCATAGAAGGAGATGAAAGAAGGGGTAGAGCATGCCATATATTACCTAAGCAAGAAGTTCCTAGAATATGAGAGACAGTATACATCTTTGAAAAGAAATTGTGCTGCATTGATTTGGGCAACGAAAAGGTTACGACACTACATGGTTTCTTATCCGGTGCACTTGATCTCAAGGATGGATCCCATCAAATACCTCTTCGAGAAACCCGCCCTAGCCGGAAGGATGGCCCGTTGGTTGCTTTTACTATCAAAGTTTGACATCACCTATGTTACTCATAAATCTATCAAGGGGTAGGCCATAGCCGATCATTTGGCTACCCACCCCACAGAAGATGGAAGATCCTTAGATGATGCCTTTCCCGATGAAGGAATCACTGTAATAGAGGAAGAGGGCACAGTTAATGAATGGCAGTTATTCTTTGATGGAGCAGCCAATCAGAAGGGATGTGGTGCGGGAATATTGCTTATCACTTCTGATGGCCTTTATTTGCCTTCATCATTCTGTCTCGATTTCCCCTATACTAATAATATTGCTGAATATGAAGCTTGTGCTTGGGACTCGAAACTGCTTTGACTATTGGAATGAAAAGGATTAAGGTTTACGGTGATTTATCCATCATCATCTGGAAGAGGTGATTGGACAATTTGAGAAGATCTCATTCGAATACTTCTAGAGAGATAACAATAGGTTTGCTGATGCCCTTGCAACCTTAACTTCATGGTAGAATTCAACCCTATGGCTAGGGTTTGACCATTCTTGGTGGAACAAAAAAGCAGGCCCATTTATTCGAATTCAGTGAACTCTCTCACTATGGATGGTCGGTCATGGTTTGCTCACATAGTGGATTTCATTAGAGAAAGGAAGTACCCGCAACTAATAGAGAAAAGAATTTTCTGAGAAGATATGCCACCCAATTTATTTTTCAAGAGGATCTGTTATACAAGAGATCTTATGACGGAACGTAGTTGTTGTGTGTAGATGAGGAATAAGCTACAACCATCATGGTGGAAATTCATCAAGGTCGTTGTGGACCCCACATGAATGTCAAGATGTTATCTAAGAAAATCCTCAGGCTATGATGTTACTGGAACAAAATGGAAGCAGATTGCGTGAACTTTGTCAAGAAATGCCACAAGTGTCAGATATTTGCTAACATCATACATATCCTGCCAACCGAGCTGCATTTGCTCAGTTCACCTTGGCCATTCTCCACTTAGGGTATCGATATCATTGGAAAGGTCAACCCCAAGGCATCCAATGGTCCCGAGTTCATCTTGGTAGTCAATGATTATTTCACCAAGTGGGTAGAATATCAGTCCTATGCGGTCCTCACATCTTCTAAGGTGGCAAAATTCTTCCAAGAAAATATCATTTCCCAATATGGAGTACCTCAAGAATTGATATCAAATCAAGGATCCCATTTCTGGGATGAGACCGATAAAGTCCACATAAAGTTCGGTATCAGAAGGCATCGGTCTACCACTTACAGGCCGCAGACCAATGGGGCAGTGGAAACAGCCAACAAGAACACCAAAGTCATCCTGCAGAAAATGGTGAAAACACTCAAGGATTGGGCTCATAAGTTACCCCTTGCCTTATGGGCATACCGAACTTCTATACGATCCTTGATGGGGGCCACCCCTTTCTCTTTGGTATATGGGGTTGTGGTGGTTCTACCCATGAAGATCCTGGTACCATCCCTAAGGGTGATTCTTGATAGTCAGCTACCTGAAGGAGAGTGGGTGAAGGCCAGACATGACAAGCTCAATTTTCTCGATGAAAGGCACATGAAAGCCATAGATAATTTAAAAAAATATCAATTGAGAATGGCCAAGGCCTTTAACAAGAATGTGAAGCCACACCACATAGAGGAAGGTGAACTCATTCTTCAAGAACAAAAAGCCCCAATTCATGACCCAAAAGGGAAATTCAGGCCCAACTAGAGCGGCCCATTCACTGTCAAAGAAATTCTACTAAGCAAAGCTGTGAAACTCATAGACCACAATGGTGAAGAAATACCTGGACTGGTCAACATGGATCAACTCAAGAAATATTATGTTTGAAAGGATGAATGGCCTGAACTACGTCAGATCTGATTCCTTTCGAAGGATACGTAGGCAACTTGTCATGTGCAAGTGTGGTCTCAACCGTCTAAAGGCAATAAATTAGTTCCTCGATTAATAATCAAAGTATCTTAAAAGATCATCATAGTTTGTGTCCCCCAAGAATTGTCATTTGGCATGAAAGGCCATTAGGTATCTGTCATCCACCCATTGGTCCGTCACTTCTTATCCAGGATTCTATCCCCCAAGAATTTCCATTTGGCATGCAAGGCCATTAAGTATATGTCATTTACCTATGGTTTGTCTACTCTTATCCAGGATTCTATCCCCTAAAAGAAAATCACCACCCGACACCAGTTTATCAAGACCAGTTTATTTCCCACCCCTAATTAGTAAAAAAAAAAAAAAGAGCTTGATGTAACAGTGGTAAAGGCTTGTTTGAGTATTAGCTAATGAGTAATGCTTTGGTAAATCATCATATCTCTTTTGTTTGTAATGGTTTTAGAAAAAGTCATGAGCTCGTTGGATGAGACGTTGAGGAAATGGACCTTAGACATAAACATAAGGGCACCAAGATTTCTGGAATCCATGAATGTGTCATTTCTCTGCCGGATCAGATGTGTGAAGCTACATCACCAATTACTCCGGCAGGTGCCTCAACATTGTGATGCCAATTTACATGTATTTTGGTTTGGATTGGTTGAGATCTATCCAATTCTCAAAGAATTCAGGGTTTGTATGTTATCTCCACCCCAAGGCAGTTTGTTCCAACCATCTTTGAAGAAATATTATTCAGAGAAAATTCAGGATTTCTTCAGATGGACAGAAGAGGAAATGAAGCAATTTGTCAGGTATGGGAAGATTGACATTCTAAAGGTGGCCCAGATCTTCATCCAATATCTACCAATGGGAGGAATCCATCAACAGAGATCACATGATGCTTATTTAATTTACATGATAGCTCGGTATGTTCTCCACACTCCTGAACGTGGTGCACCATCCATTTTGATTGACGTGGTAAAATAGTTGAAGAAAGGAGGTGACATCATCCCTACGGTTTGTGCAAAAACATTCAAGGGATTCGATGACATGAGCCATGGCCACAGATTCGGACAGATCATTATCAAGTGAGTCCTGCTATTTTTTAGATTTGGCTCCTCGAGAAATTGAAGTTAACCAAGCCATTAAAGGAGGCCCACTCGAAGCTCTTTGCTACCAAGACAAGAGGGAAGTTCTGGAATTCAACCTTATCACTGATTGGGAGAAGTACCTCCAGGAAAGGACTGTGCAAGATATCACATGGCAGTGCCCAGGGAGGCCACAAGAAGATTCTCTGATGAAGACCCCTGGCTACAATTATGTCAGGTTGATGGGATTGACTCACAAATCCTTTTACTTGCCTATGTACATCAACTGACAATATGGGCTTGAGGTGATGGACCCAGAGGAGTAAGTGAACTTTCACCCACCTCAAGAGTTGTCTTCCTACCTTGTTACTCACCTATCCTGTCTATGGTAGGAATATTGTTCCCATTTTCATGTAATTCACTTGGTAATAGAATGAGGAAGTATTTGGATTCTCGTGTTATCTTGATTATTCTAATTATGACTTGAGTTATGGAATTGATTATGCCTAAACATTGCAAACCACAAAAAAAAAAAAAAAAAAGATAGATTTTCTTTGTACCAAAGATATGTTTTCATTCATAAGATGCTAAAATAAAATGTTGAACAAACAAGGGGGAGGGACAAAGAAAAAGGAAAATATACATGTGTTTGTGTTTATAAGAAATATAGGAACAAATCCCTATGGGCCAAAAGTCATCATCTGAACCATACTTTGAATCATCCCCATGGAGTACCGAGGAACCCACGGATGCTAGTCCAGTTTGCTCTAGCCTCTGTGTCATGTCTTAAATCAATGCATCCTACTATGCAATTTCCTGCTCGTAGGAACTAACTTGGCTCTTCAAGGCAGCAATCCTCCCATTCTAAGGAATATAGGAAAGGATCAAGCAGAAGAATAATGAAAGAAGAATGGTAAAAAGGAAAAAGGGGAAAGTATGAAATACCTTGGCAACCATCACCTCGCATAGGCCATAATGCATCCTCCTAATCTTAGAATAGACCTCCAGGGACACCTGAGAAAGAGCATATCAGCCAAAGGAAGTCAAGAGTTAATTGAAAGATGATCAGATACTCACATAGTTAAAAGGAACGGGCAGCCCAAGGGAAGCGTTTACATCTATTTTCCACTCCAGAAGATGAGGGAGACTAGGATTGGCCGCGTTGGGGTAGTTCCAAGCAGGGAAGCCATGAAAGGGGATGCTAGCAACTCTGAGAGACCCACTTACACTAGTAGAGGGTCCCGCTTGTGAAGGATCAACGGCACTGACATGCAACTGAATAGTAGAAGGGTCTACATGCCGCATTCTCCCCTGAAAGAACATCTATCAAGACCAAAACAAGAAAGATTTGGAAGGAAATACTCAAGAAAGGGTAACATACCACTGGACCATTAGGAACAAGAGGGGTGCATATTGTCTCCTCCTCTAGGAAGGCTCTGTAGTTTCTATCCCGATCAAAAATATGAGTTATCCCATACTCTGTTGGCCAAACTCTCTATCTCGTCCACAGGGATGATCTCTGGGCAGTGCATAGTGGGTGGAGGAAGACCAGGAGAGAAGCGTGACTCAACATCTGACCACTGGGGTACTACTCTCTCTCCCTGATACTAGATGTAGCCCTATATACCCCAGAAAAGGACTCGATTCTCAAATAAGTGTCTAGCCAAAGTGACTCCTTCAGAATCTAGAAATACGAGGTACTGGAATGGTCTCCAAGTGACCTGCAAATCCAAGAAAAAGTAAGTACAGCACAAGATAAATTTCAGTGTCAAATATAGCATACCTCAGTGAGATCATTCAAAAGAGAACGAGCGGTGGTCCCCGGAGGATGGCGCTAAGCCCTAATCACCTGATTGTCTCCCCACCTCATGGCTATGGGGAAGAAGAAGGCCTGAGGATCACTCAGTCTGGGAGCTATGGTCCCCAAGTGCTCAAAGCACCAAGGTTGTTTCAAGAGATCAAAGTAAGAAAGTGCAATCCAAATGAATAAAAGGAAATGGGTACAAGAAGGAAAATTACCTGGAGGATGAAGCTGCTCCCTTGACACCTCAGTCGCCATATGACAACAGGTCTAGGGTCCATAGGAGATATGCGTAGGCAGCTCCACCCTAGTCCCAAGAATCTACCTCCCCAAGATTCTGGAGGAAGAACACCAAGTGAATGTCTACTCCCCCTCGGAGGTCGTTGAAAAGGCATTGACATGTGGCAAACAACAAGAAAGAATGGACCACCTGTGCTATATTGTCTGGGTTCACCCACAGACTGGTCTTCCACCATCGGGCACTGATCTCCCTTAGATGGATTTGTGTTTGGTCAGCCGCAATGGTAAGGCCTGTCCAGTCTGTAAACTCCCTCACAGTCGGAATCCTGGGTAGGGTCATGGGTCTACCCCCAAATGGAATGCCTATCAAGGCATAAAAGCACAGGGGTGTGATGGTGATCTCGCCAACAGGGAGATGAAAAGAATGAGTACTCAGCCACAACCGCTCCATCAGGGCCCCCACTAGTGCCAAAAATTGAACTTCTGGTTCTCTACAAGGGCTAACAGGCACAGGTATGATGTATCAACTATCTCCTTCACTCTACGAGGAAGCATCCTGTGCCACGACTGAACCATTTTCAGATGACCATACAGGGCCAAGGTAGGTGGTTCCCTCCCCTCATGCTAATGGAAATAAAGAATATATAAAAAAAAATAAAAACAACATAAAAGATAATAAAAAAACAAAGAAAAGAAAAACAAAACAATAATAAAAGATGATCAAAATAATGAATGTAATATAAAGACTTACCCAAGAACCCCATACGGAGTTGCAGGTGTGGTTCCGACTGTTGTGAAGGGTCTACCCGGAGTACCAATCAGCCAGGCCCTCATCCCTATGGGAAGAACTACTACAACTCTCTAGCTCGATTTCTGCACAAGTCTTTCTCTTTCTTCTTTCAGCCATATTTTCAAAAATCATAAAAAGCCCAAGAAGTTTCCCAATTTGCAAGAAGCCCCAAAAAGTTTCCCAATTTGCAAGAAGCCCTAAAAATTTTCTAAATTTACATAAAAGCCCACAAAACATCAAATTCTGCAAATGACTCCTCCCTCAAGAACAAGATGAAGAACTTCAAGAAAAACCTAAAGGTTGTAGAAACTCAAACCCACTCACTTCACTCAGAAAAGTTAGAATGAGGAATGGACATGGAAGGGGGGCCATTTTACAGGAAAACATTCATTTTCCCAAAATAAAAATTAAAAAAATTAATTTTTTTTTTTTTTGAGATTCCAATCCCAAGGGGAAAATCAAAGTTTTTACTACCAAATACCAAATTCAAATTTATTTAGGTGGTAGCTACAAATTATGTCACATGGAAAGTAAAAGTTCAAAGGGAAAGTAAAAGTTCATGTGGTAGGTGAAAATTATTCACATGAAAAATGGGAAGTGAAAATCAAAAGGAAGGTAGGTGGAGATTATATCACATGAGAAAGAGGAAAGTAAAGGTCAAAATTTTATTGGTCAAAATTCAAGGTTAAAAGAAAAAAAGCAAAATCAATGGTAAAAAGCAAAAAGCAAGATTAATGGTAAAAGCAAAGAAACAAGATCAATGTAAAAGCAAAATCAATGGTAAAAGCAAAGTCAATGATAAAGGAAATATTCCAAATCAAGACTAAAAAGCTAAAAGTAAGACCAATAGTAAAAGCAGGGTTCTAAATCAAAGAACCAAAAATCAAGAAAGTAAGGGAAAATCAAGAACAAAAATAATTTGATTGACCCAGCCCCAGATGGCCCAATTGCATTTACCCAACCCCAAGAGGCCCTTTCTCTGTTTGTTTGGCTCCTAGTGACCCGATCTCATAGACCAAATCCCTAAACTAGCAAATGTGAAGCCCAGCTAAGGAAAATCCAAGAATCAAATGTTTTTACTTGTTGTAAGATTGGAAGAGCAGCGAATTTCAATCTTGCAATCATCGGTCCTAGATAGTCCAGATTGGTTTGAAAGACCCAGCCTAGAGATCAAACCCCTGAACTGGCACATGCAAAGCTTAGCTAAGGAAAATCCAAGAATCAAATGTTTTTACTTTTTGCAAGATTGGAAGAGTAGCAAATTTCTCTCCTATAACCATCAGTCCCAGATAGTCCAGATTGATTCGAAAGACCTATCTTGGAGACCAAATCCCTGAGATGGCACATGTGAAGCCCAACTAAGGAAAATCCAAGAATCAAATGTTTTTACTTGTTACAAGATTGGAAGAGTGGCAAATTTTTCTCTTGTAACCATCGGTCCCAAATAGTCCAGATTGGTTTGAAAGACCAAGCCTGGAGACGCAATCCCTGAACTCACATGTGAAGCCCAGCTAAAGAAAAGTCAAAGATCAAAGTACTAACATTTTTACAGGATTGGAAAAGTAGCGAATTCCTTTCCTATCTTCGGCAGCCCATGTAAGCCCTAAAACTCTAAAGAAATTGAGAGATATTATCTGTTGTATTTTTTAAGTCCATCATAAATGAGAAAGATGATGGCAATACATGCTCCGGGTGACAAAATGTGTTCATTCTTTTCTTTGTCCTTCGATCGTTAGCACAAGCCTCGGCCAAAGAGGGGTATTCTGTAGACACCCAATTTTGTCATCCTCCTTCGACTATGATGAAATGTGGATCTTGGACTCGACTTTCGGCTTCTGATCAGTAGAGATGATGATGGAAACATTCCCCTACCTGAAACCCTAGAAACCCCTGTGTGGGAGAGAAGAGGGTCTAATTTTATTTTTCTATATACGAAGGAATCTGGTTAAGATGACCGTATAAATGGATAGTTCTTGGAAATATGATTCCAACGATATATGGCACATTAAAATCAGACTGTCGGATCTCCCGCGATCATCCCCAAAAAATTACATTTTCCTATACGTATGCCATGCACACTAGCCAACCTACTGGAAACCTGGAAAAGTCCCCTACCTACCCAAATACCCCAAATTCATCCTCTACTTGAAAACCCTAAAAACCCCCACACGGGAGAGAAGAGTGTGGTCCAATTTTGACTTTTTATATACGAAGAAATTTGGTCAAGATGACCATACAGATGGATAGTGCTCAGAAATATGATTCCGATGATATATGGGATGTCAAATTAGAACATTAGTGAAAAAATCCATGATCGCGCATGCACTGGTCAGCAGGCGAACCCGCATGCATATTGCGCATTGGCTGCTACCTAGCATATGCCTGCCAGGCCATGGCTGCTGCCCATGGCTACTACCCATGCCTGCTGCGCATGCTTGCCTGCCCATGGCTACTGCCAATTGCTGTTGCGTAAGCCTGCTAGCCCTACCATTGCCCATGCCTGCCAGCACATGGCTGCTGCCCTCGTGCAATCACCCCACCTAGACTGGCCCGTGCCCCCGCACAACATTACCCATGCCCCCGTATGGCCTAGCCCATGCCCTCACATGACCTTGCCATGGCCCCACTGGCTGTAGCCTACCAATACCCCCGTTGGCTGCAGCCTGTGCCTGTGCATGCTACCCCGTGTGCCAAGTACCGCACACCCATGCCAAGTGCTGCACACCCATGCCCCTCCCCCGCATACCCATGTGCCATACGCCGCACACCCATGACATTGCCCACACACTTTGTACATTTTCCTACCCTCCTGTGCTGGCCATGTCCCGTGCACTTTGGCCCAATCTTATACGCCGCTATCAATAGCCAGGATTGGTTTTCTGCTGGCCTGGTAGGTGAAGAGATTTCCTCTTCACCCACTTGAGACCAAAATCCCACTTTTTGGCTAAGGACTCACTGTCCCAAAAACCCCCTTTTTACCCTTTGGATAAAAGCCCTGCTTCACCCATTTTAGTCCAAGAACCCCTTTTACCCATTGAATAAAAGCTCTCTTTAGCCATTTTAGTCCAAGAACCCTCTTTTGTCCATTTGGTAAAAATTCTCCCACCTTCCTATTGATCTAGAAATCCGATAAATACCCCCCTTTGGATTTTAGACACAAAAAAAAGGCCCCCACCTCACTCCATATTAGTGAATCCCTCTCTCTCCTCCTCCCCTCTCTTGATTTTCTTTGGGTCTTCAGAGTGATCTTCATCAAGATCCAAAATCTTATTCAGATCTTCGAAGTGTTCTTTGGGACTTTGAAGATCTTCAATCCAAGTTCTTAGTCCAATACAGTTTTTTCCAAAAGTAGTATGGTCTTGGCCTCCCCCCTTTGAGTGCTTTTGATCTTTACCAAAAATAGAAATCCCTCCCCCTTGTGGTTCTGGAGATCTTAGTCAAGATCTGAAGTTCTGTTCGGATCTTCAAAGTGTTCTTCGGGGCTTTTGGGATCTTCAATCCACTTTTAGGTCAATCCATTTTTTCTAAAAATAGTCATTCATACCAGAAGCTCTATCTGAGTGCCCCGGGAATCTTTTCAAAATTAGCCATTACCAGCGAAAGCTCTGCCGAAGTGCCACCTCAACCTAGCCCTCCCCTAGCCTATCCCCATTGGAAGCTCTACCAAAGTGCCACCTTAGCCTAGCCCTCCCATAGCCTGTCCTCAGCGGAAGCTCTGCCAGAGTGACACCTCATCCTAAGTCCAAAAATAGCCTTTCCTAGCCAACGCTCTATCCGAATCCAAATCCAAATCCGAAAGTAACCGTTCCTAGCCGAAACCCTGTCCGAATACCATCACAGTTAGCATCTCTCAAGAAAGGAAGTTGGAGGTCAAGACCATATTCCCCTGAGCCAGGAGAACAAGAAAGATAGTCCGAATGGTACTAATCAGGGGCCCATCCCTCTTGACCCTAAATAGGGTTTAAGTTCAGGTACAGTTTCTCAACCAAGTTGTCATCATGTAGACTTTATATAGACGTTGTTTTAGTGTACTTAGTAGTTTAAATTCAATCAATGTATATATGTATGATAACTTAGCCATGCATGTGGAATAGTAATAATTGTGGAAAATGTTCATTCTTAAGCATCTTGTAGGAAGACCAATCGAACCAGGTAGATTGGGTGCCTAACACCATCCCAATTCTACAACCTGACACTTACCCTAAATCTCTAAACCAGGCCAACTTTCAGGCCCTTTTATTAGGAATTGGGCCCACCCCTGGGACCTAGGCTCATAATCCTAGGTGGCGACTCCAAACCCCCATTTGTATGATCCCAATCCCCGTATTGGACCATCATCAAACCCTCGTCTGAAATGACAAATTTTTACACTCTTATGAAATAGGCCCCCACATATCTCGGAGTGGTGATACGATGGTGTGGGGCCTGCAGGGTAAGCACACACTACACACCACCCTCCCTCATATGAAAGAGATGAAAGAATGAGGAGAAGAGGATGGAATCGATGAATAAGTCTATTTCCGTCCACTGCCCTCACAGTATTTGTGTACCCTAGGATTATACTTGGAGATGGATTACACTTTGTGGCCGATGTGTTACTGGTATCATGTACTCTGGGACTGTACTTGGAGATGAATTACACTTTGTGGACGATGTGTTATTGGTATCATATATACTATCTGTATCACTATGAAAGCATGTAGAATATTTGTGGTTCAGTATCACTCCCTATGTTACGAACCCTTGCCAACAAGGGGTAAGGTGTTGGATAACCCATTTATGGTGTGTTTGATGTGCCTTTTCAAAATGCAACACCCATTGTGCGATATGATTGTTGCCAGAGGTGGGAACTTGTCTGATATGGCCGATGATTGGTACCGGTGTCATGACAATCAGGAGGGGGTTATCAGGGGTTTGCTGGGTGACCCATTGTCGCATACGGTGATCGACAACCTTCTATTCACAGTTAGGGTTTGTATCCCTGCATAGTCGATGGGAGTTCTGAGAAGAGGGATACAGCCTAATGTGCCATAGTAGCATTTACCAGACTTAGTTGTATTGTTAGGTGGATAATAAAATAAATGAATTGCATCACGAGCATCATGGACTATGTGTTTAATTTCTATAATCATGCATCATAATTACTTATGCCAATGCTATGCTTGAATGTGTATGAACCCCACCCCTCACTGAGTGAGTTGGAATGCTCACCCCACATATACACCCCTCTTTAGATGATGATGCAGGTACGGTCATGCCTATGGCTAGTGATTCTCTTTCCTCCAGACTTGGGTACAGAGTGAGCGACTGGTGGATGTCAGAAGTGGAGGAGTATAGCCAGGATTGTGCTTGTGATTCTTGTGATTTTTGTCCATATGTAGCACCATGAGGTGTTTAGCGTATTTTTTTTATTTTGATGCAAATTTTTGATGGTATACTTTTAAACTTGATAATTATAAGTCTTAGATAATTGTAACAGATAAATCGGCTATGGATATTTATAGTATCACTAGATGTTTTTCCCCATTTATTTATGATTCCGCTATATTACTCTGACTCCGTTGCTATTGGTTGGTTTGTGATGTGAGATTGTAAATCGTTAAGGTATCGTGATCAAAGATCCTAGTAGGTTCGTAAGATAGGTAAGCATCTTACTATCACCACCAGTATTCCTATACGGTAAGTTGGGTTTACTGGAAGTGGGTGTGATACGCGCACCCCCTGTCTCTCGTGCCTCCACTTGCCTCGATCACCCCTGCCCAACCCCGATGTTTTTACTGGAACCTTCACTCCGATGACTAGTTTGGTGAAGGGATTCCCTCTTCACCCACTTGGGCACTCTACACTGCCCCGCTAGTGTATCCTACATCGTGACCTCCCATTGGCCCAAAAATACATCTTTTCATCTCATTGGCCCAATAAAGAATCTCTACTCCCCATTGGCCAAAGAAATTTACCCTTAACTCCATTGGTCCAAAAATTCATTTTTGTTACCCCATTGGTTTAGAAAAATCACTTTTTAAACCCTCCATTTGGTTTTTCACACTCAAGCCTCCTAGTGAGTACCCTTTGTAGAGAAGCTCTACTCTCTCTCCTCCCCTCCCCCCTTGAGGTTCTTCAAGTCTTCGGAGAGATTTTCATAAAATCCGAAGTGTTCTTTGGGCCTTCGAAGTTCTTCAATCATTTGCTTTTTTGAGTGAGCATTTGGTGTAGGAAAAACTTTACCTTAGTCTCCTTCCCTTTTTTGAGGTTCTTCAAGTCTTCGAAGAGATCTTCATAAGATCCAAAGTGTTCTTCGAATCTTCGAAGTGTTCTTTAGGCCTTTGAGTTCTTCAACCATTTTGGTTTTAACCTATTCCTAACGGAAGCTCTATCAGAGTGTCACCTCCGCCTAGCTCTCCCATAGTCTATCCCCAGCGGAAGCTCTACCGGAGTGCCACCTCAGCCTAACTCTCCTATAACCTATCCCCAGTGGAAGCTTTACTAGAGTACCACCTCAGCCAAAATCCAGAAGTAGCCCATCCCCAGTGGAAGCTCTACCGAATTGACACCTTAGCCAAAATCTAGAAGTAGCCCATCCCTAGCGGAAGCTCTGTGGAATTGACACCTCAATCTAAGCCCAAAAGTAACCATTCCTAGCTGAAACACTGTCTCAATATTACCACAGTCTACATCTCTCAAAAATGGAAGTTGGAGGTCAAGACCATCTTCTCCTGAATCGGGGGAATCCACAAGACAATTCATACCAGCACCAATCAAGGGGTCCACCCCTCTTGACCCAAAATAGGGGTCAAGCTCAGGTATAATTTCTCAACCAAATTAGCATAATGTGGACTTTATATTGACTTTGTTTTAGTGTACATAATTATTTAAATTCAGTTTATGTATATAAGTGTGATAACTTAGCCATGCATGTGGATTAGGAATAATTGTGGAAAATATTCGTCCTTAAGCATCTAGTTGGAAGACCGGTTAAACCGGGTAGATTGGGTACCTAACACCTTCCCAATTCTACAACTTGACACGTACCCCAAATCTCTAGACTAGACCAACTTTTGGGCCCTTTCTTAGGAATTGAGCCCACCTCAGGTCCTACGCCCATAATCCTAGGTGGTGAGTCCAAACCCTTTTGCATGGTCCCAATCCCCCGTATTGGACCATCATCAAATCCTCATCTTAATGATGACTTTTACACTCCTACAAAATAGGCCTCCATGTATCTCCGAGAGGCTATATGGCGGTGCGCCTGCAGTTAAGCTCACATGACACAACCCTCCCTTAAAAAGAGAAAGAGAGGAGAAGGGGCCGTATGCAAAGTCTTCTTCCTCCCCCCAAGCGAGAGAAGAGAGATCTCTAGCCACTACCCACTCACACACTTGCAGTACGATGTGATTGTTACCAGAGGCAGAAACTTATTCGGCCTAGCCGATGGGCATACCAGCGCAGTGACTGCCAGGAGGGGGTTATCAGGGGTTTGCTGGGTGACCGATGGACACATATCACAATCGGCAAGATTCTAATCATGGCTAGGGTTTGTATTGTTGTGTAGTCGATGGCAGTTCCGAGACTAGGGATATAGCCTAACATGCCATAGTAGCATTTACCAGATTTAGTTGTATTGTTAGTGGATAATAAAATAAATGAATTGCATCACGAGCATCATAGACTATGTGTTTAATTTCTATAATCGTGCATCATAAATTATTTATGCGACTATTTTGCTTGGTTGTGCATAAACCCCACCCCTCATTGAGTGAGTTGGAAAGCTTACCCCACGTATATGCCCCCATTTAGATGATGATGCAGGTACAGTCATGCCTATAGCTTGTGACTCTCTTTCCTGCAGACCCGAGTAAGGAGTGAGTGACTGGTGGATGCCGGAAGTAGAGGAGCATGACCAGGATTGTGCTTGTGATGTCTGTGCTTATGCAGCGTCATGAGATGTGCAGCGTACTTTAGATATTTTGATACAGAACTATGGATGGTATACTTTGGACTTATTATTTATAAGTCATGACTACTTGTAAATGGATAAACTTGGTTATGGATATGTATATTATCATTAGATATTTCCCATTTACTTATAATTCCACTATTATACTATGATTTCACTACTATTAGTTGGTTTGTGTTGTGAGATTGTGAATCGTTAAGGTACTGCTATCCAAGATCCTGGTAGGTTCGTAAGATGGGTAAGCGCCTTATTCACACCACCGGTATTCCTAGATGGTAAGTTGGGTCTACTAGAAGTGGGGTGTGACAGCTTGGTATCAGAGCACGATGCTCTGCCTTAACTCACAATCTCAACCAAACCATGAATTTGGGAATTTAGGATTTAAATAAAAATCTTAAAGATAACAATAATAGAAATTACACAATTAGGAGACAAGTATAGGTGTTAAAGCCATTTCATTATAATCAAGAACTGAGTACATAAGTTTACACCAATTTTCTAAAACCACAGTGGCAACATAAGCCACTACACCTACTGATCTTGTTACTGTTGATGCTACCCTTGGCCTTGAATCTAGTTCTAGTTCTGACCTTGTACTCCTAAAGGTGGCACCAGAATGGCGAGGTGGAAGATCATCATCTGCATCTGTGCCTCAAGGGAGGCCACCCTATTGTTTATAAGATAGTAATTCCTGTCCATAATCTCTAGCCAGCTGTCCATCCTCCTCAACAGGTTTGTGAAGCTATCCAAGTAGGCCATCACATCATTGAGACTATAAGGTCTCGCTGTGTGGGTAGTGGCCAGAGAATTCCCTTCTTCCCCCTTTGGAGGGGGGAGAAAAAAGAGAAGCCTTTATGTATTCAGTCCTCTCTCCTCTCTTTCCCTTTCTTAGGGACGGTGTGTCATGCGTGCTTTCCTAAGGGCCCTGCACCGCCGTATTGCTGCTCGGAGATACATGGAGGCCTATTTCGCAAGGGTGTAAAGTTCATCATTGAGACGGGGATTTGATGAGGGCCCAATACGGGGGAATGGGATCATACAAAAGGGTTTCAGTCGCCACCTATGGTTCTGGGCCTAGGACTTGGGGGTGGGCTCGATGCCTGAGAAAAGGGCCCGAAAGTTGGTCTAGTCTAGAGATTTAGGGTACGTGCCAGGTTGTAGAATTGGGAAGGTGTTAGGCACCCAATCTACCTGGTTCAATCAGTCTTCTTACTAGATGCTTAAGAATGAACATTTTCCATAATTATTCTTATTCCGCATACATGGCTAAGTTATCTCACATATATACATTGACTGAATTTAAATGAATATGTAAACTAAAACAAGGTCAATATAAAGTCTACATTATGCTAATTGGGTAAGAAATTATACCTGAGATTGACCCTTGTTTCAGGTCAAGACAGGTGGAATCCCGATTGGTGCCAGCACAAACTTTCTTATGAATTCTCCTGGCTCAGGGGAAGATGGTCTTGACCTCCAACTTCATTTTTTGGGAGCTGCTGGCTGTGGTAAAATTCGGACAGAGTTTTGGCTAGGAGCAATTACTTTTTGGTTTTGACTGTCGTATTGATTCGGCAGAGCTTCCATTAGGGATGGACTACTTTTGAATTTTGGCTAAGGTGGCACTCTGACAGAGCTTCCACTGGGGATAGGTTGTGGGAGGGCTAGGCTGAGATGGCTCTCTGGCATTGCTTCCACTGAGGATAGGCTATGGGAGGGCTAGGCTAAGATGGCACTCCGGCAAAGCTTCTACTGGGGATAAGCTATGGGAGAGCTAAGTTGGGGTAAGAGTCTGACAGAGCTTCTGCTGGGATAGGCTAATTCTAAGGATTCAGAAATTTCGAAGGCCTGAAGAACACTTCAAAGATCCAAACTTGGGATCTTATGAAGATCTCTCCGAAGACTTAATGACCCTCAAAAGGAGGTGGGAGACTAAGAGGAAAATTTTCCTACAAAAAGCTCACTCAAGGAAGGCAAAGGATTAAAGGATTTTGAAGGCCCGAAGAACACTTCGAAGATTTGAAGAACACTTCGGATCTTTTGAAGATCTCTTCGAAGACTTGAAAAACCTCAAGGAGGAAGGGGAGGAGAGAGGGTAAAACTTCTCCACTATGGATGCTCCTAGGAGGCTTGAGTGTTTATGGTGTAAAAAAATAAAGGGAGGGGGGTATTAATAGAATTTTTGAACCAATGGGGAGGAAAGAGGAATTTCTCTAACCAATGGGGTTAATAAATGATTTTTCTAAATCAATGGGGTGGAGGGTTAATTTCTTTGGCCCATGGGTGAAAAGTTATTTTTTTTGGGCCAATGAGGTAAAAATATGCCTTTTGGGGCCAATAGGAGCTCGCGGTGTAGGGTACACTAGCGGGACAGTGTAGAGTGCACAAGTGGGTGAAGAGAAAATCTCTTGACCAATCCGCTCATGGAAGCACATATTTCGGCCATCGATGGTGGCACACAAGGTCAGGCAGGGGTGTATGGGAGGCTAGCAGGGGCATAGTAGGCTGGCAGGGGCACTGGTGGCTAGTAGGGGCGCTGGAGGCTGGTAGGGGCACTGGAGGCTGGCAGGGGCGCTAGAGGCTGGTAGGGGCACTGGAGGCTAACAGGGGCACTAGCAAGCATGCCATGGTGATGCAAGGCAAGCATGGTGTATGCGAGGTAGGCCATGGGTGCACAGGGCAGGAGGGGTGCATGCAAGGTAGCCATGGGTGCGTGGGGCAGGCGGGGTGTGTGCGAGGCTAGCCATGGACGTGTGGATTAAGTGGGGTGCACGTGACTAGGATGTAATTTTTCAGGAGTGATTGTTGGAGATCAGATGGTCTGATTTTGACTTACCATATATCGTTGGAATCATAATTCTGAGTACTATGCATCTGTACAATCACCTAGGACCAAATTTATTCTTATATGAAATGTCATAATTGGACTCTTCTTTTCTCTTGCACGAGGTTTGCTAGATTTTGGGTGAGTATGGAATGTTTACGAGCTAGATTACCTGAATCAATTTTCATCTTTGTCGATCGAAAGTAGGAAGTTGCATCCAAGATCCATAGTTCACCATAGCCAGAGGAGGGTGATAAAATTGGGTGTCTACAGAATACTCCTCTTTGGCCGATGCCTGTGCCAACAGCCAAAGGGTAAAGAATAGAAAGACCACATTTTGTCACCCAAAGCATATACTACCATCATCTTGCTCATTAATGACAGAGTTGAAAAATGCAATAGGTAATATCTCTTAAATACATTAAAATTTAGGACTTATCTGGGCTACTGATTGTAGGAAAGATATTCGCTACTCTTCCAATCCTACAAAAACATTAGTACTTGATCTTTGACTTTTCCTAGACTGTGCTTTCATGTACCAGTCTAGGGAATTGGGTCTCCAGGCTAGGTCTTTCAAACCAATCTGGGCTATCTGGGACCGTCGATTACAAGAAAGAAATTCGCTACTCTTTCAATCTTGCAAAAGGAAAAATATTTGATTCTTCAATTTTCCTTGGTTGGGCTTGGGGAATTTGGTCTCCAGGCTGGGTCTTTCAAACCAATCTGGGCTGTCTGGGACCTTCAATTACAAGAAAGAAATTCATTGCTCTTTCAATCTTGCAAAAAATATTTGATTCTTGAATTTCCCTGTGTCGGGCTTCCGTGTGCCAGATTAGGGAATTTGGTCAATGAGAGTGGGTCACTTGGAGCTTATTTAAAGAAGTTGGGCCACCTAGGGTCGGTTCAATGAGATTGGGCCACTTGGGGCTGGTTCAATGAGATTCTTTCTTTCCTTGATTTTTTCTATTGATTGGGGTTCTTGAATTTGAATCATGGGATTGGAACCTTGAATTTGGACCTTTGAATCTTGAAATTTAGCTTTTGATTTGAAATCTTAATATGCCATCTTTTGATTTGGAATCTTGAATTTTGGCTTTTGATTTGGAATCTTGAATTTTGCTTTTAGGTGATGTATTTTTTATCTACCTCTTTGAATTTGATTTTCACCTTCCCTTTTCATGTGATATAATTTTTATCTACCAATTGAATTTGCTTTGTATTTTACCTTCCCCTTGAATTTGATTTTCACCTTCTAATTTCATGTGATATAATTTTTATCTGCCACAAGAAATTACTTTGAATTTTGTATTTTGTGGTAAGAATCTTTGAGCTGCACCTTGGAATTGGAATCTCAAATTTTTTTTTTGAGAAAATGAATTTTTTAACTATAAAAATGGTCCCCCCCCCCTCCTGTTCATTCCCTATTTCAATTTTTCTGAGTTGGGAACGATTTGTGAGTGAGTGAGCTCAAGTTTTTGAATCTTCTCAAAGATTCAAAGCTTTTTGCAGTTTTTTGGGTTTCTTCAAACATTTTCCGAAGATCTTCAAGTTTCACTTGAAGTTCTTCATCTTCTTCTTGAAGATCTTTATAGTTCTTGAGGAGGGTGCCATTTGGAGAATTTGAAGTCTTTTCGGGCCCTTTTGCAAATTGTGAAACTTCTTGGGGTTCCTTGTAAATTTAGAAAATATGGCCGAAAGAAGAAAAGGAAGGATTCGGGGTGAAATCCGGCTGGATGGCGCAGAAATTTGTGGTACATCTTCCCAAGGGGATGATAGCCCCGCGGACTGGTACACCGGGCGAATGCTCCACAGGACCCGAGACCACATATGTAACTCAGTGTGGGGCACATGGGTGAGTCCTGCAGTTTACTTCATTTATTCATTATTTTTGTGCATTTATTATCATACTTTTTATTCATTTTTTTTATTTTATTTAGAGATTCAATGAGGGAGTACCACCTATATTTGCTAGATATGGTCATCCAAATTTGGTTCGAGACTGGTACCAAGTGCTCCCTCATAGGGTTAAGAGACTAGTAGATTCAACTTACCTGAGCTGATTGGCCTTGCTGGAGACCAATAAGTTTAGCCTAGCATTGGCAAGAGCTTTAATGGAGAAGTGGTGGCCAAGTACTCATTCCTTTTTTCTCCCAATCGACGAGATTACCATCACACCCCTATGCTTCTATGCATTGACGAGCATACCATTTGGGGGGAGGCCCCTATCCCTTCCTGAGACTTTGACAGCACAAGATTTCACAAACTTGATGGGTATTGACATCAAGGAGGATCAGATAAATGTTCATTTAGGTGCGATCAGTGCCCATTGGATGAGAATGGACCTGAGGGTGAATCCAGGTAACTTTACGCAGATAACCTACTCTTTCCTTCTATTTACTGTGGCACAGTGTCTCTTTAGTGATCCCCAAGGTGGAGTGGATATTCCCATGAGTACCTTCTTCTGGATCCTTCAGGAGGTAGACTCTTGGGATTGGGGTAGGGCCGCCTAGGCATACCTTCTGCCGACCTTGGACCTTGAACCTGCTATCATATAGAGATTGGGGCCTTAAGGGAGCAGGCTCCATTTTCCAGGTGACTTCACAATTTTCCTTCTATTCTCTTTTTTTTTTTCTTTTGATTGATTGTACCTCCTTATTTTGATCTTTCAATTCAGCCTTGGTGTTATGAACACCTAGAGATTTTGGCCCCCTTACTAAAGGATCCTTGAAGATCACCCTTCCGTATAGCTACAAGATGGGGAGATAGTTGGGTAATGAGGAATCGACCCCATCCTCTTGGGACCACTACCCACTCTCTCCTGAGTGGACGCACAGAGGTAAGTCATGTTTGGTATCAAATTTCCTTTTTCCTTATGTTGTACTTACCTCTTCTTGACTTTGCAGGTTAATTGGAGACCATTTCAGCACCTCAAATTCCCTAACCCTGACGAAGTTGCTCAAACCAAGTACTTAACAGAGAATTGTGTCCTATTTAGGGGTATTTGGGGCCATGCTTGGTATCTAGGAGAGCATGTCACACCCGAGTGGTCCAATCCTGCCATGTGGTCCCCTCCTTGTCTTCCTCCATCTACTATGCATCATATTGAGAGTATCCCTATGGGTCAGGTTGAGGGATTGGCGGAAGGAGTATGGGATGACTCCTTCTTAGATCCAGGAAGGGATTATGGGGCCTTCCTTGAGGAGGAAATGGTCTGCACTACTTTCGGTCCTAGAAGGCCATTGGTATGTTTCCCCTCTTGAGCATCATTTTCATATTTCAAATCCTTCTCCTTTTTTCTTATTAATGTTCTTTCAATGGAGGACATGACATGTGGACCCCTCTCCCACTCAATCACAAGTAGGTGCTATTGCCTCATCCTAAGCTGGGTCTTCTACTGTTGTGAGTGGATCCCTCAGGATGGCTACCATTCCTTTCCATGGTTTCCCAGGCTGGTCCTATCCCAACACAACCCATCCTGGCATCCCTCAACTCCTGGAGTGCAGACTAGACAAAGATGTTTCTCTTGGACTACCCATTCCATATGACTGTGAGTATTCAAACACTTCTCATTTGATTGGTTCTTGACTTCTTTTGACTGACATGCCCTTTCTCACTCCGGAGGCTTACACCAAGATCAAGAGAATGCACCAGAGTCCATGTAAGGTGGTGGTTGACAAGGTATCATCCTGTTCTTAGTCTTGTCCCTTTTCTTTATCACTTCTTTTCTTGATCATTCTTTATGTTTCCCAGAAAGGGCAGAACAACGTCTTAAGGAGAAAGGTCAGCTCTTATCGACGAGAGAATGCCCAATAGCAGATACAAATTGAGGATCTCACACAGAGATTGGTGAGTTCAGGATTAGCACCTTCTAGCTTTTTGACCATTATGAGGATGACATTGAGCATGGTTCAGATGAGGATTTTGACTCCTAGGGATTTGTTCCTGCAGTTCCTATAGACACAAACATATGCATATCTTCCCTTCCCATGTTGTTTGTTATTATTTTTTTTTCTTTTGCCAAACTTAGCATTTTATGAATGGAAACGTATCTTTGGGCACAAAGAAAATATCCCTTTGTTTATGGTTTTGAAAAAAAAAATTTAGGCATAATCAATTTCACAACTCAATAGAATAATCGGGATAACACGAAAGTCTAAATATCTATTCATTTTATTACTAAGTGAATTACATGAAAGTAACTTTCCTACAATAAACAGGATAGGTAGGTAACAATATAGGGGGACAGTTCTTGGGATGGGTAAACGTTCACCAACTTCTTTGGGTCTTTTGCTTTCAGTCTATATTGTTGGCTGATGTACATAGACAAATAAAAGGACGTGTGAGTTAATCCCATCAACCTGATGTAGTTGCATCCAGGGGTCTTCATCAGAAAATCCTCTTGTGGCTTCCTTGGGCATCTCCATACAATATCCTTTGTAGGTCTTCCTTGTAGGTACTCCTTCCAATCAACAATGAGCTTGAATTTTGGGGCTTCCCTCCTTTCTTGGTAATAAAGGTCTCCGAGTTGACCTCCATTCAATGGCCTGATCAACTTCAGTTTCTCAAGTAGCCAAAGTTGGAATATAGTGGGACTTCCATGGTAATGATCATGTCCAAATCTACGACTATGGCTCATGTCATCAAGTCCTTTGAATGTCTCTGTAAGGACCGTAGGAATGATATCTCCTCCTTTCTTCAATTTCCTTACCACCTCTATTAGAACAAGTGGTGCACCACATCTGGGAGTTCAGAGAACATAGCAAGCTATCATGCACAAAAGGTAAGCATCCTGTGATCTTTGCTGATGGATTCCCCCCAGTGGTAGGTATCAAATGAAGATCTTGGCCGCCTTCAAAATGTCAATCTTCCCATATCTAATTAACTACTTCATTTCCTCTTTTTCCTATCTAAAAATGTCCTGAATCTCCTCTGAGTGATCTTTCTTCAAAGATGGTTGAATCAACTTGCCCTTAGGTGGAGATAGCGTATAAACTCAGAATTCTTAGAGAGTTGGACAAGTCTCAACCAACCCAAATAGAAATACATGAAGATCGGCGTCCCAATGTTGAGGCACTTGTTGGAGTAAGTTGTGATGTAGCTCTTTGTACCCAATCTGGCTGAGCATTGACATACTCACAGATTCCAGCAGTCCTGGTGCCATCATATTTAAGCCATGGTCCATTTCCTTAATGTCTCATCCAAAGAGTCCATGACTTTTCCTGAAACCATCATAAGCAAAGAAGAGATATGATGATTTGCTAAAGTATCACTCATTAGCTGTCCACACAACCAAACCTTTACCTCTATTGCATCAAACTCTTTTTTTTGTTTTTTTTTTTTTTGGACAAATCAAGGATGGGAAATGAATTAGCCTTGATATACTAGTGTCGGGTGGTGACTTTTGGAGGATGAAATTCTGGATAAGAATTTGGAGGACCATAGGTGAATGACAGATACCTAATGGTCTTGTATACCAAATGGCGATTCTTGGGGGACACAAGCTATAATGATCCTTTTAGATATCTCGATTATTAATCTAAGAACCAATTTATTACCTTTAGATGGTTGAGACCGCACTTGCATATGTTAAGTTGCCTACGTATTCCTTGAGAGGAATCAAGTCTGGCGTAGTCCACGTTATTCACCCTGTTAGACATAATATTTCTTGAGTTGATCCATGTTGACCAGTCTAGGTATTTCTTCGCCATTGTGGTCTATGAGTTTTACATCCTTACCTAGTAGAATTTTATTGAGAGTGAATGGGCCACTCTAGTTAGGCCTGAATTTCCCTCTTGGGTCATGAATTAGGGCTCTTTGTTCTCGAAGAACAAGTTCAACCTCTTCTATGTGATGGGGCTTCACATTCTTATTGAAGGCCCTTACAATTCTCAGTTGATATTTCTTTAAATTATCATGGCCTTCATACATCTTTTATCGAGAAAGTTGAGCTCGTCATGTCTGGCCTTCACCCATTCTCCTTTAGGTAATTAACTATCAAGAAGCACCCTTAGGGATGGTACTAGGATTTCCACAAGTAGAACTGCCTCAACCCTGTATACCAAAAAGAAAGGAGTTGCCCTGTTGAGGATCGTACAGAGGTCCGATATGCCCACAAAGCAAGTGTCAACTTATCTGCCCAATCCTTGTGTGTTTCAGCCATTTTCTATAGGATGACCTTGATGTTCTTGTTGGCTACTTCTACTGCCCCATTGGTCTGTGGCCTGTAAGGGTAGAGTGGTGCCTTTTGATACCAAACTTTGTGTAGATCTTCTTAGTCTAGGTTCTTGCTTCCTTACAAATACAAGTTGATCTGTTTCATATTCTCTAAAGCCAAACTTCTTAAGGGGTGAGGAATGTTGTAGACTGCATAATCCCCTTTCTATAAAGTCCAACTTTTCAAGCCTACTAATTGAGGCCATCCCTACTCCTCGATCGCACCTTTGACCACCATCACGAGTCTTCTTGTTGCAATTGATTCAGGCACATTGCATGCAGACCATCATTCTTTGTGCTCTTCTTTGCTTTGCATATACACTCCTTCCTCAAAAGGGTCTGGGTTTGAGCTCATGTAACTCCCAAGCTCATGGTTCCCATAGGAATGAACATATATGGTTCTTTAGATCAATGGGAAGTTGTAAACTCCAGATGAGTCTTATCTTCTTTTTCCATTCTTTTTTTAAGAGGACCCGGGGGCTAGGTACTTCCTTTGATCGAATCAATGCCGTTGGATTGTTAGAGGAGAACCCATCTTCAAGTAATGCTACTTCTGCTATTCCTATGATGTAGATGTCCTATTCTCTTTCTTTGCCTTGTTGTTGTTCAACCTCTTGAGTCACCCAGTCAAACTCATTTTGACAGAAGACCAAGAATCCTGGTTGCATCTTTGCGACGATTTCATCAAACCATGGCTCAACATTACTGCAAAAGGGGAAATCTTCTCCTTCCCTTACAAAATACCCATTGAGAGTGGGGTAGTAAGAGGTGGATATTTTCTTGGCCATTCTTAGTACCTTCTACCCCTTTCTGACATTGTTGCTTTTTGGTCCGAGGGTTGGAGGAGTGTACCCTAGATCACTTCTTCCCTTGCTTACTACCAAAGTGGGTAACCTCGAGACACATTGATGATACTTCCCTAGTCCCATTCTAGGAAAGTATTACATGTTCTTCATCATTTGACTCACTGGCGGGCTCCAGATAGCTTCATAGTCAGTAGGGACTTTTTCTTCTAGTTCTTCCTTGGCAATGGCCACACAAGTTACTTTTTATTCAAAACCACTAAGTTAGATTTCATGGTCTTATTTTTCTCCCTTTTCAACATTGGCTAGGGTGTTGACCACTTCGATATCTCCGGATATTGTAATCACTTTTCCTTTTTGAATGAACTTCATCTTTTGATGGAGGCTAGAAGCTACAACCCTTGCATGATGTAACCAAGGTCTTCCTAGGAGCATGTTAAAAGAAGCCGGTATGTCAATAACTTGAAAATCAATGTCAAACTTCACTAGGAAAATTATCACAGTGAGCGTGAGGATTCCAAGGACTTCTATTTTGGTATTATCAGATTGTACAATAGTGAGGGATTTCAGAATTGCTTCACGGTGTGAAGGGGAGGCTATCTATAACCCCAAACTGAGATATTGGCCTCGGCCTTCTTGATCTGAGCCAAGACTGGATTCTCCAGTTCTTTCTTCAAGCTGCTTGTTCCTGCATCATTAGTCCTTGACTGTTCTACGGCTAGGGCCTTACCCTTATATTCTCTTCCACTTTGAGTTTCCATCACACTGACAGGTTTCTTTACAATGATCTTTGTGGAATAGCAATCTTTATCATCGTTGTTTGTTATGGTAATTATCCCGACCATAGGATCATCTTCTTCTTTGGACTCTCCTTCCCTGCAAGGGGTGGGAAGTCGAGGTCCTTCACAAATATCCAGAGCCCTGGCATGCACTTTCTTGACTGCATTGGAAAGGCATGTAACTATTGTGTCTATCATCTCTACAAGTGTGTCATGTCCCCCTACTTTTTCAAGGTTTCTCAATTGCTCGGTGTAGTAGTGTTCATTGATAGCCACTTCACCTAACATTTGTTCAATTTCATCGGCCTCGATTTTTAGCTTAACCAAATGACTATAGACACTACTCATGTGTTCTGCTATAGGATTTACGTCACCCTCAAAAGTGATCTCATATTCTTTACTATCTTCTAAATCTGATGCCGGCTCATCTCCTTCCATGTGAATCATAGTGCTGACTGGATAGCATCAGTAGAGTCAATCATTGGGTCATCTTTGCCAATTACATACATAAAATACCCTCCAGGATCTCTGGGTGAATAATATCCAAATTCATCATCTTCGTTATTATCCCAAAGTCCCTGGTAATCACTGACATCCTAGTCCTGGTATTCATTATCACCTTGTGATTTAGAGTCATCCCTATCATTCTCATTTTCACTCTCATCCTCATCTTCATCATCATCATCCTCTTCTTCACTGATGTCTCCCTCACTTGGTTCTTTATCAGAGTCCTCCCGACCATTGAATTCTCCTACATCCAAATGCTCGTAGTATTCAAAGCGTATGGATCGGAAGATTTCCATAGGGCCAGACTTGACCTCATTGGCTAGAAGTTGGATCATACCAGACTCATCTTCTGTATCACTCCCTATGTGGATTAGGGAAGTGTGCTCTTTGATTTGTTCCCCCACTGCCAATGCCATTACTGCTCTGAAGAGGTCATCTGTGACTTCTTCAATGTTCTCCAGGTTATCCTCCTAAGGTATGGTTGTCTGAATTACAGAAGTGGGATCACCATCTTGATTTTCTCTTAAGACAATTACCTAACCTGTTGATGAGGTTATTTTTAGGGAATTTAGTAGTGCAAGCATGTCCTTTCAGTTCTATCCGCCTATCCATTCTTCTCTTAGATTATCTACCGAACCTTGAGAATGAGACTGGTATGAGGGTGATGAGGGATATGGGGTGGGGTGATATGAAGGTGATGTGATATTAGAGATAGGGTATTTCGATGAAGATAGGGGGTGATAAGATGAGGAGGTTCCTTCTCCTTAATGATATGGTAAAGGTCGGTGATATGGAGGAAATTGGTGGTATGGAAAATGTTGATAGTATGGCAGAGGTTGAAGATATGGTACAGTGCATCCCCTCATTGATGATGAAGGTGGGATAGTAGATATCTGATCTTCTGGTTCTTCGTCTGGGGATTCTTCTCTTTTGGGATTCTTCCTGACTTTAGCCCTTTAGCTTATGGCTTTCCTGTAAGCACAGGCGTTCATATGACTCTTCCGAGCTCAGGGTGTGATCAACTGAGTGGGATCACACTCTGTTGCCTCTTCGTCTAGGTTGTTCACATGATCATAGAATAGGGGATAACAAAAGTGCTTATCTGACTGATACATGTGAACTACCCTTTGGAAGGAGTTGCACTCCTTTTAATGAAACCATTGATGTGCCCTACTATCTTCGGAGGAAGAGACAATCTTTGCACAAGCAAGAACTTCTTTCTCCACTCAACATGCCTCTCCTCATGGTACTTCTTAGAATCTCTAATAAAATGGGATGGATCAAAGAATCGAGGATCCCAATTTTTCCAGTCATCCATTGTTGCCAGCATGTTGATGGTTCCATGATCTAGGAGTGGGTTGATTCAGTTAATGGCCTCACTAGAGTATAAGTTAGAAATAGTTGAGGAAGTTTTAGATGATCTCCTGAGGACAGTGATAGCACTAGCAATGGGGAAGCAGATTGAAAAAGATGCCTCCCTAATCCACATAGGGAGTGACATAGAAGAAGATGAATCAGTTGAAGAACCTAGTGAGGAGGAAGTCACTGAGGAAGAAGACACTGACAATGATGACAATGACAATGATAGTGATAGTGCTCATCCGGACTGGGATAACTACCTTGGGCCATCGAAGCAGGATGAAGATGATGAATCTGTGTACTATTCCCGTAGGGATCTAGGAAGTTACTCAGTGTTTGCCATTGATAGTGATGACCTGGTACCAGATCCAACATGTGGTGTAATACCCTACTTCTTAAACCCGGTCTGATTTCGTGGTTCAACCGGTTAACTGTGCAAGGACCGAACCAGAGGGAGTTAGAGCGGGTTCCTTATGGGCTATGATGGCAAGGGTGACCTTAAACACCGGCTGGCCCGACAAGTTTGAGCCAGTGCCAGAAGATACGGGAGTGCCCAAGCCGTGTACATGCACCTACCATAAGGCCATGTATGGATAAAGCAGGTATTATAGCCATATTTTAAGGTATATACGTATGCTACATCGTATGCCAGGGGTGGGGTTCGCGCCGAGGCCCGAACCCTGTCAAAATCCCAAGTTTTGGCCCTCAGGTGGGCGGATAGATGGGTGCACCCACCCACCTGAGTGACCCATCCATGTGCACTATTCACTTATTTAGGAATTATATATATAGCATTATGAGTTTCTTTTCTTTCATTTATGATACCCGTAGGTTGGTGAGAAGAGTAAAGAGGAGAGAGAAAAGAAAGGGAAGAAGAAGGGAAGAGAAGGAAGAGGAAGAAGAGAAGGATTTCAGCGGCGCTGAAGCTTGATCTTCCCATTCCGGCACCGGAAGAGTGATCTTCAACTCTAGATCTACATTTAGAGGTAAGCAAAGTTGGGTTCTTTGAACATTCACCATACCCAAGCTTAAAACCCTTGATTCGAGTAGGGTTTCTTGAGATCTTGTAAATCCACTTTGAAATGATGAATCTAAGGTTTAACAGATGATTTATGTGTTGATATTGAAGGATTTGAAGAGGTAGTGACAAGGTGGAAGAAGCATTGTGAGTTTGAAGCGATTTGGAGGGTTTGAAGTTGTTCTTGAGCAAAGAAGGTAAGATGGTTTCCCATCCCTTGAATCTAACCTAGATCTAGGTTAGAACCATCCTATAAGACCTTGAAGGTGTGAAGAATGGGTTGGGAAAAGCCCCATTTGAACCCCCAAAGAATGGAGGAAGTTGGGAAGAAACAGTGTCTTTCCCGCCAAGACCAGTGGGTGCAACCAGTGGGCCCCTACCCGCCTGTGGGCACCCACCTGAGAGGGCAGGGGCCTTCGGGCACAACCGGTGGGCCCTACCAGTGGGCCCCTACCCGCCGGTCCAAACCGGTGGGTAGGACCGGTGGGCCAGACAGCCCACCTGTCTGACCCACCCGTGTGGCCCCGAAGGTGATCCTTATGTCCGATTGAACCCAAATCGGACATGTGACCTT
This sequence comes from Macadamia integrifolia, assembly GCF_013358625.1. Classification (NCBI taxonomy): domain Eukaryota; kingdom Viridiplantae; phylum Streptophyta; class Magnoliopsida; order Proteales; family Proteaceae; genus Macadamia; species Macadamia integrifolia. The sequence continues at coordinate 27,511,127 of NC_056557.1, read as the reverse complement.
CTTTTAAGGTTCTAAACATGATTTTTTCATCGGATCGTGTTAATTTTGATTCTAAAATGGTGAAGTACTAACCCCGCTTAATTATGTTAGGTTCACCAAATCCTACCCGATTAGCATCGGATCTCACCCGTACCGAACGGGAATCCTTGTGCACTACAAGTAAGTAGGGAGAGGACGTTTGGCCTTGTTTCAAGGTATTGTTTGGCATTCATTTAATTATATCTAGTCTAGTCATGCCATCATGAATATGCTATGTAGATTAGTCATTCCTCACATTGTTATGCATATGTTCTATGTTTACTTTCTAAATGCCAATTGAATGACATGTTTATATGTTGAATATGGACATCATGGTGCATGATGCATTGATAGATTAGATGCCGTAGTCGGCTTGGAAACGAGTGCATTGGTGGCCCGTGGAATGGGACACGGAGGCACTATGCAATCGTACTATTGTCATATAGGAGCATGCGGTATTAGGATTTTCACCATCCCGTGCTACGACCCTTCCCAACAGGGGTTAAGGTGTTGGGTTATCATTTGGGGGGAAGCAGTGGTCGCGGTCGTCGGGTCACTGTGGCGGTTAGACATAACGCCCGGCGGGTCATGTAGGACAGCCGGCAACCCTGGTGGTACAATCAAGAGGGCCAATCGTACTGCTTTTAAATTGCTGAAGTCAGCACCTTTATTTTCAGTCATTTACATTTCTGTTGAGAGCCGGTGGACGGCATTGTCTTTACTTTTTCGAGTACTTTAGGTGGGCCTTCTCCGATAGCCCTATGGGCGTATCGCGGGAGGGAGTTCGCGGCTCGTACTCGGAGTATACGTGCACTGTGGCTGTAGTAGCACTAAAACCAAGGACTTAGTAATGTTGCTTAGGTGGATGTGATTTAAAATGTATAGCATGGCATGTAGTGCATATGATTGTGTTTTGATGTGTGGACTGCTGTGTGGTCCATCTTACCACTTACTGAGCTAGTGAGCTCATCCCACGTGTACACCCCTTTTTAGATGATTTTGCAGGTCATACATTTTAGGAGCAAGGGGTGGGTCCCACAGTCGAGTTTCCTGAAGAGGACTGGTGGACCCCTGAGGAGTTAGAGCACGACACTGACTTCTCATGTGAGAGTTGTGCTGTGGGACAGCAGTTCTGAGGCCGAGCTGAGCTCCACCTTTGAGGCCATACTGAGCTCCACTTCTGAGGCCGAGCTGAGCTCTACTATGTGATGCCGAGCTGGGCTCAACCTTTGATGCCGAGCTGGGCTCAACCTTTGATGCCGAGCTGAGCTCTAGCCTTGTTGCCGAACCGAGCTATGTACTTTGATTATTTTGATGATTTCCTTTACATACTTGATATATGAATTGTACTTTTATTGTGTAATTATCATACCTTCGGGCCCACATGTATATAATTATTGTATCACAATTCGGGTATCAAGTACTATGGGATTATTCACAGGTAAAACTTAGTCTTCCGCTGATCTGATGAGCTTATATTAGTTGTGTGTATGCTGTGGTGGAATACAGTATCTGATGATCCTGGCAGGTTTGGGTTAACCGGTGTTAACCCGGTCACTGGCCCGGTTCTGTGAGAATGGGGTGTGACAACGGTGGTATCAGAGCGTGTTGCTCTGCTCCACTCACAGCATACCATTAGAATCCCGTAGACTCTATAATAGGGAAATGGGGTTGGGTTAATGTAAAAGCTTTAAGGAGTTAAAAGCCAAAGAAAGAAAGTATAAAAAGAGTTGCATTTAGGGATTGCATTCATGGCATACGTGAGTGTAGATAAAAGGTAATTAAATTGATGTTGTAACCTATAGAATACTAGTTTGACGAAATTTTGGCAGCATAACGGCGTAAAATGGGATTTCCAAAAATTTTACACACAAACACCTGATAAACAACAGATGATATGATATAACAATGATCAAGTAGCAAAATACATAACTAAACTACACAAGTGTTCAACATCTGATTCCACCACAAAATGATCACTATCAAAATATATTATTCCACAAATGATTCCAGTTACAGTACAAATCCAAGGAATGAGAATAAATGAAGTATACAATAAGGTCTGCAAAAAAAGAGAAAATGGATAAACAACTGGTGTGGGCGAGCTAAGCCCTCACTGGTCATCGTCGTCGTCATCGATGATCACCACGTTCGCCGGAGGCCTAGAGTTAACGTTGAGGCGGTGGTCGTAGTAATCGAACCTCGCGTTCACTAGCTGTACTGCCCTCCATAGTCAGCCAAAGTCGGCGGACATGGCGTTAGCCGTGGTGCTCAAGTCCTGGCCCAGCTGGAGAAAGGAGTTCTCCAAAGTGGCCTACCTCTCCAGAATGCGTTCCTCCCTGGAGGCACTCTTGTCCAACAATCTCAGTAGCTGAACCTGGCCATCCTGCAAGGCCCGCATGGAGGACATCATGCCCTCGAAGTCGTATGCACCACTCCCAGGTGGTGGGGCTCTATGTGGTGAGGCTGCAACTCTGGAGGAACTAGGACCAGGGCCTCTCGACTCCTGAGGCGCCTCCTCAGGGATCCACCCACTAGATCCTCCTCCTCGTCTTGAAGAATGTAGTCCTCATCCTCCCCACTGGGCTCCTCCTCCATTGGGACATCCTCCATAGGGGCAGCCCTCTTACCCCTACCTCTCTGAGCTCCTGATCTCGGGGGTGTATCCATGAGGGTATGGAGACCCATCCTCAGGAGGTTACTCCTGTCGAACCTATCAGCCGGAGTCTTCCCCTCCTCGCCGCTCAGCTCCACCCCGAAGAACTCGAAGATCCCAGTGAGGATCCTGCCATAGGGGAATCCTCCATCCTTAGGGTGGGAAGTGTGGTGCTCCATCGTCCTGAGGATGATGTACGGAAGGCATAAGTGCTCGCTGCGTCCCTCTGCGGTTGTGAAGATGCAGAAAGCGATGAAGGCCGCTATGAAACCCTCCTGGTTCCGATGACCTCCTCTGGGGAGCAGGTTGAACTGGACCAACTGAGCAAATAAACGAACCTCGGGGTAGAAGGATGTCTTGGACTCCGGACGGGTGCTGTTGCCGTAGATAGTCTCGTAAATGAAGTCCGGCGTCTCCAAACTCATGAATGGTCCCAGAGGCTTACTCCTGGGAGGACTGTAGTGTCGGTGTCCAGCTGCTGATATGCCCAGGATGCTGGCCAAGGTACCCACCGTCAACTGGATGTCTACCCCCTTCACCAAGCTGCTTATGGTGAACTCCCCGTATGGATAAGACACCTCCAAGTTGCAGTAGAACCGACGGACTAGCTGCTCGTAGCATGGTCGGTCTACGTGAAGGATAAAATCCCAGCCCAGTGCTGAGAACCTCTCCTGAAGCCGAGCCTTGTGGAAGTCGTCGACTACCACGGTCTTCTCCATCATCACCGACCTCTTCAGGAAAATCGGCCAGTTGGCTGCTGCCTCTGCACTAAGGAAGTGCTCCTCATCATAATCTGTAGGGTCAGACCGGGTAGGTCCGGGTCTCCCTGTGCGGGGGGCTGAAGAGCTGGTCTCCGCACTCTTCCGCTTAGTAGCGGTGATCTTACGTCGTATGCCAGAGGAAGATGGTCCTTTGCTGGTGCGAGATGACATCCTGGCAAGAAGAAAAGAAAGTGGGGTAAGTAAAGAAAAGAAAATGACAGCAGAAAAAGGGAAGCCCAAAACCCAAATACTCGCAAAATGGGAATGACGACAAGCTAGAAATGATAGGGAGCTAATAGACATGATGCACGGTAAGCGACAAAGGGGAAACATGCTAAAACAGTAAAATAACAGCAAGGATGACATGGGAGGATTCAATTGCAATGCGCAAACTCATTCACAATGGAGTAAAAAGCTTGAAACCCTAGGTCTAGAACAAAATGCCATGGTAGCGGGATCATGAATGTACAAGAACATACCCAAATAGACAATGGAGGTCCATAGATGCAAGTATGTGATGAAAACCAAGGAAACCAATACAAAAGAGGGGTTTTTCATGGGAATACATGGGGATTCCAAGCACAATGGATATTTTATGAAATCTATGGCATGCTAAGCATAAATCAAGTGGAATGCATCATAAAGGAATCATCAATTGGAGAAAAGGATCGAAAATTTAAGAAATCCCCAAATTTGGAAACCTAGGGCACGATTTGGGGTTTTCTCCAAATGAGGAGATAAAATCCTAATAAACTACAAATGACCATAGTAGAAACATCACAATCACATGGAAATGCTATTCTATGGAAAGAAAGGTGGAAGGAAAGCCTAGATTAAAGCCTACACATGCATTTTACCCCAAAAGGAAAATTCTGAGAAAAGAGAAGAAGAAACTTACTTGAGGAAAAGGGAGAGTTAAACCTTCTCAAAAGCGCCGAGTTGATAAGTAGACTCGCGAGTAGAAGCGCCGACGAGACCTCCAAGGTCGCCCAAGGAAGAGAGGAAGAAAGAGAAAAAGGTTGGGGAAAGAGACAAGACAGAACAGGGTCTGTAGGGCCCTGTTCGTGTTTTTACACGGGTAGGACCGGCGGGCCAGACTGGTGGGCCCCTACCCGCTGGTGCCACCCGTCGGTTTGAGGTACTGGGACCGGCGGGCTCGACCGGCGGGCCCCTACCCGCCGGTGTAGCCCACCGGTTGTGAAAATTGGGGAAAAATTTTGAAATTTTTTTTTCTTTCATTTCCTCCTTCTAACATAATTATATTGCTTCTTATCATTGATATTATTCCTATATTAATGTTTTTGTGGTCAAATGGGAGCATTGACACACTTGTTGGGGCATTGGCCCTGTATCTCGGAAATTAAGTTGCGGTAAATTGCAGGTTGTCATACACTACAGCACCTTATGTGATGGCATATATTTGTATGCCGAAATCAATTCTATGGTGTTTAACCAATATGGTGTGTGATATGTTCCAGGTACAGGAATACGATGGTACGTACTAGATCCGGTAGTAATGCCCGAGGTACCTCGCGGGGTCCTTGTCCGGTCGGTCGACCACAAAATCCCAGGAGGTCCCGCTCTGTGGGGCATACCTCACCTCCACTACCTCCAGAGACCCTTGGTCAGGGTGGGGCACATGGGGACCCACCTATGACTACACTCCCGGACCCTCCACCGGTTATCACACCGGGAGATGTTGCTACTATAATTCAGTAGTCACAACAGGCTTTTCAGCAACAAATGCTTCAGCAACAGCAAGCATTTATGACTGCTATTCAGCAACAGTTGGACTTTTCTCAACCGGGTCAACCTCCTTGGGTACTCACTCCACAGGACCCGCCTGTAGGGTCGGGAACGGGACCACAAGTGGGGGGTACACCTCCAATCCCACCATTCGGTGTTCCTCAGTATGGGATGCCTCCTCCATACTCCTACTATCCGGCTTATGCTCCTAACTTCCCACCGACGAATAATACGTCAAAGGTAGTGGAGTCATTCAAGAGGAACTTACCACCTGTATTCTCTAAGGTGGGGAGTGATCCTCTGGAACCGGACCAATGGATCCAAGAATTAGAGAAGATATTTGAGGTGCTTGAGTGCACAGACGCACAGAAAATCATTTGTGCTGGGTTGCAACTTAAAAAGGAGGCAAATTCTTGGTGGCAAGCCTCCAAGCCCATATTGCTGGCTGCCCATCCAGAACCCACTTGGGAGCAGTTCAAGGAGTTGTTCTTAGACAACCATTATCCGCATAGTTTCAGAGATCGCAAAGAGACTGAGTTCATGGCCTTAACTCAAGGAGGTAAGACTATCCTTGAGTACCAACAACAATTCGAGAGTTTGTTCCATTTTGCCCCAAGGCATATGAGGACAGCTGAAGAGAAGGCAGCAAGGTTCCTAAAAGGCCTAAAAGCATCTATTGGGTCTGTACTTGAGGTCTTGGATTTGACCGAATATGGCCAGATTGTGCAGAAGGCCAAGACCATGGAGGACAAGCAAAAGGGAGAACAGTCCCTCACCCCTGGACTGTGGAAGAGAACAAACCCATTTCCGGATATGGGAAATTCCTCCAAGGCATACCGCGGATCATACAGTTCTGGGCCTATGTATAGGCAGCCCTATAGGCCATCTGGCTACCCTCCTAGACCAGTTGGTGGTTCGGGTTCCACCTCTTTTCGCCCGAACACTAGTGTGGCACCTACAGCTCCAAGGCCACCTCGACCTCCATCTGCAACGGGTCAAGTGCAGAGGGGCCCCGCCCCAGTTCCGACATCTCAGATTCGTTGCTTCAACTGCCATTCATATGGACATTATGCGAAAGACTGTCAGGCCAGACCAGCCTTGCCCTCCAGTCAGCCCTCTGCGTACCGACCTCCCTTAGCTCAGGGGAATCAACCGCAGGGAAGGATGTATGCTCTGTCAGCTGAGGAAGCTGAGGCCAGTACAGAAGTAGTGGCAGGTACATTTTAAATTAAGAAATTTATTATGATTAATATTGATGACCTGCTGAAATTATATGCATTGTTACACTAGGTATCCTACCCATATTAGACATACCTGCCTATGTTTTATTCGATTCAGGAGCTACTCATTCATTCGCATCTAAGAGATTCGCAGAGAAACTTGGGATGTCACCCAGGATCCTAGATCATGGAATGATTGTTAGTATGCCTACTGGTAAAGTTGCACAGTTGAAGGAAGTGTATGGGCCATGCCCAGTGGAAATTAATGGGAAGAACCTTGATGCACAACTCATTAAGTTTAATATGCAGAATTTTGATGTTATATTGGGTATGGATTGGTTGTCGGCTCATCGAGCTAATGTGATCTGTGCTGAAAAGTTGATTAGGGTGGCAGATGACGAAGGGAAAGAATTGGTATATCGAGCAGATACAATGAAAAGGGTGAGGAAGGTCCTTGTCTCTGCTCTTCAAGTGGTAAAATTGCTAGAAAGTGGATGTCAGGGTTACTTGGCATCGGTACTTGATGTTGATGCAAGGATTACACCTCTAGAAGAGGTAAAGGTGGTTAAAGAGTTTCCCGACGTTTTCCCGGATGATCTGATGCATTTACCACCTGATAGAGAGTTGGAGTTTGCCATAGATTTGACTCCTGGAGCAGCTCTAGTATCTAAGGCTCCATACAGGATGGCACCAGCTGAATTGAAGGAGTTGCAGATGCAGTTGCAGCAACTATTGGAAAAGGGGTCTATTCGCCCAAGTGTTTCACCTTGGGGTGCCCCAGTGTTGTTTGTCAAGAAGAAAGATGGCAGTTTGCATATGTGCATAGATTACCGGGAGTTAAATAAGCTAACCATTAAGAACTGGTATCCATTGCCACGCATTGATGATCTATTTGACCAGTTGCAGGGAGCCAGAGTATTTTCAAAGATAGACCTTCGGTTAGGCTATTATCAGCTCAAGATAAAGAGCAGTGATATACCCAAAATAGCATTTAGGACTCGATACGGTCACTATGAGTTCCTAGTGTTATCTTTCGGGTTAACCAATGCACCGGCAGCATTCATGGATCTAATGAATCGAGTATTTCAGGATGTGCTCGATAAATGGGTAATTGTTTTTATTGACGACATCTTGATCTACTCCAAGACCGAAGAGGAGCACACTCAACACTTGAGAATGGTATTACAGAGGTTGAGAGATCAACAGTTGTTTGCCAAGTACAGCAAGTGTGAATTCTGACTTGAGTAAGTTGGATTCCTGGGGCACGTAGTGTCTAAAGCCGGAATCGAGGTAGATCCTACAAAGGTGAAAGCAGTAGTGGAATGGGAAAGCCCCAAGAATGTTACTGAAATTAGAAGCTTCTTGGGTTTGGCTGGATATTACCGGTGCTTCATTGAGAATTTTGCTCGGATCTCAGCACCAATGACCAAGTTGACTAAAAAGGGTGTGAAATTCGACTGGGCAGAGGAATGTGAGAAGAGCTTCCAGGAATTGAAAGAAAGGTTGGTGACTGCCCCTGTGCTGACTATTCTTGAGGGCACAGGTGGAATGACAGTCTATACCGATGCTTCCAAAGTTGGTTTGGGTTGTGTTCTCATGTAACGCGGTAAGGTAATAGCGTATGCATCCCGACAACTAAAGGAGTATGAGAAGAATTACCCCACTCATGACTTGGAACTAGATGCAGTCATTTTTGCCCTTAAGATCTAGCGACATTATTTGTATGGGGAGAAGTGTGAGATATACAACGATCACAAAAGCCTGAAGTACTTCTTCACCCAGAAGGATCTAAACATGAGACAGAGGAGATGGCTTGAACTCAGAAGGATTATGACTGCGACATTCAGTATCATCCCGATAAGGCAAATGTAGTGGCAGATGCATTGAGTCAGAAGACACAGATTGTGTCGCTCTCATACTTAGCAGTCAGCCCACCACTCGTGCAGGAGGCTATGCTAATGGATGAAACCCTTTTATATGAAGGGGCAACCTTAGAGCTTGAACCTCAACCAGAAAACCTTAAATGGTTGACTGTATCCTTGACGGCTCTACAGGTGCATCCTGCAATTAGACAAGAGGTAATAATGAAGCAACCTTTGGATCCTGAATTGCAGAGGATTAGAGTTAAGGTTCAAGATCAAACAATGAACGACCCAGATTTTGCTTTAGCCAGTGATGGGGCATTGATGTTTCGAGACAGATTGTGTGTACCCGATGACTTGGATATACAAGACAAGATAGTGCGAGAAGCACATAGCTCCGAGTACTCACTTCACCCAGGAAGTACCAAGATGTACAAAGACCTCAAACAAAGTTACTGGTGGCCAAACATGAAAGTCACCATAGCTTTGTATGTGGCGACTTGTCTTACCTGCCAGAAAGTAAAAGCTGAGAGGCATCGACCTTATGGTACTCTTCAGCCACTCCCAGTACCAGAATACAAGTGGGAAAGGATCACAATGGATTTTGTCACCGGACTACCAAGTACACCTAAGGGAATGGACGCGATATGGGTGATCATGGATCGGCTTACCAAGACTGCTCATTTCATTCCCATCAAGACCAAGTTTTCGTGGCCAAACTAGCACAAATTTACATGGACAACATAGTGCGTTTACATGGAGTGCCAGTGAGCATTGTTTTAGATAGGGACCCAAGGTTCACTTCCAGATTTTGGAAAAGCTTACAGCGCACCTTGGGATCACAATTGAATTTGAGTACTGCTTTTCATCCACAGACTGATGGTCAGTCGGAGCGAACCATACAGATATTAGAGGACATGCTCAGGGCATGTACAATGGAGATGAGTGGCAGTTGGGAAGAATATATACCTCTTATGGAGTTTGCATATAACAACAGTTACCAAGGTACAATTGGGATGGCTCCATATGAGGCGTTATATGGCAAAAAGTGCAGAACTCCTTTGTATTGGGATGAGGTAGGTGAACGTTGAATGTTAGGACCTGAGATGATACAGATGACTTGTGACAAAGTCGACGTTATTAGAGAACGGATTAAACAGCTCAGTCCCGTCAAAAGAGCTATGCGGACACCCGCAGAAAAGATATTGAATTTCAGCCAGGATAAAAGGTATTTCTCAAGATCTCTCCTACTAAAGGGTTGCAAAGGTTTCACAGAAAGGGGAAGTTGAGCCCAAGATACATTGGACCATTTGAGATCTTATCCCGGGTTGGCTCAGTAGCCTACATGCTTGTTCTGCCACCTTCACTTAGGGATGTTCACAATGTATTCCATGTATCCATGCTGAAGAGATACATGCATGATCCATCTCATGTGCTACCTATGGAGCCAGAATACCTTGAAGCTGACATGACCTATACAGAACAGCCAGCTGAAATTTTGGACCGGAAGGTGAAAACCCTTCGCAACCGCTCCATTTCCTATGTGAAGGTGCGATGGGCTGATCATTCACTTGAAGAAGCATCTTGGGAGGTAGAGGATGAAATGCAAGCCAAGTACCCTCATCTTTTTGATCAACAAGGTATGCAATTTTGAGGACGAAATTTTTCAGAAGGGGGGTAATGTAATACCCTACTTCTTAAACCTGGTCTGATTTCACGGTTGAACCGGTTAACCGTGCAGGGACCAAACCAGAGGGAGTTAGAGCGGGTTCCTTATGGGCTATGATGGCAAGGGTGACCTTAAACACTGGCTGGCCTGACAAGTCTGAGCCAGTGCCAGAAGAGACGGGAGTGTCCAAGCCGTGTACATGCACCTACCATAAGGCCATGTACGGATAAAGCAGGTATTATAGCCATATTTTAAGGTATATACGTATGCTACATCGTATGTCAGGGGTGGGGTTCGCGCCGAGGCCTGAACCCTGTCAAAATCCCAAGTTTTGGCCCTCAGGTGGGTGGACAGGTGGGTGCACCCACCCACCTGAGTGACCCATCCATGTGCACTATTCACTTATTTAGGAATTATATATATAGCATTATGATTTTCTTTTCTTTCATTTATGACACCTGTACGTTGGTGAGAAGAGTAAAGAGGAGAGAGAAAAGAAAGGGAAGAAGAAGGGAAGAGAAGGAAGAGGAAGAAGAGAAGGATTTCAGCGGTGCCGAAGCTTGATCTTCCCATTTCGGTGCCGGAAGAGTGATCTTCAACTCTAGATCTACATATAGAGGTAAGCAAAGTTGGGTTCTTTGAACATTCACCATACCCAAGCTTAAAACCCTTGATTCGAGTAGGGTTTCTTGAGATCTTGTAAATCCCCTTTGAAATGATGAATCTAAGGTTTAATAGATGATTTATGTGTTGATCTTGAAGGATTTGAAGAGATATGAAAAGGTGGAAGAAGCATTGTGAGTTTGAAGCGATTTGGAGGGTTTGAAGTTGTTCTTGAGCAAAGAAGGTAAGATGGTTTCCCATCCCTTGAATCTAACCTAGATCTAGGTTAGAACCATCCTATAAGACCTTGAAGGTGTGAAGAATGGGTTGGGAAAAGTCCCATTTGAACCCCCAAAGAATGGAGGAAGTTGGGAAGAAACAGTGTCTTTCCCGCCAAGACCGGTGGGTGCAACCGGTGGGCCCCTACCCGCCTGTGGGCACCCACCTGAGAGGGCAGGGGCCTTCGGGCACAACCGGCGGGCCCAACCGGCGGGCCAATCGGTGGGCCACCCTACCTGCCGGTCCTAGCAGGGGCCCCTGGCCCAACCGGTGGGCTAGACCGGCGGGCCCCTACCCGTCGGTCCAAACCGGTGGGTAGGACCGGTGGGCCAGACAACCCACCTGTCTGACCCAACCGTGTGGCCCCGAAGGTGATCCTTATGTCCGATTGAACCCAAATCGGACATGTGACCTTATTTTAAGGTTCTAAACATGATTTTGTCATCGGATTGTGTTAAATTTGATTCTAAAATGGTGAAGTACTAACCCCGCTCAATTATGTTAGGTTTACCAAATCCTACCCGATTCGCATCGGATCTCACCCGTACCGAACGGGAATCCTTGTGCACTACAAGTAAGTGGGGAGAGGATGTTTGGCCTTGTTTCAAGGCATTGTTTGGCATTCACTTAATTATATCTAGTCTAGTCATGCCATCATGAATATGCTATGTAGATTAGTCATTCCTCACATTGTTATGCATATGTGCTATGTTTACTTTCTAAATGCCAATTGAATGAGATGTTTATATGTTTAATGTGGACATCATGGTGCATGATGCATTGATAGACTAGATGCCATAGTCGGCTTGGAAACGAGTGCATTGGTGGCCCGTGGAATGGGACACGGAGGCACTATGCAATCATACTATTGTCATATATGAGCATGCGGTATTAGGATTTTCACTATCCCGTGCTACGACCCTTCCCAACAGGGGTTAAGGTGTTGGGTTATCATTTGGGGGGAAGCAGTGGTCGCGGTCGTCGGGTCACTGTGGCGGTTAGACATAACGCCCGGTGGGTCATGTAGGACAGCCGGCAACCCCGGTGGTACATTCAAGAGGGCCAATCGT